>NW_026623100.1:6577500-6918000 GCF_023065955.2 Ursus arctos
GAAAAACAAACATATTTGTTACCAACTAGAGCTTTTATTTATTTATTTTTTTAAAGAGAATTCCCATCCTGGGAAAATATGAAGTTTATTTCTGAGATATATTCTATATTTCAATTAAAAGCATATAATGTAATTGAATCTTGGCCTTCTGAGTGCTATAGTAATTAAGTTTTATTGTTGAATTCGTTACTACTGGATGGTCTTATTTTTGATTGCAAGTTGGGCATCGGAATGTTTTTGAAGGATGGAAGGGCATTCTGGGTCCTTGTATTCATCAACATCTGGATTATGCAGGCATAGCTTTTTTACTTCCCTTTGTGATTTCTGAATGCAGATGCAGCCTGGCTGTAATTTCTCACGATAATAAGAATGTCCCTTCCAATCCCCATCAGTAGATCTGTACATTTAAAATAGGAAGAAAAAGAAAGAAGAAAGAAAGAAAGAAAGAAAGAAAGAAAGAAAGAAAGAAAGAAAGAAAGAAGGAAGGGGGAACATCACATAGATGGCACTTAGGGGCAAAGGCAAGAGGGAAGAGCAGACAGAGGCAAGGAGATTTGCTGATGGAGTACTTCCTTATGGATTTCAAATGCCAGCAAAGGGAATCTCCTCCATCTGAGTGTATAATAGAATAGCAACAAATTTGATTAGACTTCTTGACCCTTACATCAACTAAGAATCAGACACAGTCAGCAAGTTGTGCACAAAAGTCAGTTGACGCGTTCTGCCTTCAGTATAGCCCATCATTCCCCAGGCCCCTGCAGCCTGCACCATGATATTCGAATGCCTTTGCTCTCATACTCTTCTCAGTGTTTATTACGGACCTCCTGGAGACACATCTGTATAGTTCTTTTTTGTGAATCTTGCCTTGAATAATAACTCTTTACCTACGTTCCAGAAGAGTCCATAACCGAAAGAAAAACACATGTTTTCTGGAAACAACGGTCAGGGAATTGGTGTGAGTTTGGCCCATATGTAGGCTGGGTTTAAGATCAGTCTGCGCAGGCTGCAGAGGAGGATGGTCCTGGATAACCTTAGGGAGGCCCTTGCATGTATGAACGGCTCATCCTTTCAACCTCTTAAAGTCATCGGTTACACCATCACCAAGTTCTGTCTCTTACCTGGAAGTCCTCTCGTCTGTATTCTCGATATAAAACTGTGCTTCTCTTCAACTCATTCCTTTTCCAGAAGTCTTATGGCTCCTTCTTTGCTCTTGACCAGATGGCCTAAATTTTACTTCCAGGATACCTTCAAGAACACGGTGACCTTCTTTTCTTCCAGATTCTCATCGCTCTCAGTGTCTCTTTCCCCTTCATTCCTCCTCCCCAAATTCTTCTCTTTAGATTCTTTCTGTTTTAAATAAAATGCTTAGGAAATGAGTGTCATGAGTGAAATCCCATGGTAGTAGAGTCGGACTACCCTAGTTCTACTTAGATGAGTCCCTCCTCACACCTCCTTGTGGTCTCCTGGCAGCTGGGTGGGTGTGGAGACTCGGCTCACAGCTAGGCCTTGAAGACACTGCTGGGAATAGGACTCAGAGCATCAGCTGCTTGGGTGGGCTGGGGCCCGTTTTCCTATTGGGATTTGATGGAGATACAGTTCTGCCAAACAGGTTCTATCTTGTTAGTCCAGCCCTTCTGCTAGGGGGAACGGGCTTCTCTTGGACCATTTTTTGGTCCATACCTGTTGGATGTTCTGGTTGGCAGTGCCTACAGCTCCCTGTCCAGGGTGTGTGGGGGCAATAAAGAAACCAAGACAACTTGCTGCCCATTGTTCCTCAAATCTGAAGGTTCCTGAACAGCTCACCTTCTTTCTACCTTTTAGAATCTTCCTTGGCCGGTGGGCGGTGATATGCCCAGCACTGTAATTATTAGAGGAAGGACCAAGGAAAATGCAGCTACCCCATTTTGGGGTAACTTGCTATCCATTTTTCTTCATCCTTGGTCTTTTGTCCCACTGCAATTTGAATTTGTGTTGTTTGAATTATTGTGTTAACTGTATTGCTGTTAATAAAACTGTAATGTTTCCCAAAAATGTGCTGGGTGCCATTCATTCATGTAAGTCGAACACAATTCTGTACCTTCCTGTGGGACTAAATTCTAAAACCTTTATCTTTCTTACTTCCTTCTTCCTTAGCATTTTGCCTTTTTTCTTCCTCTTCTAGCCTGTAGTGCTACTTGCCTCCAGTACTATTTCCACTAGTGCCGATCATCCACCTACATTTTTACCTAAAATCCCAACTTCTTACTTTTTAAATAAATCTTAAACAGTATCAGGGCACCTGAGTGGCTCAGCCAGTTGAGCATCTCCCTCTTGATTTCAGCTCAGGTCATGATCTCAGGGTCCTGAGATCAAGTCCCATGTCAGCTCTGTGCTGGGTGGGGAACCTGCTTAAGACTCTCTTTCTCCCTCTCCCTCTCCCTTTTCCCCACCCCACTCAACAAAAAGGGAGGGGGGGGGCTTAAACAATATCTACTAATTCTATTAATGAACCCAATGAAACTTATTGAAATCATGGCCTCATAATACTTCCAGTTGCAGAAACAACCAAAGTGGTATTTTTATTAATATTGTGAATATCCAACTTCCTAGACAATTAGATGAAGAAAACGACACTCTGTAAATGTTTACTATGTAGCAGTGACTGTATTTGTTGTCGTTTTACTTCTTCCAACTTAGAAGGACCCTTCAATTAATAAGAAATTTTAACCTCTGCCAATGGCTGCTATGAAAAAGAAAAGTTAATTTTTGTCTCCTGGCTGTACTTAATGAGAATAGCCAGATATCTCGAAGACCCTCTATGCTTTACAATTTATGTACTTGGGGCTCTGAGATCTACATACTTCAGGCTAAGGAAGTGGTATCTCAAAACAACTATTTGAAAGTGAAAAAATGTTACCCAGTAGCTGATTTTATTTGGTTTGTAAAACACTAAAATAAGGATATGAGACTTTTTATTCAGCAAAGAAATTTATGATTTTAGTATAATAGAAAAATAGATATTTGTCTATCATTTTTAATATACAAAAATCTACAAATAATTTTGTTTTTGTGTAACCAATTTGGAAAGAAAAACACAAATTATTCAAATAAGCACAACCTAAATAGGCAATGCTGTAATTTGGCAAACCTCACAATTAAAGTACATTTTCAATGTCTGATTTTTGTGCCAGACAAGTTACCTATGGGCCAAAGCCATTAAACAAAGCTTTAAAAGACAGTCCTTAGCACTGCAAGTCATAACAATGAAAAGGCAATAAATATTACTGCCTATGTGTTCAATAACACAGCCAAATCAGCAGCTCTTCTAAAGCAGAAACTATAGGAGTTGCACGGAGAAAAGCACCTTAACCACAGTAACCTTTGACCTAAATGAACTAAAAACTTAAGAAGGGTATAGAAGAGAGAAATACAATGTTAAGCTGCATAGATGAGCCTCACGTGTAATTGAAGTATTCCAAAAGCCCAGGTAAAAAAGTGAAATTAACTTTAAAACAGATTTCATTTAACACGATACATCTGAAGTATTTGAATTTCAATATGTAATCAATTTAAAGAAGTATTAGTAACATATTTTCATTTATTTGTTCATATTAAGTCTTTAAAATCTGGTTGGTATTTTATACTTACATCAGATCTCCATGTGGACAGACCACAATTCAAGTACTCACAACCATGTGAACTAAGCTTCATAATCCATAAAATAAATCATATATATGCATGCCTATATGTAAACTCTGAAACCACTGACAATGGGGGACATGCCTTCTCTTCAAGTATACATGGAACATTCATGAATTAAGCTATTTGATAGACCATAAAGACAGGATCATTTAAGTTGAGAAATAAAAATAATAAAATTAAATAAAAACAATAAAAATAGCATATTTTTTATCATAATGCCATAAAAATAGAAATCAATAACAATAACCCACACACACACACATATGTCTCTCTACCTGGAAACTATGTAGAAAATAAAAATTAAAAAAAAATTATACTCACTATTAAAGAACTCTTAGACCAACGGTAGTACAAATAAAAACTGAGGACCAACTAGAAAACAATATTAACAGAAACATTTCCCATCAGAGTCCAAGGACCACAAGTAATGGAGGACTCCGAAAGTCCAGACCACTGACCTTTTAGAAAAATAAAAATGAGAATAAATGGAGTAAGTTTCCTATGCAAAAATCTAGGAAAGGACAAAATAAAACAAAGGAAACCAGAAAGAAAGAAGAGATAATGAAGGAGTTCCTGAGAAATTATTGAAAACATAGGAAAAACAATAAATGAGGCCAAATGCTGGTTCTCTGCAAGATCAGTGGATCAGCCAAATAACTAGGTACTTAATACAGATGGGAGAGAAGCACAAATAAACAAGTTTTTTTTTTTTTAAATAGGAGGAAGTAATATTTTAAACAAATGAAATTTAAAACAAAACAAAGCAGCAACGACAAAAATAAACAAATGAAATCTCAAATGCATGTATGTAAAAGAAGCTGTTTGTACAGATCTACTCAAATGAATTTGAAAACCTAGATGAAAGAGATAGGTTTCTAGGAGAACATACCTTAGCAGAACAACCCTAGTGGAAATAGGACATCTAAGCTGATCGGGATCCACAGAAGGAACAAAACGTAAAAGCAAAATACCTTGTGATAAGCCAAGATGATTTCATACGGAAATTTTACCAAACCTGTAAAGACCAGAGGACAAAATATTGCTTAAAATATTTCAGAAGATACAAAAAAAATAAATAAATAAATAAAAATGTCTGTTATTTAAATGGATTGTTGACGACAAAGACTAAAGATGGTGCAAAATCTGACAAAGATTGAATAACAAAGAACAGTGCAAAACAATCTCATTTAACAGTAATGACACATTATTTTAAAGATGATTGATTGATTGACTGATTTTAGAGAGAGAGAGTGGAGTAGGGCAGAGGGAGAGGGAAAGAATCTCAAGCAAACTCCCCACTGAGCTTGGAGCCCAAGGAAGGGGTGATCCCATGATCCCGAGATCATGACCTGAGCCTAAATCAAGAGTTGGATGTTCAACTGACTGAGCCACCCAGGCGCCCCAGTAACACATTTTATGAGCTCCTTCCGCAAAAGGCAAAAGCAAAATGCAATGATAAAGTATTGGATTTAAAAAGAAGATTAATGGGGCGCCTGGGTGGCTCAGTCGTTAAGCGTCTGCCTTCGGCTCAGGGCGTGATCCCAGGGTCCCGGGATCGAGCCCCGCATCGGGCTCCCTGCTCCACTGGGAGCCTGCTTCTTCCTCTTCCACACCCCTGCTTGTGTTCCTTCTCTCACTGGCTGTCTCTCTCTCTGTCAAATAAATAAATAAAATCTTTTAAAAAAAGTAAAAATAAAAAGAAGATTGATATCTTTAACATATTAAAAATCTACTAAAATTGATAAGATAGAGGCCAACAACTCCCTGAGTAAATGATAAGAGATATGAGAAGATGAGTCAAAGGCAAATTAATACAAATGACCCTTGAATTCTGAATGTACACTCAACCTCACTTGTAATAAAAGAAGTGCAACTTCACAGCCATGGAGGAGTCTGCGAACGTACTCTGATGGCAAGGCACAGGGGAATGCTTATTTCTCCTACATCACCAGCAAAAATGCAAAATGGTACAGCCCCTGTGGAGAATTTGGCAGCGTCTAACGACATTAAATATACACTGAGTCTGTGATTCAGAAATCTTGCTTCTAGGATTCAATCCCAAAAATACATCTGCAAAAATAAAATGGAACAAATGTACAATTTTATTAAATGTGGCATAATTTTTATTAACAAAAGATCACCAATTCAAATGTCAATCCATGGGGCTGGTTAAATAAACTATGGTATATTTACCCATGGGAATATTATGCAGCTAAAGAAAGGAATAAAGAGATTTGCATATACTGATATGGAGTGATTTGTAGAATGTATTCTAAAGTAAAGAAAAAAAATCAAGAAAGAGAAAATGTATATATTTCCCCACCTTCTGTGTAAGAAGGGGAAGGAAATATATATATTGGATTATTATTAAAATATTGAATTATTTATCTATTAAATAAATAAGTAAATGATATATTTTCCCGCAGTAAACGTGAGATAAACGGGCCTCGTGTGACTACTGATATGACAGAGCACACAGGACATTCCCCAGCTATGAAGCATTCTTCTTGCCCAATCAGAGCATATTTGAATTTCAATCTAATAAAGCCTTAGATCTATCTTCCAATTCACTGATATTTCTGGGCTGCAAGAACAAGTCAGAGGCCTCCATGATGTTACAGTTAGCCAAATCGAGAATGTGACCTAGTTCCATAGTATAGTTGATCTGATTTCTTCAACAAGCAATGATGTGAAAACAAATGAGTAATAAGGAAGGGGATAATACTTCATTTTTTTAAAAGATTTTATTTATTTATTTGAGAGAGAGAGAGTGAGAAAGCATGAGCAGGGGGGAGGGGCGGAGGGAGAAGCAGACTCCCCACTAAGCAAGGACCCCAATGTGGGACTCGACCCAAGACCCCGGGATCATGACCTGAGCTGAAGGCAGACACTTAACCGACTAAACCACCCAGGCACCTGGAAGGGGATAATATTTTTTAAAGTTACTTAAAAGTAAGTGAAGAGATTCCAGTGGTCCCACTAGAAAGTGGAACAGAAAATACTCCAGAATGATTTTTCATTTTGTTAGATATGCTAGTCACATCGGAGTTATAAGATAAAATACTGTTTGTTTTGATCCCTTTCTTCCCCTACTGATCTTCCTAGTTCTTATGTTCCATAGATGAGAGAAATCATATGATAGTTGTCTTTCTCTGCTCGACTTATTTCACTTAGCATTATCTCCTCCAGTGCTGTCCATGTTGCAGCAAATGTTGAGAACTCGTTCTTTCTGATAGCTGAGTAATATTCCATTGTATATATGGGATAAAGAAAGGGGGGTAATCAGAAGGGGGAATGAAGCATGAGAGACTATGGACTCTGAGAAACAAACTGAGGGCTTCAGAGGGGAGGGGCGGGGGACTGGGATAGACTGGTGATGGGTAGTAAGGAGGGCACGTATTGCATGGTGCACTGGGTGTTATACGCAACTAATGAATCATCGAACTTTACATTAGAAACCAGGGATGTACTGTATGGTGACTAACATAATATAATAAAGAAAATTAAAATAAAAAAATACTGTTTGTTCTGAGATGCATACTGAAGTTCTGGGTGGGGGTGGTGGAAATGATGTGATATTTGGGATTTCCTTTCAAAACAAACAAACAAAAACGGCAAACAAAGCACATATGACTGTTAGGCTTGGTGATAGGTAAATGATGGTTCTTTATATTTTAAATATTTGTTTACATGTAAAGATTTTCATAATAAGAAGGAAAGAAAAATAGAAGGAAAAAGTTGTAGGAGAAACCAGTTTGGTACCATATTAGGCCGCCAAACAACCAAACCATAAAGCAGTAATGGCAAAAAAAATTTTGTTCTCCAGATCGCAGGTCTGGGGTAAGCTGGGACAGCTCCACAAGTTTTATCTTGGGCCTGGGCTGAATGGCAGGAAGGTACTGGATGGAGCACATTGTTCTCATAGCTGAGGACAGAAGCTCCAGCAGAAGCAAGCAAACACACACAATACCTCCTTGGCCCCAGCTCAGAATTGGAGCTGCCACTTCCCCCATATCCTATTGGCCAAAGCAAGATGTATGCCCAAGCCCAACCAACACTCTTCCCAGGGAAGTTTGGGCAGAGGTGGGGCCTGCGGTAGGGAAAGGGAGGGAACTCACTGATCAGCAATCTGCCACTGGTGGCACCTGGGTGGCTCAATCGGTTAAGCATCCGACTCTTGATTTTGGCTCAGGTACAGATCTTGCAGTCATGAGATCGAGCCCTGTGTCAGGTTCCACACTCGGCTCGGAGTCTGCTTGAGATTTTCTCCCTTGACCTCTGTTCCTGCCCTCTGCTTGCAGGCCCTCACACGTGCACACGATCTCTCTCTCCCTCTCTCAGATGAATACATAAATCTTTAAAAAAAAAATCTACCGCAGGGAATGAGATTCAGAGTTGAATTTAAGGCATGCCTTTCCGCACAAGTATAGGAGCAAAGTAGACAGTTAAATATAAGAGTTGGGATTTCAAGGAAGCGTTTGGAAGGGAGATGGAATTTTTAATATCAATTTACTATTGCTTTCCCTGAATTGCCTCGATATTTTGGTATTAAATATTAAGAAAGCATATTGACAAGACTAATTGTGGATATTTTCCAAATCGTGATTAGAAATGTGCAAAGAGGTTTATATAAAATAGCAGAATTCCGATAAAATACAAATAGATTTGCAAATAATTTTTCAAGGCTAAGTGATTCCATTAGACGATTTTAATCCTAGTTTATCTTTCTGATTTTCGGAAATAATAAAATGAGAATCCACAAAATGTTAAGGAATCTAATTCCCCGGGACCTAAGGTGGCACCTTCTTCTAACTCCTGCTCACGACAGGGATTCCTCTGACAACATCTGTGCAGATGGTCATCCAGACTCACTTGTCTTCTTTTGTGAAGGAAACCACATTATTTTCCAGGCTGCCTCGTTTAATCTTTGGATGATTTCCAGGGCTACCAAGCTTTTACTGACATCTTGGTTCTATATTTACTAGCATGTTGGCCTCACTAAGTTTCTGTTTCCTCCGTTGGGAATAGGAATACCTAGCCCTTTCCCTCCCTCTGCGGACAGTGAAGACAACTGCTCCCCCTACAGGCATATCGAATCCCTTCAGCGTTCCTTAACACTTTAAAAATTGTGGATGGCGATTTCAAAATCACAGCGCAAGGGTTTTCCGGTAGCCTGGGATATTATTTATCTGCGACTAAGGAAGTCATTTTCACACTTGTCTGCAGATTGGAATCACCTGGGCAAAATATGACGCCTGGGCCCCAGCCCCAGGTAATCCCGTGTGTGTATCCTTGGTATGTTCTAGGTACTGGTCTTTGTAAGTGCTAGATCTGGAGTTTCTTCTGGAATCCGAGCAGCTAGGTCGATGCCCGTAGTCCATAGTTCATTGGTTCTCAAAACTTAGGGTGCATCAGAATCATACCGGGGACTTGCTAGACGTTTGGCTGGGCCGCATCAGAGTCTGTGATGCAGTAGGATCCGGGTTGAGCACCCCCCCCCCCCCCCCCCCCCCCGTTGTCTGCATTTCTCAAAATCTCCCCAGTGATGTCGATGCTGTTATTTGGAGGCCACATGTTGAAGATGCCTTTCTAGCTGCCTGCTCCTTTGGACCCTCCACGAAAGGGTGTCACCTGCTATTCACTGCTTCTGCTTTCTCATTCCCTCTGTTCGTCTATGGCAGTGGTTCTCAAACCTGGGTTCTAAAGCCCCCAGATGATTCTGCCACAAGAAGTTTGAGAAGCGCCAGTCCATACGTTCGGCTTGCTGCAAAGGACTAGAGCTCACCACCCCTCAGGTTTGGCCCTCTCTCTTCGCTGGGGGTGGTTCAGATTCCCGAGAAGCAGCAGCTGACTGACCTAGTTTATTTTTCATACCGGACTCTAGGTCGCTGGCCGGTGGTCTGTTTGGTTTGGTCCTATAACCCATCGGCCATGATAAAGGTGTATACCTCTCCCCAAAGACTGTGAATCAAGAAGCCTGGCTTGTGAGCCGCAGTAAGAATCACTCCTCAGACCAGGTTCTTAAAAAGCGGGCTCCTTGGGCCAGTAGCAACAGCATCACCTGGCAACGTGATAGAAATACCAGCTTTCGAGCTGCTCCTTAGACTTCGGAATCCGAATGTCAGGGTGGGGGGAAATCTGTGTTTTAACAAACCTCGCGTGGGAAGCTGCTGCGGACTCCGGTTGCCAGTCGCTGCTCGCGAAGAAACTCACCGAAAGCTCCGTGACCTCATCTGATACTCTGTCTCACCTCCAGCCACATATGAGGGGCTGGTGGCAAGACTTATAAAATACTTAAAAACAATATAAAATCTTGCCACTAATTTGCACTTCTCCAAATACCAACTTTTACAAGCTCTGAGATATCCGTTTCTAAAAGAGATATTTTAAAAAAATACAGGAGATCTGGCTTGCGGAGCCCAGGCCCCACATTACCACATTTCCACACTGTCTATGGCTGAAACCTTATATAAACAACCTTGCTTCGGTTTATAATTGTGGAATCCACAAGGGTCACATCGGCAATAATATACGCCACAACTTCCACAGCAGTGAACATCTGGTATGTAATTTTACATAAACAAATTCTACTTTGATGAAACTTAAACCTATGAAATTTAAACAAAATGGTGTTAGGGCTGAATCCCCAAAAGAAAAAGAAAGGAATCTGGGTTTCTGTTTTTCCTTTTTTGAAACCCAGGTGCACATTAAAGCCCGTGCCAGGACACACACTTGTGTAATTTGGCTCACGAGCAGGTTTTCCTGTCTAATGACATTAGACTGACTACATCAAAATAACCACAGGCCTCCAGCAGCGTTCAGTAAGCCCCGTCCTTCCAACAGGGGGAAAGGAAGGAACTTGCTTGTAGCCGGTCACGTGCTCCGCGGCACTGGAACCTTCAACTTGGTATCGGTGAAAACACTGAAGCAAAGTGCTGTTTTCTACTTTGGATTGAATTACTTACTCAGCCACTT
Organism: Ursus arctos; assembly: GCF_023065955.2. NCBI lineage: Eukaryota > Metazoa > Chordata > Mammalia > Carnivora > Ursidae > Ursus > Ursus arctos. The sequence continues at coordinate 6,588,157 of NW_026623100.1, forward strand.
GATTCAGGGACCTGGTTTAGGCAGATGTCTGTATCAGATGCTGTAGGAAACAAGAAGCCAAAATGTTATGTTTCACCTTCTCTCTGTAAAATAATTGGAAAAAGAAAAAAAGAAAAAAGAAGATGGATATGACCATCCTTTGCAACTCCTACAGCATCTGATCCATAATGACGAAGTTCGGCTACTAGATTCATCAAAATGCGCTGTTTTTTTTTCCCTAAAATATGTCAGTCTCAACTATACAATCTCCATTAAGGAATGAAACCTAAATCTTAAGAAATGAGAACTCGGGCGCCTGGATGGCTCAATCGGTTAAGCATTAGACTCTTGATTTTGGCTCAGGTCGGGATCTCAAGGTTCTGGGATCGAGCCCCGTGTCGGGCTCCTGGCTCAGTAGGGAGTCTGCTTCTCTCTCTCTGCCCCGCCTCCTGCTCTCTCTCTCTCTTTCTAAAATAAATGAGAAAATCTTTTTTAAGAAAATGAGAACCCAAACTAGCTTAGTGAACTAAAAGGAAGGCAACTAACTATAGTAGTGATTGTGCCTTTTCATATTTATACCTTTCAGTACATATTTAAGGAGCTATGCTGTACCCTCAAGCAACATGCCAGCCCAACCTCTGTGAACCCAGCAAAATCCCACTAAGACGTCTCAGGCCTCCCTTCTCCACTCTACCACTGGGCTTGGGATTCTCTAGGTTCGTGAAGCACGTCTCTCCAGATCCCCACGCATTTCTTCCTGATTTCTCTTGTGTCCCCCATCACTGAAATTGTTTCAGCTTCAAGGTTATTGGCTCACTCCTGTATCATTTTTCTTCTGGATTTATCATAGACACCCCCACCTTAATGGGTTCAAAATAGAACTCAGTGATTTTTTTCTCCCTTCTCCCTACAGACCTGATATATACCCCACATCTTTAATGCCATGTCTTAAGCAGTCACTCCCATGGTTATCCCTGGCTCCTTCCTCCCACTTCTTTTCCAGATATCCTACATTTATGGTCACCTGTTCTTACCAATTCTATTTCAGAATGACCTGTTAAATCTGCCCTTCAGATCGATTCTCTGATAACCCATCTAAACTGTTGTAATATCATTTTTCTGCCAATTTTTCTTCATTTGAACTCATGTCCCACTTGCATGCTTTCCTGTTTAAGATGCAATCTGTCTTGATTGTTTTTCTTTTCAATTCTTCCTTTGGAGTCATAACTGTTTACAGAACGGGACCCAGTAGCCTTGCTTATGAGGCAAAACATTCTCCTTCGTGTTGAACTTCATCTCTGGCTAATTCATGCTCCGACGACTTGCACCTCTGACCATCACGAGCGTGTGGCACGCCTCACTGTGGCTCTCCATGCCGGCCAACGTGCTGTCCCTCTGACTGCAAGGCGCCTACCTCCCTTCTCTGTTGGCCTACTCCTTTCCACCCTTGCACATGGAGCTCAGCTGGTAGCTCATCTAAACTGCCCTCCTTGACTTGCCCAGATTAGAACACGTTTTTATTTTTGCTAGCAGTTTGCACACTACACTCTGAGGCTCTGTGCCACAGATCATTCTAGTGCTTACCCATGCTGAGTTTTCCTTTACCTCTCTGGACACAGGGGAAGATTATACAGCTCTACCCCCTTGCAGTTATTGGAACCTTATTACCAGATGTCACTGAGCGGAGGTGAGCAGAAGTGACAGGGGTCACTTCCAGCACATAAACACATTTAATTACTCCCTTCCTCTGCTGCGGTGACCAAGGAGGCCTTGTATTCCTGATGGGGTAGCAGCATCAAGGTGGTGCCTCTGTTAATCTGGCTTCCTGTGTGTCTCTAGGGAACAGAACTTCCTTGCCAACCCTTAGTAAACCTTGTGCTATGTTACTCATCTCTCACTAGATAACAAAGAGCTCAAGATGTAGGAGCTTAAAACAACAGCACTTTATAATTCTCCAGGGACTTTCTCCCAACAGATTTATGTAGACTTCCTTACAGCCTAATAGCTGTGCTCCAAGAGAGCAAAAGCCAAGGCTGCCAGGCCTCCTGACAGCTAGGTCTGGACGCAGTATATGTTGCTGGTCAAAGCAAGTCACGAGACCAACCCAGGTTCAAGGGGAAGAGAAAAGGCTCCACACCTTGGTGCTCTGGGTGGGGGAGGATTGCTGTTGGTCATCTTTGGAGACTAACTACCACCTTTGGGTGAAGCCACCGGGATTTGGGGTTATTTGTTACTACAGCTGGACCTAGCCTTTCCTGGCTAGTACATTCTGCTTGTATATTTGTTTAATAAAACAATCTGCGGCTTCTTTATGGTAAAGAGAGCCATGAAAGTCATATTTTACTTAACTTATATCCACAGCTCCCCAAATAATGGTTAAATCATAGTCAGCAAGCCACTAAAAGCTTATTGAATGAATGAGTGAAGGTTTTACTTACAGCAACAAGACAACTGGAGCTTGAGAACAATAAATGAGAGCAGAAAGGTCAGATCGTGTCAGAGTAACCTGTATAATAATACTGTAGACGTTGCCTCTTCCTAGTACGTTGCTTACGTCCAAAATAGAATCACATACGCTATCCTTTTATCCTCTCAGACTTTCTATGAGATATGAAGAAACTGGATATTATTACAATAATTCTGCAAATCAAACACTTGAGTCACAGAAAAGTGGACAGGAACGTTCAAGATCAAATAACTGGAGAGTTGCAGCTGTTTGTCCTGTGACTTGGAATGCAGTCCTCTATTCATACGGGACTACATTATTACATTGGAATTTGGGGAATCGTTTGAAAGTGAAAGGAAAAGAAAGGAGATGAATATGTAAGGAGAGTGTAGGTCAAGGCAAAGATTTAATGGAGGAGAAACATATTCAGGGGAAGATAGCTTTCTGCTGTCAAGAAAAACGTGGATGGGCTAGAGATACAATAGATAATTTAATTAGTTGAAATTGATAAGCGTGTTCAAGAAGAGGGGACACAAATGAAAAACACTCCGTCGAAGCAGTCCGGGCATGCAGTCCTCTATGTACAAAAAGCAAGTGACATAGCCCCCAAATCTTCTGTGCTAACTAAGCATTTGCAAAAGAGCAGTGTATGTATTTTCAAAGAAATAATTCATGCACAATTTTAAAAAAATAGGCCTTTGGTCAGAACACTTTCCTTCAAGCTTCGTTTAGAGCTGTGTTCTCCTCCCTGGAAGAGAAGTGTCTTCAGCTATCCCTTCCCTCATCCTCCTTCTAATTTTTATTTTAAGGACAGCGACCCTCAGAAGCACCTACCTGCTACTTCAGAGACACTCCATCAGCAAATGGATGTCCCTGGGAAAATCTGAAGACTTGATATGCACCATCTTTTACCTGTAACCTCGCCCTTCCTATGTACTCTTGCTGGGACTTTTAGGGTGTGTGTGGGTAGAAAAACTGGGGGTGTAGGGAGGGAGAGGAGCCCCCAGGGGAGAGGGAACACACCTCATTTCACCCCCCCCCCCCGCTGGGCTTCACCGGCTCATTGTTTCTCAATAACGTCCTCCTCCTCTCGTATCTTCCACATCATACACATACCCATCTTACACAGCAGGCCAAGAATCCTCTTTCCTCCACATCAAAAAGTCTGGGGCTCAAAATCTTTGCCTCCTTTAGACCATACCCAAACCTGGTGATGGACTGGAATTTCACTGTCTATGGTGGTTGTTTGAAGAGCTGTCCCTTTCTTAAAAGAAATCAAAATGCTGCAATGAGCTAGGGTGGAAATTCTCAACACATTTTGGTCTCGGGACCCCTTTAAGTTCTTAAAAACCACTGAGGACTCCAAGGACTGTTTGCATTTGTGGGTTGTACTGTTGCTATTTGAAATGTTGAAAATTATTATTTTTTAATTTTTTAATTTCTATTTATTTTTTTGATGTAAAGTTCGATGATTCATTAGTTGCGTATAACACCCAGTGCACTGTGCAATACGTGCCCTCCTTACTACCCATCACCAGTCTATCCCATTCCCCTCCCCCCCGAAGCCCTCAGTTTGTTTCTCATAGTCCATAGTCTCTCATGCTTCATTCTCCCTTCTGATTACCCCCCTTTCTTTATCCCTTTCTTCTCCTACCAATCTTCCTAGTTCTTATGTTCCATAGATGAGAGAAATCATATGATAGTTGTCTTTCTCTGCTTGACTTATTTCACTTAGCATTAGCTCCTCCAGTGCCATCCATGTTGCAGCATTAAAACTAAGATTTTAAAACTATCACTTCACTTAAAGTAACAATAATGATGCTAATGCATGTTTACATAAAGAACAACATTTTTACAGTAGCTATATATTTCAATTAAAAGTAGAAGGTGAATGCCATTATTTATATTTTTACAAATATACTTAATGTCTGACTTAATGGAAGACAATTATATTGTCATACCTGCTTCTGCATTCAATTCTGTTGTGATATGGTGGGTTTGGGTTGGAAGTTTTTTGAAGAAAATACAGTTTATCCAGTTATTCAAAGGTGTTAGGCTATGGACCCCTTGTACCGGTCTCATAGATTCTCAGAGGTTCTTATATTATACTTTGAGAAATGGTGTGTGTGTGTGTGTGTGTGTGTGTGTGTGTGTGTGACACTGAAGTATTTTATAGATAATTTAGGGATTGTAGTTAAAACCTATGAAATGCGGGGCACCTGGATGGCTCAGTCGTTAAGCATCAGCCTTCAGCTCAGGGCGTAATCCCAGGGTCCTGGGATCGAGCCCCACATCGGGCTTCCTGCTCTGCTGGGAGCCTGCTTCTTCCTCTCCCGCTCCCCCTGCTTGTGTTCCCTCTCTCGCTGGCTGTCTCTCTCTCTGTCAAATAAATAAATAAAATCTTTATTAAAAAAAGTATGAAATGATGAATAAGCAATATACAACAATATACCTTGCAGTTTTAAGTTTTGGGATACAATCAGCATTTTCAGTAAAGAGTAATCACTAGGAATTGAAGAAAACCGATGAAATTTCTTGATGTTGAAGGAATTTAGCTGTATATTAGAGATCAGATAGGACTTGAATTACAGGAAGAGTTTGGGACTTCCAGCTGGGGAGCAACGTAACAAAACTGTAGAGATAGATGTTGGCAGCTCCAAAGGCCGCCTGCTTTCTAATATCTACAAACTCTGATGTGTGGTCCACCTTCCAACTTGCTATTCAGGTATACGGTTGTTTACATCATAATGAATGTACGTTATCACTTTTTATATTGTATTGTGAGGCAGCATGGGGTAGCTGGGCAATTGGGAAGTTGTATCTGCCGTGGAAGATCTGGCTACTTCTTGCCTCCATCTTGGGCTCGGGGAGGGAGGGGCCTGTGATATCTGAGGAATGACCTTCTCCTCCTCCTCAGGCTGCACAGCTCTGGCAACCTGGGAGCAGTAGGGAAAAGGCAAGCATGACTGGATGAACTGCAACAACTGAGCTCAACAAGCAAGTCCAAGCCTTGTTACCAAGCCCTTTCTAGCTCCCAAATCGAACCCCAATCCTCTGAGAGCTTCCCACGGTGGCCATTTTTTAAATAAATACATTTCAAGTAATATCCAAAATTCAAGGCAAAAGTAGGCATTCAAAGAAAAATAAAAGGCAAGTCATGCCATTTAATAAATTTATTTTCTTGGTGACTACAACAGTACTATGAAGATGATTTTTTTAATTTATTTGTTTATTTATTTATTTATTTATTAAGGATTTTTATTTATTTATAAGAGAAAGTGAGCGAGCATGCATGAGAAAGAGAGAAAGAGCATGAGCAGGGGCAGGGGCAGAGGGAGAAGCAGACTCCCCGCTGAGCAGGGAGCCTGATGTGAGGCTCCATCCCAGGACCCTGGGATCATGCCGGAGCCAAAGTCAGACACTTAACCAACTGAGCACCCAGGCACCCTGAAGATGATTTATTCCTGCTTGCATTTAGATACGTTGAAGTTCTACCTGGCTGAGAAAGTGCTTCTCTTACCCACTAGGATATGAGCCCAGTCTCCTGTGGCCTAGAATAAGGAAGGCAAGCTGGCTCCCCTGCTTGTCCCACACCACAGAGAGGAACGTGTTTGCTCCAGGGAGCGTGCTGAGATTGGAGTGGAGGGCTCTTGCAGGCAGTTCCCGGTGGCAAAGGACTTATTAATCAATCCTACTTCCAGGCTGATAGTGGATGAACCACAGCTTATGTAGACTCGCAGGTTAAAGAGAAACCTGACCACCGGTTACATTTGTATGAAGAACGAGTGTTTTTGGCAATTTACCATCAATTAACTGCTCTGAAAACCTCATTTGACTGTACCCACAGAGCACACGTGTAAAGTAGGCAAAACAAACATCATTTATTAGCTCACATAGAGGACACATAAATCCAGAGAGAATTCAGCCTCATAAAAAATGATTTAACTATTTTCTTAATTCTTTCAAGGATGGTGGTAGCTAGTCCCGCTCTAGAGAGAGGTTAGTTCATTACAAATGATGGAACCCTTAAGGCGTTTAGGGCTTAATTTTCTTGCCTATGTGTTTGAGGAAGTCTAGATTAGAAAAGTGAATTCAACAAGACAAGGGGGATTGGAAGCTGCTGTCTTCATAGGAAGACTCTTCAAGTTGACATACCAAGGTGAGGGGGAAGAACAACATAAGCTACTACATGGCAAATGCCATGACCCCTTTCAATTGTAGATGTCGTCTCTCTTGGCCTATCCTTATTTTTGGCCAAAGACCCCAGGCTGCCCCTTTCATGCTTTCCACCTTTTCAAACTTCTACGCCATTTCATGCTCTCCTTATTGAACCTGAGACGAGGTTGGGCTTCAAAAATCCAGAAACTTCACTCCTTGTACACATTAAGCAGAAAGCGGAAACTGATAGAAAATGTTAATGATGTGGAGAAATCACAGAGACTTCAAAGATCTCCAAAGTCTTACTACCACAAGGGCAAAGAGCCATTAAGTACACAGCAAACGTCAGGCCTTGAGTTGGGATTAGTGTTGAGTAGAGAGGAAGAAGGAGAAGCCACCAGTCATAGTATATAAAGATGGGTGAAAGAGGTGTGTGTACAGTGCGGGATCAGAGGAGACATGGGTGATACAATAAGACAATGTGAGCAATCACAGATGCACAATAAATATATTTTTGCAAGAATAATGGATCAATGAGATTACTTCCCACTACTCTGGCACCACCTAAGTAGGCTTATAAAAGCCAGATTTTTATGTTGATAGAGGAGATTGTATTATCTGTATATGTATATATATTTATAGAAAAAATTATTATATATAAATGATTATATTAATTATTATATAGATAAGTAATATCTATATAAATAAATGTTGTGGATATTATGATGCTTTGACATCTTTTATAAAAACTTTCCAGCTTGGGGGAGATGGCCCTTCCCAGGGCTAACTAGTTATTAAAGGTAACAAGGGTTCAGCCAGGAGCATGCCTTGGATATGCAAGCAAACCAGTCCACAGCTGGACCTCCTCTATCTGGCCCATACAGCTCAGAAAACAATTTTCCTCTAGCAATATTCCTCTTAATCATCCCAGAACCAGGAACAAGGTAACTAGGGACCATCACTCTAGTTTAGAACCCACTGAAAGTATCCAAACTGGCCAATCCTAAACTGTTTACCCTGCCCTACTTTGCCTTTCCCCTCTCACAGAAACGCCAAGGAAGGCAGTGGCCCAAGCTTCTCCTTCAATCTTGTCTTCTGCCTCCTAACCCTCCTGGTGTTTATCCATGTGGCCCTGAATGATGTGTTGTGCCTTCTGTTCTATGTCCTGTGTGTATAATAAACTTTGTTTTCCCGAATGTCTCCTGTGTCTCTTCTTATAGCCACACCCGACAGATCATCACATAAAAGAATAAAAAAGCAAGAAGGTCCAAATTTCTAGTTATAAGATAAATAAGTCCTGGGGATCTAATGTACAGCATGGTGACTGTAGTTAATAATACTGTATTGTATATTTGGAAGCTGCTAAAAGAGTAGAGTTTTTTTTAAGAGAGTAGATCTTTTAAAATTCTCATCATAAGAAAAATCATCATAACTATGTGTGGTGATGGATGTTTACTAGACTTATTGTGGTGACCACTTTGCAATATATACTGATATTGATTCATTACATTGTACACCTGAAAAGTAATGTGGTACAGTACATCAATTATATCATGATAAATAAATAAAATGAGAAAAAGAAAAGTGATTGATCTGACAGCGAGAGTAGGAGCAGAGGAAGGGCAGGCAGAAATCAGACTGGTATTCATTCAATCAAAAATGCATCTATTCAGGGGCGCCTGGGTGGCACAGCGGTTAAGCATCTGCCTTCGGCTCAGGGCGTGATCCCGGCGTTATGGGATCAAGCCCCACATCAGGCTCCTCCGCTATGAGCCTGCTTCTTCCTCTCCCACTCCCCCTGCTTGTGTTCCCTCTCTCGCTGGCTGTCTCTATCTCTGTCGAATAAATTAAAAAAAAAAATCTTTAAAAAAAAATTCATCTATTCATTCATCATTTATTCATTCATCTATTCATTCATTCATTTTTTCATTCATCTCCATGTGGAAGCTGCCCCTCTCCACATCCTAATTTATAGTTTCCCTTCTGCTTCGGGTTCGACTTGCAAGTTACCTATTGTTAAAATGGGTTCTAAAGCAGGACTCAATAGGTTCAGAGAATCCAAGGCTCTCTGTGTGTCAGGAGGCTGCTTTTTTTACACAGACTTCCTGACACCAAGAGAATTTGTGAGTCACTCGCCTTAAATTCCTCATCACCACACACAGGGAACCAAACTGATTTCTGAGGTCCTTCCCTGCTTCCCCAACCCTACGGTTTTATGTCCCATGAAGGCATAAGGATACCTCAAAAAAAAAAAAAAAAAGATAAGAAAAGAAGAAAGGAATACAAAGCAGAGATGAACTTTGAATGACTTCTTTAAGAATCAATAATAAAAAAAATCAATAATACTTTGCCATGATGGAGATTGGCAAAGTGTTTCTGGGCAAAATGCACAGATCGTTTTTTTCACATGAGCCAGAGCTACTAGAGGAAAAAACCCTGATTGCCTGTGAAGAAAATGTCCAAGTTGAAACTTGTAAAATTTGAAAGGTGAGTCCTCCAGAAGGATGAGAGAGATGAGCCAGAAGCCAGTATAGTGGTGTCTTTGGAGCATTCACAATGTGACTGGAGCCTCGGTGGGATGGCCAGCGATGTGTGTGAATCTGGGTCCAATGAGGAGAAAGAAACCATGTAGTGATTTGAATAAGAAGTTTATTACAAAGAATGACAAACTATAAGGGGGAATTTGAACAAGAGCTGTCAGGCTAGGACCTATAGTCTGGATGTCAGCTTTTGTTTTATTAGTACTAACCCCCAGACTAAATTAACAAGGGATTCGCCAGTAGAAAGTAAAAGAGACCCTCAGAATATAGGAATAGCAGATATATGGAGGAGCCACTATTTATGGAGCTTAGAGACAACATTCAAAGACTCATCCGCCTCCAAGGCTGACATACAGACTTGGTTTGAATGGTTATGACTGTGGCTCACTCATGGCAGAGACATTGCTGTGGTGTTGTGCTGTCAGAATTTACCAGAAATATGTCTTTTGGAACTTGCTGGAAATCCACCCTCCAGGGTGCCAAGGAAAGCTTTTCATGCAGAGATGTCTTGCCAGCGGCACTCTGCTACAAAATCCACCCAAAGCAGGTACCAGGGAAACTGCAGACCCTGGGTGCTGCAGGAGGCCACGGGCTGTAAGAACTTGGCGCTGGAGAAGTTTCCCCTTGCTGCACGAGTTTGAGGTTGGAGAAGCTGTATGCACTGCAGGAGCTTGATGCTGGGGGTGCTGCCGGAGCAAAAGCCTATCAGGTGAGCACACTAGAACCAGGAAGCAGAACTCTTTCTTCTGCAACGTCTCTCCATTGACCGCTGCTGATTCACAGCTGATCACTGTGTCAGCTCTAAGGAAATGTATCTAAAGGGCCCAGGTCCTCTGTCACAGAGCAGCGAACAATGAATTTGGCTGAGAGAGAATAAATTGATAACTGGTACAGAATGATAGACAGGAGCCAGCGCAAGGAATTTGCTGCTCGGATTCTATCCTGTGTATACAAAATGCCTTAAAGTTTGGTTCTTAATTACCACAATTAAAATGAATGACAAAGGAGGAGCTCGTGTGTGTATGCAAAACACACAATAAATATATGTGTATGTGTCTATATATGTGAAACACACTTATACATGATATAGTTGTAAAGGTAGATTTTCTTCCATTTATTTATTTATTTATTTATTTATTTATTTATTCTTCATTCACCGTGCATTAGAAATATATATATATATATATGTATGTATTTTTCTAATCAGCACTGCCTGGGTAGAGAAAAAAGCTGGATTAGTTCAACTTGCCTACAAGTCTCGGAGATGGCGTTAGGAGGGGGTACACCAGCACGAGATAAGCTCCAGCTTCCATACGAGTGTACAAAAGAGACAGATATGATTGTTTTGGAGAAGAAGAGTGAGAATAAAGCAATATAAACAATAGAAGTATAAATGAGTTTCTTTGGATGATGACTCTTTGGACCCTCACTCATCCACAAAAATAAAACCCTGGATCCCCTAAGTGATGGTCCAACAGGTGTCATTTTACATCATACCTATTGTCAGTTACATCACCCTGGAAAAAAGTGCTCAGATCCTTAAATCATTCTGCTTGTGAAAGAACAAAGGAAAGGGGCAACGGTATTATTTCTAATATTCCCCTTTTAATGTTCTCAGGATCTGATTAGATAGAACTCTTTTTCTATTATAAATCCCATTATGATGAGTGCTCACTTCAGTTAATAAATGGATGGGGAAGGAAGAATCAAAAGGGGTTCTCTGTAAGCCACTTAAACTAGCCTCAAGGCTATTCCATAATATCCTGTAAGTTTTAAGCACCGTTGAAAAGAATTTTAACAGAGGAATCACATGATCAGTTTTCTATTTAAGAACAATCACACTTTCACTAGTGAAATGATACATTGAAAGAAAACCAGTAAGGGGACGATGGTAGCAGCCCAAAGTACATGGGGGACTAGAGGCAAAGTAGTGATAGTTTGACCTGGGGAGCAAGGAGAACACATTACCTAGGAGCTTTTTAATTTCAAAAAATCCAGATGCCAACTCGAGAAATTGTAATGTAATTGATCTGAGATGAATCCAGGCATCCACATCATTATTTTGTCAAGGCTCCCCAGGTGATTTCAATGTGCAGCCATGGTTGAGAATCATTGGTTTAAGTAATGAGCACAAGCAGAGTAAGGGAGTTTTGAGGAGAAAAGGATGTCAAGATTGGCAGAGAATCAGAAGGGTCCCCATGAAAACCAAAGGAAAGCCAGTTTTATTAAGAATAGAGTCACCATTAACAAAATCAGGAGGGAACTGAATGCAATCCATTATACTTGGTAATCAGTAAGTGAGTTTAGTAATAAGAACAGTTCAAAGAGACTGATGAAGGTAGATATTCCAAGGTTGGAGACATCTGTAAGTGACAACTAGGAATAAGTATTATTCTTTATAAAAGTGACTGTGATTTTAAAAGACGTATGGATAAAGTGGGAATCAAGAAAATGGGTAGTTTTTCCTTTTCCTTGTTTCTTCAGTCCTTTTATTATTGGGTTTTGTTGAGGTTTATGTACATAGACTGATGTGTACAGTTTAATAATATTTTCACATTTGTGTGTGCCAACATAACGACCACACAGATCGACATAGCGCTCCCCGTCACACCTACAAGGACCATACCCCTTTCACATGAATATACCTGAGAAGTACTATATTGGATTCTGTCAGCATTATGAAATATTTTTACCTGTTCTTGATCTTCATACAAATGGAATCATCAAGTAAGTGTTTTCTGTGTGTTCTTCCTTTTGCCATTATAGATTTGAGGTTCATCCATTTTGTCATGTGTATCAGTGCTTAGGGCTTGTGTTATTATGTGTGAAATTCCATTGTACGGACTATCCCACACTTTGTCTTCCCCACCCAGCAAGACTGCCACTCTCTGCTTGGGCTCTGTTTGCTCATGCAGTGGTTAAGAAAATATATCGATAGGAAGAAGGCCAGGATACTGTGGGACTCACCTGTTTGCTTCCCTTCTCTCCAGGATCACAGCCCTTCATTCACTACTGTTCCAAGCCGGCAGGATATAATTTATATATGTATTATTTTGGTATTTTATACTTGTGTAGAGTGAGAAAGTTGGAATCCAGTTACTTTGCTATGTGTAGTATTGTAAGTCCTGTGTTTTTTTTGTTTCATTTTGTTTAATGATAGAAAATACTAGAGTATTGTTATGTGTTGATGGAAAAGAGAGTGGGAGGGTGTTTGAGATGTTTTAGAAACAGAAGAGTAGAGTGATAATGGACCACATTGCAGAAGAATTTATAAATGTAGGATATATGCTCTACAGTAGACGTATCTGGATTTGGCTTTTACTGTATCAAGAACAACTTCTCTTAAAACAGAAGAAAGTTATATGGGCAGATTTAAATATGGGGAACAAACGATATTAACTTTCTCAAGTATCCCTTTTCTGGTTTGTTTCGTTCTTAAAATAATATTTGTAGCCAAATCAGGTGCTAAAGATCAAAGGGTCAAGGTTGGAGTCAGATGCTCCAACCCACAATGGCTGTGTGTAGGGGCCACCTCGCTGGTAGAAAGGAGATGGGGTCCATGAGAAAAAGTGCAGAACTAGGATGAGAGGCCCACTGAGGCTGGAGATGAGACATTTGTGTTAGTAATGTGATTGGCTTCCATATTTTTGTCAATTTTCGTACTTAATGGATTTGTTTGGTAGGGTTGCCACGAACAAAGTACCACAGACTGGATAGTTTAAACACCTATATTCTCACCGGTCTGAAGGCTGGAAGTCCCAAACCAAGGGGTCAGCATTGTTCATTCCTTCTGAGGGTTATGAGGGAAGGGTTTTTTCCGGGTCTCTGTTTTCAGCTTATCTTCTCCCTCTGTCTCTTTACGTCATCTTCCCTCTATGTGCAATTGTGTCTGTGTCTAAACTTCCCCTTTTTATAAGGACACCAGTCATATTTGATTAGGGCCCACCCTCATGACTTCACTTAAACTTCATTACCTCTGTAAAGACTCTGTCTCTAAATCATGTTACATTCTGACGTATTGGGGGTTAAAACTTCAACACAGGAATTGGGGGGGCACAATTCAATCCATATCACTTAGCAAAAGGACTTTACACCATTTTTGCATATTACCACAGTGTAATTCTTCAAGTTGGAGCAAAGGGAAAAACAACTAGGAAATTTATATAGAGCCTGAATAAGCTTAGTACATATAATAAATATCCTGAGGTCAGATGAGTACCAAGCAGAAGTGGGGAAGACAAGAGGGTGTGGTGATGGTATTGGCTCACCTAAGATATAAACAATGAGGGGTGTGTTTCTGTAGAAAATTTAAAATCAATAACCAAACAAACCAAAGTCATTATTACTCTAAGTTCTAACAATTGTTGCAATTACCTTTAAGCATTAACAATGGATGTCAGGTTTAAATTCACATTTTTCTATTTCTCATCATTCATGAGTGTTGTCTTGTATATGGTTATTGGAGAACTCATAGTCTACCATGGGGAACTGGTTGTATACATTGATTACATTCATTTGGAGAACAAGTGTCAAGTTTGGAGTTACTCAAACTCATTTCAGGCAGAGTTCTTCCCTTTAATCCCTTTGGTTTTACACAGCCCTGCGTTGAACAGTAGGGTTTAAATAAACATAAGTATAATAGTACAATATAAAACAAAATTGGGTTCATTCAATTCTTGAACTGCTCTTCAAGTTTTTATTTGTGTTTAAAATCTAAAACAGTGAAACAGAGCAAGAAGTGCAAAGTATGATATTTTTGTTTGGTAAGTATAAATTTTAGTCTGTACACTATTACAGAATGTGGATATCTTTAAATTTAAAAGTTCTTGTCTCAAAATTATCAGTACTCTTTAAAGCAAAAGAAAACATTGAAACATAATAATGATTGTTCATGGTCACTGAATTTTCTTTGTCATGGGGGAAAGGGGTGTTTAAAAAAATGATCCCTCCAGGTGTCAAATATGCTAGGTCCCAAAAGGCTAATAGAGATGAGTCAAAATTTAAATCCAAAATAGCATGAAAGAAAATGGAATTAGTAATATTTTAACATGCTTTGGGGAAAAAACTAAGTTGCTAAAGCACATTGCTTTCCTTGGTGATGTAACCTAATGCCAAGTTCCCTCATAGGACAAGGCAAAAGTTGTACCAGGTCAGGTAGTGGACAGAGTTGACAAAATTCTTGTAAGAACCTGGATATCAAGGATCATGGGTCTGTTTGTGGTAATGCCTTTCAGTGAGGGTGGATGGCATAACGATTTAGAAAAAGTGATTTTTTTGAATAACCAAAATGAAATAACATAGGTAGGGACTTATTTGTTTCTTTCTTTATTTATTTATTTATTTATTTATTTATTTATTTTGTCTGAGCCAATGGAAAAATTATCTCCCAAAGTGTCTTACAAGGAACACTGTTCTGCAAAACGACCCTTTGAGTTAAACATCTGCAATTAAATAAGGTTGGAACATGTGGTATTCTTTGTCACAACCTACCCGTTTCGGAGATTTACAGAGCACATTAGCATGCGGAAGCCCACAGAAGTCATTGAGCTACACAGGCTTATTGAACGTCAGCTCTGTGTTTCCTATAACATTTAATTTGAAATAACCCCCACTTTTCCCCCCTCAAAGTGGCATCCCTTAGAACTCATGCTCTTTAGAAAACAATTTGGAACTGAAGATACTTCACATTCTTCAAAAATTCTTCCCATTTTTGTGAAGAACAGCAGAGAGTCTCTACTAATTATCACACCAGGAAGGACAGCAGATCCCCAGATCTGCACTGTTGGACCTGCCAGCAGGAATGCTCGCTTGAAACAATATCAAATTTGCCCTTGCCAATAGTGTTCCATTGACCTCCAATTTTGTGGTAACATCGACTTTGGCCAAGGAAGTTCTCTCCACTCATTTTGAAGGAAGACACTCTCCTATAATGAGAAGGTAATACTTAGTACAAAGCTTCTCTTTCTTTTCCTTTCTTTTTTCCTTTTTCTCTTCTTTTTGCTCAGAAGAGCTTAGTTTTTGCCTATGATGCACCATTTAAGTAAAGAAAATTTCTCAACGAAGCTGGCCAAAAGAGTTCTAAAGATGATCTCAAGGGACACGGAAAACATAAAACAGTAGTTATATATAAGAAAGCAAAACAATGTCCTTCAGCTGTACAGCTATGGGGAGTGGGCTTGGGAAGAGAAGACCCTGTTTGGCCCAAGTACAAGTCTCCCTAAAATTCCAGAAAGTCTGATTCAGATACACAGCTCTTTTTCCTTTATATCATGAGAAAGCTCTCCATTACACACTCATTTGATGAAATCTCAAGATACGTCACAAAAAGACGTGATGAAAAAAGGAAAAAAGTTTCCAAAGCAGTCAGAATATTCTTCAGAGGAAGTTCATGAATTGAAAGTAGTCAAGCTACCAGATGTCCAGGAGTCTGGCAGAACCACTAACACTTCACAACGGACAAAGTTGGATACCGTCACATATTTTGATTGCAACTTTGGAAGCCAAAGGAAAGAAAGTCCTATTGGGATTTTGAGTGGTCTATAACTCAACACTCTGAGTTGCAGGGGTGGGAGGAGTAGCCCTGGCTGGCGCAGGTGTTGGGGTTGAGTTTGGACAGAGAACAATGTCCTCCTGATATTACTATGAGAGAAACTGAGAAGGCTGCAGGAAGGAAGGGACTGGAAGAAAAGAAGAAATTCTGAGAAGGCCCTAGAGTATTGGCATAACAGGAGGGCAGGCAGTTTGAGCAGAAATTCTAACCCAAACTATGGCCAAGTAGTCTAACTTCCAAGTTCCACTATATTCTGGCTAATTTTAAATAGCCAGAAATGGCTGAAAAGGCCAAATATAACAGGCAACAGATGCCAATGATTAGAAAAAAGTCTTTCAAGTCAATAAATGGAAAAGAAAAAAGCAAACAGCATTATCATGCAATGCTTAAGAGCACCAATTTTATAGTTAGATGACCCAAGTTCAAATTTCAGCTACATCATCCTTCTAGCTGCATGATTGGGCAAATTCTTAAATCTTTGGGGGGTGCCTGGGTGGTCAGTCAATTACGCATCTCACTCTTGATTTTGGCTCCGGTCATGATCTCAGGGTCATGGGAATCAGCATCTGTGTGGGGGCTCTTCCTCCTCCTCCCCCCATCCAAATAAAGTTATTTAATCTTTGAATGTAGTTTCCATATCCATAAAATGGGAATAATAGTACCATCTGCCACTCCAGATTGCAAAACCAGATTTGAAGTGTTTAGGGCAATGCCTGGCACTTAGTTTCCATGTTTTCCTGAGCAATTACTAATCACATGAAAGGTGAGAATTTGATCAAAAGGAGAGGCCAGGTACCCTTTCCAGAATAATATAGAAACCACATTTGTTCTGCTTTTCTTGTATGGTGTTAAGTACACTTAATGTGCCATCTCTCTCAATTTTTTTAGTGCAAGGTGGAACATTGTTAATCATAGGCAGTGTGTTGTATAGTTTGAGAACTTGCTTGTGTTGCAAAACTGAACCTTCCCTTCTCCCCCCAGCCCTTGGCAAACACCATTCTTCTCTCGGCTCCTACATTGCAGCATCATTCACAATAGCCAAGATAAGGAAATGGCCTCAATGACCATCAGCAGATGAATGGACAAAGAAAATGTGGTCTATATAGGGAATGGAATATTCTTCAGCCTTAAAAAACAAAGAAATCTTGCCATGGGAAACAGCGTGGGTAAACCTCAGGGGCATTATGTGAACGGAAATAAAGCCAGTCACAGGAAGGATGCTGCCTGATTCCACTTACCTGATGGAGCTGAAACCAAACCACAACTCAACTTTTGGGGGCCTTTCAAACCTATGTAAAGGGTGTGTATTTCAGTCTTTTCCTGTTTTAAGGGACGTCGAAATGAACTTTTCCTCTACTTTCACAACTTTCTATTTTTAACCTGAAAAAGCTAGCTGTAAACGAAATTTATGAGAAAGCACCTGGTGGTGACATTTTTGCCCTTCCCTTTTTCTGACTAGAAGTCAAGGAAAACACTTGGATATTGGAATACCAATATGAACTTAGTCATTGGGTAGTAAAGTTAATTTTCTAGTAAGTGCCGTTAGCACTACGCATTTCATCCCCACAGAAGGAGAGGCGTGTTCAAACTGATACCCATAGAATCCAAACATCTGAGTTATACATTTTCCTAGTAAAGCATAGCTTGCCTCTATCTGGGTCCAGATGTTACATGAGTCTATCTAGGAAAAAAAAAACGCACAAAAACAAAAACAGAAATATTGTGTTCTGTGAGTAGTGTATTGAACTCTGGGGCAACGGAGACAGCTTGTCTCTACTGAGAGGGTGGGAACATGCTGGGTTTTCCTAATCGAATCCGGAGCTGGGGGAGCATGCTCGCATATCTTCTTCCCATCCAGAAGGTGAGCTGATAGAGTGAGCATTGAGCTCCCTTCCTCAATGCGAGCACGTCATTGGGCATTAATTCGTTCAGAAAGTATTTACTGACCACCTACGATGTACCGTGCAGGGTTGCAGGCCCTGAGTACAGGACCCTGGGCCGTGCTGCACCCACAGAGTTTATATTTTCATGTGGAAAGACAGACAATGTGCAGAGAAACAAGTAAGATCATTCCAGATGAGCACACATTTCATGAAGAAGGGAAACACAGCAATGAGACATAGAATAGGCCGTCAAGACATTTTTGTGGCATGGAGAAAGGAAGACGATTTCTCCACAAATGTCACTTGGCAATTGCTCCTGGCAACGCAGATGCCCTCTTCCTAAGGTTACTGGTGGTGAATTGTCTTCCTTGTCAACTGTGCAATAGAAGTCCTTAAAGAGAAAGTCCCCTGGCCCCCATCGTGTCCCTCTATCCCTCCATACATGAGTTTCATCAGAAAAGCCTGTGTGGCCGTTCCTGGAAAAACTCTCAGTTGAGGTCAATCTGAATATCTTTGGAGTGTTTTCTATCATCCAGGTCCTCTCTGCAAAACTCTGCGAGTTCCTTTACATTCAACACACCATCACTTTATAACTTAGGCATAATTTTTATGCCCTTTTTACAAATGGAAATGTTGGGGCGCCTGGGTAGCGCAGTCATTGGGCGTCTGCCTTTGGCTCAGGGCGTGATCCCAGCGTGCGGGGATCGAGTCCCACATCGGGCTCTTCCGCTGGGAGCCTGCTTCTTCCTCTCCCACTCCCCTGCTGTGTTCCCTCTCTTGCTGGCTGTCTCTCTGTCGCATAAATAAATAAAATCTTTAAAAAAAACACCAAAAAAAAAAAATGGAAATGTTAAGGTGCAGAGAAGCTTAGTGACCAGCTAGAGGTCATACGTACATATGCCAAGAGGCAAAGTCAAGATTTAAACCAAGGCAATTTGGCTTCAGAGTCTGAGCTTTTCCCTTGATGTCATGGAAAAAGGAGCCATGTAAAGGAGCAATAATAATAACAATAAGGTAGTTTCCTCCCCCTCCCTCTCCCTCTCCTTAATATGTATCCACACTTCCTAGCCAAGTCTCTGAATTCACTAGTTTTGTTTATTTGCAAGGGGAACGGAGAGTCATCATGGTGAGAATCGCATTGTACCTCCAAGGGGACATTCTTCTTTTTTTTCCTTTCCTACCTTCCTAAACATACTTCCTCTAGATAATCAAAACTGACTTAAGACTTCTTGATGTGCAGTAACTGCAAGACTTCAGAGAAGAGCACGGTTATGCCATGGGGGATACAAAATTTTGCTGGACGAAATTATGTTTTTTTTTTTTAAGATTTTATTTATTTATTCGACAGAGATAGAGACAGCCAGCGAGAGAGGGAACATAAGCAGGGGGAGTGGGAGAGGGAGAAGCAGGTTCCCAGCGGAGGAGCCTGATGTGGGGCTCGATCCCAGAACGCCGGGATCACACCCTGAGCCGAAGGCAGGTGCTTAACCGCTGTGCCACCCAGGCGCCCTGAAATTATGTTTTTATTTGTCATTTCCTCCACTAAACTATAAACTGCTAGAGGGCCTGGTCTCTATCTTGGTTAGTGTTTCCCCCCAGCATGGAGCAAAGTTCCAGATACATAAGATTATTGATTAAGCACTCATGAAATGAACAAATGAAGGAGTGATGAGATTCCAGCTTCAATCCTAGATGGAATTACGGCTTCTTGATTTGTGTTTTCACTCTCCCACAGTGGAATAGTCATTTTTTTTTTGCAGAGAGCAATGCACCAGGAAGCAGCAAACTGCGGCTGCTCTCAACTGGACCATCAATGTCAGTAACAGAAAAATTAAGAGAATGAAAATAATTGTTGCTTTGAACCCTTCACAGCTGAGGAACCTTTATTTAGATCCTCTTCTAAAATAATTATCTTTTTATAAACATGCATTTGATCTCACCCGCTCTTTCACAAGTTATTCCTGTGTTTGGTGCTCTGTTTTGACTCCAAGCTACCTTCTGGGCCCCCATCTGTCAATAGCAAAGTGTTACAATTATGACTTCCCCTCAGTCAAATCTGCTAGTTTTCTCATACTCAGTTGCTATAGCATTTCAGCCTCCCTCTAAAGATCCTGTTTTTTAATATTGCACATTTTCCTCGACTATTCATTTACTTACACCCTTTCACAGATTTTTGTTGACATGCTACTGACTTTGACACTTGACAGTTTTCTGACGCTTTTGCTAAGTAAATTGAAAATTGGGATGGTACAACAGGAATTCATCCTGTATTGGTACAGGCTGCACTTCTCTTTCCCATCATCCGAAATCTACAGCGGTCACCTCTTTCGTGTTGACCTGGAGATTCATCTCCAGTTGGTATGAGTTTGCCATATTTGTTGACTCCTGTCAATGGTGGAATTTTTAGTTGTAGGTATGCGAAATGTTGGCTGAAATTAAAGTTAAAAAAAAAAACACAATGGGAGAAAATATTTGAAAATCGTGTATCTGGTAAGAGATTTGTATCAAGAATGTACAAAGAGGGATGCCTGGGTGGCTCAGTCAGTTAAGCGTCTGCCTCCAGCTCAGGTCATGATCCCAGGGTCCTGGGATTGAGTCCCACATCAGGCTCCCTGCTCCTTAAGTCTGCTTCTCCCTCTTCCCCTTCCCCTGCTTGTGCTCTCTCTCTCTCTGACAAATAAACAAATAAAATCTCTTAAAAAAAAGATTAAAAAACAGAATGTACAAAGAGCTCTTACAACTCTACAATAAATAGACACATAACCCAATTTAAAAATGGAAAAGCATTTGAATTAATTTTTCTCCAAAGAAGACCTATGAAGAGTCAATAAGCACATGAAAGATGATCAGCATTATTTGTCATTAGGGACATGCAAATCAAATCACAATATACAGTCACACTGAGCAGCAAAGCTAAAATTAAGAGTAAAAGTAACAACAATGTTCGTGAAGAATATGGAGAAATTGGAACCTTCATACGTTGCTAATGGAATGTAAAGTGGTTCAGCCATTTGGAAAACAGTCCGTATAATACAGCAACTCTGTTCTTAGATATATACCCAAGAGATATGAAAACATATGTCCCCACATAACTGATACCCTAATGTTCATAACAGCCATTACTTCTAATGGCCAAAATGTGGAAAGAGCCCAAATGTCCATCAACTGGTAAATGGGTAAACAAAGTGTAGTATACCCATACAATGAAATATCACTCTTCCGTAGAAAGGATTGAAGTACTGATGCATGCTACAACTTAGATGAACCCAGAAAACATGCTAACAAAAGAAGCCACACAGGAAAGGCCACGTATTGTATGATTCCATACATGTGAACATCCAGAATAGGCAAACCCATAGAGAGAGAAAGTAGTTTAGTGATTCCCTTAGCAGGCAAAGGGCAGTGACTGAGTATGGCTATGGTACTTTCTAGGGAGGATGAAAACGTTCTAAAATTAAATTATAGTGATAGTTGCACAACTCTGTGAATATACTAAAAACCATTGACTTCTACAGTGTAAATAAGTGCATTTTATGTTATGTGAGTTAGATCTATGTAAATCTGTGTTGTCGTTTTTCATCATAATACTATAGCCCTCCAAGCCCAATGGTCAAATAGCTGTCATTGATTCCAGGATGTTATATACTCATTGGAATAGGTTGGGAGGGCAAAATTATTCTCCAAACTGAGTTATGAGTGAGTGTGAGTGAGATTCGACGATGCTCTTTCCAGGGCACGGCACTGTATTCTGACACATAAATGCTGCAAAAGGGTTCATCAGAGCAATCTATATGCTCTGCGTTTTCTTTTGTGAGATTAATAAACTTCATTAAATAATGTATTTATATTTTTCAATGCACCTAATCTTAGAGAAAAAACTGAAAATTTTTTTTTAATTTTTAGTTTTTATTTATTTATTTTTTGATGTAAAGTTTGATGATTCATTAGTTGCGTGTAACACCCAGTGCACCATGCGATACCTGCCCTCCTTACTACCCATCACCCAATAGTTCCTATTTAAAATAACCTAAAGAGGACATATTAATGCAAGAAAGGAGTTTTTCTCATTTTCTGGACCCTTTTCTTCCTGGAGGACTGTGGGGATCTTCTTCACTATGGGTAGAAAGTTTGGAGATTTTGTTTAGATTTGTGCATTTTGACCTAATTCATTCTATGTCTGTGATGTCAGACTTGGGACCACCATTGATGAGCAGAGATGATGCCCCCTTATGTTTTGTCAGAACTTATACCTGGAGATTTTCCTAGCAGAATGTTCCCTCTAAAATAATAAGGTCTCAAGAGATAACAAAGAATAGGCACCTCATTTATAGTGTCATGTGGGCTACTAAATGAGTGCATGGATTTCTGAGTGCATATTTTTTTTCCTTGTGTGTGTGTGTGTGCTCGTACCCCCAGAAGATTTAAGGCCTCATTTCAAATTGTTAAATTGCATGGGAAGGCGATACTATATATCAAGACGTTAATTCCCTTTATAATGAAGAAATGAAACTCGTCTGAAACTAGAGTATTTAATTTTGGAATCATATTTTAGCGAGAGAAACCTGGTTTCTATTGACTCAGTAGATTCTTGTCATATCTAATTTATTGTAGTAGAGTTTTGTAGAAGCAAACATATATAAATGTATAAGTTTCATGTATAATTGGGAAGCATAGATAAAAATAATTTGACATTGAAATTTATACTTAAGAAATGGGTGCGCTTCGCTGCAATCAATTTTTCATTATGCTGTTGAGATCAATAGCTACAAATAAGATATAAAAACTCTATTATTGATGGGGCATATGTCAGTATAAAATGTGCAGTTTTCTATAGCATTTCAGGAGTAGAAAATTGTATTATACAGTTTCCAATGATATTCATATTGCTCTGTAGAGAACGCCTATTAAAATCAATGTACAGTAAGTCAACATGGGGATATTTTATAACATTGAGAAAGGGCAGAGTGCATATAAAAAAGACACTACTGTTTTTTAAATATTACCTTAAATTCTTTTGTTAGAGGTTGGTTTGGATTGTTGAAATAATGAGGATACATGAATTCTGGTTTTGGGGGTTTTTTGTTTTGAGGATACATGAGTTGTGTTTTTTGTTTTGTTTTGCTTTGTTTTGTTTTTACCATTTGAGACCTAGTCTGGCTTGGTCATTACCAGATCTGATTACTTTAAAAAGCTATTTGTTTGGCCTTGTGGCAATTATTACATGAATTGTGTCCCTCACCCACATTCCACCTCCCCCCCAAAAAAGAAATAGTTCATATTAATGATAATGCTGTGGACTAACTGCAGAGTATACATTTAAGAAGGGTTGGGGGAGCTAATGTATGCGAGAACTCTTTGGATTCCAAAGGAATATGTTACATATGATATTGGTCATGGTACTTCAAGTCCTAAACCTGTGATCACAAGCCATGTAATCCCATTCACTTAGAGAATAAATGTAATGGAAACAATGAAGGTAAAGAGGACTATTTTGGTCTTAGATAGCTTAAGGAGTGGTGGACTTGGTGAAAGACATCTATTTCCTTTCAACAATATTGATTTTGGGGGTTAAATTTACATGCGATTTTTTATGAATAAAACAATACATCGTAAAGTTATCAGATTTATTTTAAATAGCCAGATTTTTCTAAATTACTGCACTCAATCACTTCTGCTTCGATGATAATCCACTTGGCAATAATATAAATACATTTTAATCTATGACAAATTGTGTCTATCTGCCCTATCTGAAACTGCACCAATTTTACATGTCTTGTCACTAAAATAAGGCGTGTTTAAAACAAATAACTCCATAAAGGGGGCCATTTCAAAATGGTTCATATTATATTTATAGTGAAATGATATTTGCTCATTATCTAGACAAACGTGGCACCCAGGGGGCACCCACAACGAGTTACAAAGCATAAAAGGAGATGAAATTCACCTAGAGAGATTGGTATTCAGCTTTTGAAAGGTATATAATTCTCATTTAGAGGATAATTTGTTTCCAAGTAAAGTGATTATGAGTAAGCAGTACTTTGAAGGAAAAGGAGGAGGAAAATATGACTTAGTGGCTGGCCTAACAGTATTGTGTGCATGCGTGCATGTGTATATAAAGTATTCATCACTGGGAAAATTCTGTCATTGTACATGTATTTATTAAATCGCACCCCCAAAACCCTGGGAGATTCTAAGACTGTTTCACTAAAAAAGCTTTTAATTTCATAGGGGAGCTCCATTAGTCTGTTAAGGCTACCATAACAAAAGACCATAGACTTAGTGGTTTAAAAACAGCAATATATTTTCTTTCATTTCTTCAGGCCAGAAGTCTAAAATTAAGGTGTCAGAGGGGCTAGTTTCCCCTGAGACCTCTCTCCTTGGTTTTTTTGCAGATGCCACCTTCTCACCGTCTTCTCACAAGACCTTTTCTCTACATGGGGGCATTTTTGGCGTCCCTTGCTTTTCTTATAAGAACACCAGTCCTATTGATTAGGACCCCTCCCTTAGGACCTCTTTTAGTCTTAATTACAGCTTTAGAGACCTTGTCTCCCCTACAGTCGCACGGGGGATTAGGGCTTCAACATACGGATTTTGGTGGGACACAAGTCAGTCCGTAACTGGAAGTAAGAAATGTGTACAAGCATCTTCAATGTATTTTGTGGGTTTCCTAAAAGTGCTATGGGAATTAGGAGACAGGAACAGTTTTAGAATCTTTTAGAGTCTGAACATGAGTTATCTCATCCACCCCTAAGGTGAAGTGGGGATGGCCTACATGACATGTATACATTTCTCAATTCGAAACTACCAAGAATCTCTGGAGCTGGGATCAAAATAGATTTCATCAATCTGACAACCTGCGGCTCTGGGAGTAGGCAGGTTTTCCTGGAAGGAGGTAGAACAGTGAGGGCACCACCTGTGGTGGGCACCACCTGGGCAAAGCAGAGGCGGACACGGCAGCCATGTTCAGAGAACGGTGAGCAGTGCGGTGTGGTGCGATCGTAGAGTGTCCTCATGGAAACCGTGAGAACGACACCTAATTGACAATCATAGAAAGTTTTGAAAGTCAGCCTGAGGATATCATATTCTTATGATACCAGCGACAATATATGTAGCTTTTAAGCACAAAGATAGTACAGTTAAAGTGATCTTCAAGGATCCTTTGTCTCACAGAGGAAAGGAGAATGGATTGCAAGGTGAGCCAGTGAGAGAAGGAGACAGGATGAACAAATTTTTTACATCTGCCCAGTGCTAATGGAACAAACTGAAGCAGCCACAGAACAGTAGTCCCTGTCGAGCTTCAAACCTCCTTTGTTTATATTTATGTTACATTTTGTTCCTTTGTTAAAAAAAAAATGTTTCCTGCAAGGGCAGGAGAGAACCAATGATTACTGAGTACCTCTCCAATGCCAGTTGCTCTACATTCATCACATTTAACTCGAGAAATTAATCTTTGAGGTGCATTATGTCACCCTTTTGTGTCTCCTTGCCCCAGTGCATCAAGATCCCTGGGTTTCCAGTCCTGAGGTCCGTAAGTGTAACAGATCATGTTAGGATATCATGTCAAGTTCTGTGGCTCATTGCATTAGGAGGTTACCTTAAGGAGAGATTGAGCAAAACAAAGTAAACTTTTCTAACTTGAACATAAATCAAATAAGACAATGAGCAAATAAATGGATGTGTAACTCTTATGCCTGCAAGACAGCTCCTCAGGCTTTGGGTAGAGGAACACATGACTCCACAGTGCCATATAAAATAGGCCAGGTCATATCAATTATTGTAGGTTAAAATGTATTTCTATTATGACCAAATGGATTATCACTGAAGTAATGAGCGAAGTAGTTTAGACAAAGCCAACTATTTACAATAAATCTGAGACCTTTATGACTTGTTGTTTTATTCATCAGAAAAAAATCACATATGAATTTAACAAAAGAATCAGGATTTTTTCAGAAGAAATACATGTCCTCAGCCTCTTTATGCTAACACCAAAATACTCCTTATTACCTTCATCTCTTAGATTATATTTATTCTCCAAGCAAATGGGATCACACGAAAGATTACAGGGCTTGTGATCACAGTTTCAGGACCTGAAGTACCATGACTGAGGCAGCTACAGTGGCTTTTATCAGTCAAATTTAATTATTTGTGCTTATTTAGAACAGAGAGCATTACCTACTTCCGAGATGTGGTTGGTTTCTTTTACACCCCTTCCCTTTGAAAGCTGTTTAGTCCAATGAGGCTATTCTTTATTGAATATATTTAATATATACTTCCCAGTGTTACTGTGAATGAGGCAAAATTTCAAATGTTCTGTTTTATTTTTTTTAAAGATTTTTTATTTTATTTTATTCCACAGAGATAGAGACAGCCAGCAAGAGAGGGAACACAAGCAGGGGGAGTGGGAGAGGAAGAAGCAGGCTCCCAGTGGAGGAGCCCGATGTGGGGCTCGATCCCATAATGCCGGGATCACGCCCTGAGCCGAAGGCAGATGCTTAACCGCTGTGCCACCCAGGCGCCCCTCAAATGTTCTGTTTTAAAACTCGTTCTTGAGCATATTAGTACATGCACACACACATATATCAAATTTCTATCTCTGGGAATGAGTCCGACTTTAAATATGCAGGGTTCTGTGGTATTGACAAGTTATTTGTAGGTTATTAGAAATAAAATAGCATTTAAGTATAGTAATACATATGTTTGCTTACTGGAATATTCTAATATTGAAGATTAGAGAAATTAAATCTAAAATAACACAAAAGTATAGGCACAACATAAGGCAGTCTTAACATAGAATATTCAATATATTGGATTTTTTTAGAGAGAGAGTGGGGGAGGGGCAGAAGGAGAGTAGAAAATCTCAAGTAGACTCTATGCCCAGCATGGAGCCCAATGTGGGGCTCCGTCTCATGACCCTGAGATCATGACCTCAGCCAAAATCAAGAGTCGGATGCTTAACCAACTGAGCCACACAAGTGTCCGTACAATACTGGATCTTAATGACAGTAGAGAAAATGTTCATAGGAAACATGTTGTACAAGTTTTCTAGGAATTAATTTCAAAGTATGGAAGATGCTACGTGGAAACAAACAAAAGCATGTGCTTCTTTAACTTAGCTTCAGGGAAAACTTTACCGATGAGAAATGGGTCTTGTTCAAGTTGTAAGGAGGTATGTTTTTGACTAGTTGTGTTTTAAGGGAAAGAAGTATTCATGGCTTGATTTATCAGTTAGGCCTCCTAAAGAAAGGAAATTAAGGTGATTTTCTTTTTTACATGTAGAATAATGTTATTCTAAGTTTAAAAACAATCTGCTGAAAGAAGGAGGTCAAATTAGAAGAATTGAGTGATAATGAATCATGCAGAAAGTTGGCAGATAATGAGAAATAGAAGTAATTCCCATTGTATAGATACCTGTGGGGATTATGTGCTATCATTCAGTTTATAAATCCACAAAAATCCAAATATAAATTCTGACCAAAGTGTCCCTCTAAGACAGTGGTGAAATGTAGAGGAGAGAACCCACGTTCTGGAATGAGACAATCTCAGTTTATATCCCAAATCTGCTGTCGGTAACTTCCTGTACAAGTTATTTAAGCAATTTATGCTTCCATTTCCTTATCCTTAAAATGGGGCAACAATAGTGTGGGTATGAGAATTATATTAAGTAATACTTGTTAAGCCATGAAACGATTGCTTTAATCAAGTTAGACGAGGTGACATTAATTCAAATTATAGCATTAGTGTAATACAATTAAAAGTATATATATCTCTAATTTCTGGTAACTAGTTTCAGAAACACACAGTGAAGCTATTTTAAATGACTTAAAACCATAACATAACAATCTAGATAGCTTTCATTTATTACTTTAAAAAATTCACTTTCCTAATTTTATTTTAGTCCTTCTTTTAAAAATAGCATATTAAATATTATTGGTCACTAACCGTGAGTATATTGCTATGACATAGGAAGGTAGATTCAAAGACTATTGTAGTTCACTTCTTTAATATAATATATATGGGGGTATTTAGAGAGGCAGCATGAACTCTTTCAGATCTTTAAGACACCCCTTAGAATGTAGTACACTAGATGATACCCTTGTGGTCTACTCTATGAAAATAAGAGAGAAGTTCATAGTGATAAATGCCTACATTAAGGTTATAAAATGATCTCAAGTAAAGGACCAGACTTTACACTTTCAGGGACTAGAAAAAGAAAAACAAAAACAAATGAAACCTAAAGTTAGCAGAAGAAAGGAAATAACAAAGATGAGAGTGGAAATAAATGAAAAGGAGGCCAGAAGAACAATAGAAAAGACCAACAAAAACTGCTGTTTTTTTGAAAAGATAAACAAAATTGACAAGCTTTTAGCCAAACTAACAAAAAGAGAGCAAAGACTCAAATAAGTAAAATAAAAGATAAACAAGGAGACATTACAACTGATACCACACAAATATGAAGGATGACAGGAGATTACCATGAACACTCATACACCAAGAAATTGGAGAACCTGGAAGAAATGGGTAAATTCCTAGAAAAGTAAAACCTACCAAGACTGAATCATGAAGAAAGAGAAAATCTAAACAGACCAATAATGAGCAAGGAGATTGAATCAATAAGCAAAATCTCAAAACAAGAAAAGCCCAGGATCAGACAGTTTTCTAATGAAGACATGCAAATGGCTAACAGACACATGAAAAAATGTTCAAAATCATTAGCCATCAGGGAAATTCAAATCAAAACCACACTGAGATACCACCTTACGCCAGTTAGAATGGCAAAAATTGACAAGGCAGGAAACAACAATTGTTGGAGAGGATGTGGCGAAAGGGGATCCCTCTTACATTGTTGGTGGGAATGCAAGTTGGTACGGCCACTCTGGAAGACAGTGTGGAGGTCCCTTAAAAAGTTAAAAATTGAGCTACCCTATGATCCAGCAATTGCACTACTGGGTATTGACCCCAAAGATACAGACATAGTGAAGAGAAGTGCCTTATGCACCGCAATGTTCATAGCAGCATTGTCCACAGTAGCTAAATCGTGAAAGGAGCCGAGATGCCCTTCAACAGATGACTGGATTAAGAAGCTGTGGTCCATATATACAATGGAATATTACTCAGCTATCAGAAAGAACGATTTCTCAACATTTGCTGCAACATGGACGGGACTGGAAGAGATAATGCTAAGCAAAATAAGTCAAGCAGAGAAAGACAATTATCATATGGTTTCACTCATTTATGGAACATAAGAAATAGGAAGATCAGTAGGAGAAGAAAGGGAAGGAGAAAGGGGGGAGGGTAAACAGAAGGGGGATTGAACCACGAGAGACCATGGACTCTGGGAAACAAACTAAGGGCTTCAGGGTGGGGGGAATGGGATAGGCTGGTGATGGGCATTAAGGAGGGCACGTATTGCATGGTGCACTGGGTGTTATACACAAGTAATGAATCATGGAACTTTACATCAAAAACTAGGGACGTACTGTATGGTGACTAACATAATATAATAAAAAAATATTATTATAAAAAAGAAAAAAAGAAAAGGCCAGGATCTAGTGACTTTACTCTTGAGTACTACAAATATTTAAAGAATTAATGCCGATCTTTCTCAAACTCTTGCAAAAAATAAATAAAAGAGAGGGGAACACTTCCAAACTTTTTTTATGAGGCCAGCATTATTCTGAGACCAAAATTAGACAAGGATACCACAAGAAAAGAAAACAGTAGGACAGGATCTCCAATGAATAACTTAAAAATTCTTAACAAAATACTAACAAACAGAATTCAACAGCACAGTCCAAGGACCAAACACTGTGATTAAGTTAGATTTACATATGAAAATCAATAAACATGATGCACACATTAACAGAACGAAGAATAAATATCACATAATCATCCCAACAGATGCAGAAAAAACATTTAACAAAATTCAGTGTACTTTTATGATAGAATCTCTCAACAAATTAGATACGTAGAGAATATACCTCCATATAATACAGGATATATATGACAAGTCTATGGTTAGCATCATACTCAATGTCTAGATGAGGAATAAGACAGGAATGTCCACTGTCGCCACTTCTACTCAACAGAGTATTGGAAGTCCTAGCCAGAGAGTTAGTCGAGAAAAAAATAAGGCATCCAAATTATAAAGGGAGAAATAAAGTTGTCTCTGTTTGCAGATGACATGCATATTCTTTTATATAAAAAAGGTAACAACTTCACCAAAACACTATTGAAAGTAATCAACAAAAGCAGAGAAGTTGCAGGATACAAAATCAATAGACAGAAATCCTTTGTGTTTTTATACACTTGCAACAAACTATCCTTAGGAGGGACTACAAAAACAATCCCCTTTGCTATGACATCACAAAGAATAAAATACTTAGGTATGAATTTAACTAAGGAGGTGAAAGACCTGTGCACTGTAAACTATAATGCACTGATGAAAAAAAAATTGAGGAAGATACAAATAAATGGATGTGGATGTGAAGAATTTGTGGATGTTTGTTTTTGTGGATGGGAAGAATTAAAACTGGCAAAATGTCTATACTGCCTAAAGCAATCTACAGTTTCAAAGTAATCTCTGTCAAAATTCCATTGGTATTTTTTCATAGAAATGAAAAAAACAAATTCCTGAAACAATACTAAAGCCAAAGCATCTTGATAAAGCAGAACAAAGCTGGTGGTATCACACACTCTGATTTTAAACTATAATCTCAAAGCTATAATAATGAAAACAGTATGGTACTGGCATAAAAACAGTCACATAGACCAATGGAATATGATGGAAAGCTTAGACATAAACCAACACATAAACAGTAAAGTGAATATTGACAAGGGTACTGATGGTCTCTTCAATAAATGGTGCTCTCCCCCTGCCTACCCCCCTCTAGTGGCTGCCAGGATGCTGGTTTTCATTGTGATTGTAGGCTGTTGGGTCTGTGGAGTGGGGATATCGAGGCTATTGTTGAGCTGGGGCAGGGTGGAGGCTGGGAATAGGGCAAGTTAAAATGCTTTAGGCCGGTAATGGGTATTAAGGAGGGCACATATTGCATGGAGCACTGGGTGTTATATGCAAACAATGAATCGTGGAACATTACATCAAAAACTAAGGATATACTGTATGGTGACCAACATAACATAATAAAAAATTATTTAAAAAAAAGTTAAAAAAAATGGTGTTAGGAAAATTGAATAAGCACATGGAGAAGAATGAAACTGGTACCCTATTTTACACTATTTACAAAAAAAAAAAAAAAAAAAAAAAAAAAAAACCTCAAAATGGATCAAAGGCTTACATGTAAGAACTGAAACCTTAAAACTCCTGGAAGAAAACATAGGGGAAAATCTCCTCAACACTGATCTTGGCGGTGATTTTTGTTGTTGTTGTTTGGTGTAACCCCATAAGTACAGGCAACAAAGTAGGAAAAAAAAGTGGGTTTTATCAGACTAAAAGAACCAAAACCCAAAAAAAAAAAACAAAACAAAAAACACCAAAAAACAAACAAACAAAAAAACCCCACTTCTGCACAGCCAAGGAAGCAATCAACAAAGTGAAAAGGCAACATATGGAATGGGAGAAAATATTTGCAAACCATACATGTGATAAAGGGTTAATATTCAAAATATGTAAGAAACTTATATAACTCAATGGCAAGAAGACAAACAACCCAATTTAAAAATGGGCCAAGGTCCTGAATAGACATTTTTCCAAAGAAGATATGCAAATAACCATAAGGTATATGAAATCATTGGGGAAATGCAAATCAAACCACAATGACATATTACTTCACATCTGTTAGAATGGCTTTTATAGAAGACAACAGATAACAAGTATTGGCAAAAACTGTAGAAAAGGGAACCTTTGTACACTGTTGATGGGAACATAAATTGGAGCAGCCAATATGGAAAACAGTATAGAATGTTCCTCAAAAAAATAAAAAACAGACCTACCATATGATCCAGGAATTCCACTTCTGGGTATATACACAAAAGAAACAAAATCAGTATCATAAAGATAATCTAAACCCCCATGTTCATTGCAACATTATTTACAGTCGCCAAGATATGAAAACAAACTAAGTGTCCATTAATGGATGAATGGATAAAGAAGATGTGTGTGTGTGTGTTTTATATATAGTTGTTGTCGGAAATAACATGTTGTTGCAAATGACAGGATTTCCTTCATCCCCATGGCTTTTATTACACATATATATGTATAATATAATAAGTGTGTGTGTATATATATATATATATATATATATATATATATATATATGTAAAATAAAAGCCATGGGGATATTAAGGCCAGTGAAAATACCCAGAGAAATACAGATATTATATCTCACTTAGACATGGAATAAAAAAAAAAGGCAAATTCATTGAAATAGAGAGTAGAATAAAGAGTACCAGGTACTGGGGTGTGGGAGATGTGGGGAGATGCTGGGTAAAAGGTACAAGACTTCAGTCATAACAAAATAAGCTTTGGGGATGTAATGTGCTTCATGGCAACTCTAATTAATAACATGTTGTGTACTTGAAATTTGCTAAGACAGTAGACTCTTAAGTGTTCTCATAAAAAACAAACAAAAAAGTTAACCTTGTGAGTTGATAGATGTAATTAACCTGATTGTGGTAATCGTTTCACAAAATATGCATGTCAAATCATTACATTTTATACCTTAAATATATAGAATTTTGTCAGTTATATCTCAATAAAGCTGAAAAAAACTCTTTTTTTAAAAGATTTTATTTATTTATTTGATGGGAAGAGAGAGCACAAGCAGGGAGAGCTGCAGAGAGAGAGAAGGAGAAGCAGGGTCCCCGCTGAGCAGGGAGATGAATCCCAGGACCCCAGGTTCATGACTTGAGACGAAGGCAGACACTTAACCAACTGAGCCACCTAGATGCCCCCCCCAAAAATCCTCATAAATAAATTCCCAACTGAAAAATAATTTAATACAATATCTTTTTAAAGTACAAGAAATATTTGAAGCCCAGGAAAATACAAAGGACTGAAACTAAGTATTTTATTATTTTCCCTTTTTCTTTTACAACATATTACTCCCAATTAAGGAAGCCAATAAATAAGGCAATCATCATGCTACAGTCTTATCGCAAAGTAGAAGGACATCTACAGTATGACTCTGTTCAGTTTTCTATTCTGTTCTATGCTGGCTCATCGATCATAGGACCACAGATTTTTTTTGATGAAAGAGACTAGAGACATTGTCTGATACATTTTTTTTATCTCCTCCAGCAATTTGTGAGGCCAACATCAACTTCCTCATATTTGTACTTCACATTCTAAACCAAATGCTGGTGGACCCAACCTGTCCTGTGGTATTAGTCTTACTATGAGCAGCTTGCCACAGCATCAATAGCTGAGATTTTCTAGCATTATGGAATATTGTAAATTTAACTGGATTATAGATCTAATATATTTCACTAAGTTTAACTTCCAGCAATTTTATTACA
Organism: Ursus arctos; assembly: GCF_023065955.2. Lineage (NCBI taxonomy): Eukaryota > Metazoa > Chordata > Mammalia > Carnivora > Ursidae > Ursus > Ursus arctos. The sequence continues at coordinate 6,621,187 of NW_026623100.1, forward strand.
TTCATTATTCAGTACTTATTGAATGCCTACTACGTGCTAGACACTAGGGATAGAAAAAAATGAACAATCTACAGCCCCGATGTTCAAGCTGCATATAATTTGATGGTGAACAGAGATACATAAAGCGATCACACATCGTGATGGTGGTAACAGTGCAATGGTAGAGACATGCATAGGAAAATCACAGCATCCGGGACACTCACTGAGCGCTTACTGTGTGTAAGGCCCTGCTCTAGCCTCTTTATATGGATTCATAACTCAATCCTATGGACAAACTCATGAAGTAGGTATAGGTTTTTACTCTCCTTTTGTAGATGAAGATACTGAGGGGCAAAGAAGTCAAGTGACCTGCCCGAGGTCACGCAGCTAGTAAATGGCAGAGCCAGTATTCAAACACAGGGAGTCTTACTCGGAAGCTTGTCAGAAGGAACCAAAGGATATCTAAGGCAGGTGAGCCTTGAATTAGAAGAGGTGGGCACAAGGATTGGGGACAGAACATTCCAGGTAGAAAACGCGGGTTGGAGGAGCACTGACAGCGGCCCCTATCTAACGGTGTGATCAGAGGGTACCATTTCAGTGTAGCTGAAGGGCAAAGTGCAAGGCGGAAGGGTGGGGAGGATGAGGCCGGTGCGGAGGCTGGGCTGTCACCTCCATGTTGTGCTCGTGCCGTTTTACCGGAAGAGCAAGGTCCCCCAATTGGTTCCCTGGTTGTCACATGGTGCAAGGGCTCTGGAGTCAAATCATGCTAAGAAAACCTGTTAAATACATTTAAACAAGGTTCTTGGAGCAAGATTTGGCCGTCCTTAAAGTGGGAATCTCTAAGGGAGAGATACACCTTTCAGTTCTTCCCAGAGTTTTGGGACCATTGATCCTTTATGTTACACAGCAACTTATAGGACAATGACTGTCCCTCAGAGCCCACTGTGGGAATGCCTTGCCAGCAACAGGACTTGCTGAGTGAACTGAACAGAGAAGTGCAGACTTGGGGAGCCTATAGGAAATCTGGGTTGGAAAAAGCCAAGCCAGGAGGTATGGAAATTACCAAGAACTATGTCCATGCTAAGTACAATTGTTTCTGACACCTCTGTACCTCTTTCTCCCTCCCCCCTGCCCTCCCACCCCCATAGCTTCCTTCATCCTCCTCAAATTCAGGATGACTGTTTTGTTTGACTAGTATTTCCATAAAGTTAGGAACACTATATAGCACTATGTCCAGAATATGGGGAATTATTATAAAAGTCTCGGATCAGATGTCGAGGGCTTATGGATATTAAATACCTTCAAGATCCAAAACAATCAATTGCAGTGGCAGAAAGGTAGACAAAGGAGCTGCTACGTTGGGAAAGTAGAAAGCAAATAACGCCAGATGCACAGACCCCTGCTGAGTTTAGTGATAGGTTTGCCCTCGGTTTGGAGACCCTTCATTTGGATGAGACCCATCGAGGCTTTCTTTCTTTCCTGGTATAAAATGTGGAAGATCAGACTTGTAGCAAATGGAGGGGCCATGACTTGCTTTCGAGAACAGTATTCTACAGGACACAGGAGAAAGTGAAAGATGGGAGCTAAATACCAGGACTAGAGTTAGGAAACATACATCTTTATAGACCCTGTGGGCGTTAATATTCATTACAAAATGTGATAGCCAGTCAAATTTGCTCTCAATTCTTGAGGGTAAGGAAAACGGTCCCCAGGGAAAATTCTGGTATGTGTGGGTGAAATGGAAGTTTAGCAGAAATATGTATTTGGACAATAAGTTACAGAATGTCTAATATAAGTAAGAAATCAAGGACCAACATTTATATTAGCATGATAGCTGTGTGCATGTAAATAGAAGACAAGCAGGGCACATTCGGACGCCACACCTAAACAATTGAGAAATCAGTGTCATTCATTTTCTTCTAAAACTTTATTTTTCCCCCGTCCTACAGAAAGTTTAACATTTCCTGAAAGAGAAGTCATGGGGCTGTGCATTCTTACTGAAGCAGGTAGCTCTATTCCAGTAGTTCGGAGCTACAACCCAGAAAGATTTCCTTCTGCTGTCAGTTTTGGCTTTAGGCATTTCAAAATTAATAGACTGGGTCGAGTGAAGGGCATGTTTGCAGCCTGTGTTGGGTAAAAGTGAGCCTAAATATGCTGGTACCAAATGACTATGAGAAAGCATTTATAAGATGAAATTTTTAAAAATCCGGAGACAATCAAGTAATTGGATTGAGCGTGGGAAAATATGCACCGCCTCTTGCTTGTAATCTCTAACAGGTTTGATTTTATTTTTATTTCCTGTGACGTGATTTCATTCTTGGGCTAACCACACGCAATGCTCACTTTGCTTCGTGGCTCTCAGCAACACCGTTCATGCAATGACACTCCAGCTAAGAGAGGCTTCCCCAATGGCTTCTATTAATTTGTGTATGAGAGCATAAATGCTTCTGGTAGATATTATCAAGGAACAATTATTTTGACAACTTTTAAAAAATTGCTGGCTGTAGTGGAAAATTGATCTGAACAACAAAGGATAAAGAGCAATGCCTGGCAACGTGGCTGCTGACAGGTGATCCCACATGAAGCTCTAAGTGGTTTTAAAACATCCTGGCATCTGAGTAATCTGAAGAAATGCGTGTTCTAAACATTTTACCCCCACCACATCACCCGTCGTAAGTATACGATTTATGTCTACATAAATTTCAGTGTGCGTTAGCAGAGGACAAAATTGGGAAACTTGAAACAGCCAACATAGTCCCCCAAATCCATTTCAATGAAGAATATTGCATGTATTTGTTCTTGCTATTTCTCAACACACAAAGAGAAACATTTGAATCCTGAAAACTAGTCCAAAAATACATAGGGTCGTTTGCATTAGAAGCAGTGGCCAGCTTCCTGGGCCCCGTGGGGTCATATGGAAGAGGAACGACTCTTGGTTGAATGCTCTGGGGATGCCATCTTGAAATTTGTCATAATTTTATCTTTGATTTTTGTGTTTTCTTAAGTGGAATGGGATAATGGTACCTGTGCTGGAGCCTTGGAATCTCACCTCCTGTGCAGTCCCATCTCCCCCAGGTGGGTCCTCCGCTGCCCACTCCCTTGCTCCTCTACCTTCTGCCCCAGCAGGGATCCAGGCATGTGGATGGTGGGACCTCAAGCAGCTGCTTTCACCCTGTAGTTGTCCCTGTGTCCATGGGAGCACAGGTTAGATTGCCAAATAAAAAATGACCACAACAGATTAAGAAAGAGACAGAATGAGAGAGATTGGCCACAGAGGCAAAAAATTTTTTTCCTTTTTTTTTTTTTTTTTGAACAAGGGGCCCTGTATTTCCATTTTGCACTGGGCCCTATGACTTATGCAGCTGGTCTTGATTTAGGACACTGTGTAAACAGATTATGACTAATATTAGATATGGATCTAATAATGCCTCTACCTTCCCACCCACCACCCATGTATTTGTGGTAAGTGAGTGATTCTGAGTGATAACCACGGCAAGGCTTGGGCAGTGGGTTGTTACTCAGGAAATGTGGATGGTGAGGAAGAAAGACTTGCAGTGACTCTTAACTAGCACCTGTGGCTTTCCCATGGCCCCAGGGACCTGAGCCCCCTCAGTCCTGGGTGACAGAGCCAGCAAGAATGTTTTTCTGGAGCTTCTCCGGAACATGGGCTCCATGGGGGCCCCTCGGGTAGCCATGGGCATAGTAGATGGTAGTGGCCCCCCCATACCTATTTAATGAGCTTTCTTTCTGCCCAACAAGAAAGGGCAAGGTGCGGAAGACAAAACAAAACCAAGAACAAACAAAAATACCACTTTTTTTCCCTCAATTCTCAGCCCTTAAAATGGGTGTTTTTTGTTTGTTTCTTTTCATTTCTTAAATGTGATATTGATTCAGGATTCAGGATATGAGAGTGCCTAATGCAAGCTTCCTATGGGTGAAGGGCTCTCCCCTGACACGGATTCAATAGGTTCCATTATCATGGCCATCTTTTCCTTCGGATCCCTTTGTGTGATATTAGCAAGGTAGAATCCCTGGGTTTTTCTTCCTACCCACACTGTCCCAGGCCTGTATCTTTCACCCTTTCTGGCCTTTCTTAGCTGAAAGGACCTTTCAAAACTCCTTTATCTCTTCATTTCTCCTGTGTTTCTTTTTTGCTTTTTTTCTTCATTTTGAGACCATTTACCTATATTTCAGTGGCCTTGGTGTTAGAGATTACAGGATGCAGTGAAAATGACATCTGAGACTAACGCACATGTCATTTAATCTGATAATTTAGTTGTGCATTAAAAATTAAAGCAGCATATGATGTGTGAGAGACTTAGTTACCCTTGGATTTCTCTTTATCTAAAGCAGAGTAAGCATTTCTAGGGTTGTAGGGTTCCACTGTCCAAGTTTCATGGAAGAAAGAAGTCTGCCAAGCCATTTTTAATTGTCTATGGTTTTGTTAATATTAATGTTAAGTGTTTATGTTCCCACTGAGGTATTCAATATCATTTCTTTGAAGCTCACATAATCATAGCCATAATGGGATGACTCTACTGTCTGTTTTTTCAATACGCTTCCCTTTCTTGGACCACATGGCCCAGAAAGGCAGAGGACAAAGCTTCGCCATATCATTCTTAAACACAGCGTGAGTGATACGGGCTGCCTCCCCGCAGGCTTGCTCTCTGATTCACCTCAGTTCAGGTATCTGCAGGAAAACAGGGTCGTGCAACCTTAAATTCTGATCAAATTCGGCAAAATACTGTCCTTGAACTGTTGGACCAGGAGAGAAACTAACATGATTTAAGAAGTCCTTTCTCCTTACCTCCCTGTCCTGCCCAACGCACCCCATTCCACACACACACACACACACACACACACACACACACACACACACAGAGTAATGAGCAGGACTGATTTCCTAATTCAGGAAGTCTTGGTTCTGATTTCATGTTTCTACCCCTAGAACCAAGTTCCGCTGCGATTCCCTGAGCAGCATGGTGCGGTGTTATTACTGTCTCCAGCTGCCCACGTTCTGGACCAGCAGCACGGCCCCCACATAAAAGAGAATCTCGAGGAAATGTGAAGCTGGATTGCCATAATGAACCCTGGACTCTGTATTGGACAACACAGATAAACATTTACAGAAGTGTTTTTCAGTGTGCCTGATTTACTCGCATATTTCACGCTTCGTGAAAATTATCCCTAATTTAATAAAAAGCATATTTCCAACCGGGAAAAATACCTTTCTCAAAATGCATCTTGCCTTACCCTTTATCACTTCTTCTGTACAAATGAGAACATCTTGCACAATACCTGTGACTTGTTCTAACGTTTTAGATCTTAAAAGCCTCGTAATTATACCTTTGGTTTGAAATCTGAATATATCTATAGCATAGAATACCCACTCCCTTTATAGATTGCTGGCAGGATTTGCTTTTCACTTTGGGGAGAAATCTATTCTTTGTAGAATATTCCCACACACGTCTGTGTCTATTTCTCAGAGCAGTGCCACAAAGGATATGACCCCTTTGCTCCCAGTCACCTTTCATGGTGCTGAATCGCCTTGGCTGTTGGTGCCAGTCAGCACGATTTGATTTGCTATGGTAAGAATAAGATTATATCTAACAGACGATGTCATTTCCAGGTTCAATAGGCACAGATTTAAAACTAGTCCTCTCTTTGACCCTCTGGGTTCTCTTGAACTCTTGCACCTTCTTTGACAGTGTTTGTGAATGAGTGAATTCATGAAAATTCAAGGTTATTTTAATGATAATAGCGCCGCGGTGACAAAGGAAGAAGGAAGGGCTGGTCGCCCCATTTCTGGTGCTCCTTCACCGTAGCGACTTCCTTCCTGACAGACTGACTGCGGAGTGAATTCCTGTTGATGGTCAAAAGCTGAGAGCACTTGTATGTCTGCAACGGTGGGGCTGCTACTGATCTGTGAACATGACATGCCTCAGAATAGCGCATCGCCATGGCAACAACAAACAGGGGCTAAATTCCATTAGCGGCAGTGACTCAGTGAGTCCCGCAGATAATGCGCGGGGCCTGGCCAACTGCCCACAAAGGCTTATGTGAAAGTTCTGATGAATTCACTGCGGCTTGTTATGTCTGCTTAAGTCTAAATTCTCTCTTTGGTTACTTAATTCCTTATATGTAGGGTATTTGTTTAAAAAAAAAAAATACTTAAAATCCCATTAAAGACTCCACTCCCAGGAATACACGTTTGGGGCTACTTGCTGCTTAGTTAAAAATTCCCACTGTTCTTACTGCTCCATCCTTTTTTTTTCTTTTTTTCCTACCATTACTCTAGATTATTTTTTAAATTTGTTTGTTTGTTGTTGTTCCCTAAAAACTGAGTGAGTGGGAGTTAAAAAGAATTTACATTGCACTTATCTTCAAATCATCTGTTTTTTGAAACATCTAAAATGAGTTTAAAGTTGAAACATTCTTCATGGAGGTGAATGATTATCAAGATTTTTTAAAGGAGAGAGAGGTCCTGGGTCAAAAGGAGAAAGAAGCTAAGTCCTTTGATATATTCGATGCAGTTGGAGGACAATCAGTTGTAGGAAAGATTAAAGAATGTGGACATTCTCAGAATTTCTTTAAATGTAGGAAATTAATAGCTTTAAATGATCTCATATTAAGGTACCTACCTCCCAAGAGCCTAAATTCAAAAGAGTTAGGATCTTCTTCAAAGAAAAATCTGACCGATTGAGTAAATAACTTGCCTTCTTTTTTTTAATAAAATAGTAGCAGGGGTGAGAAATAAAATAGGCCGATATAACTCATGAGAATATGCCATCCTGCTTTTGTGATAGCAGTCCCCAATGTTCCTTCTTAGTGCCTCCCTTCTCTTGGCCCCCCTGCTATCTGTAGCACACTCTGATCCTGTGAACTTCCTCTGCAGCCCAGCCATATGCAGAAGGGTGGCCATATGCAATCTGGCCATGTGGGGGCTGGGACACAATGGCGGACATATGTGTTATTAATGGCCAGATGAGAAACCAAGGTACTCAGTTTCTGCTACTAAAGAATGATGACATTGATGAACCTCAGGGAGTACCTATTTTTATAATTTAGACAAAAAAGCATCAGTCCAGCCTATGAGTGAGCTTTCTTTGAGTATGTCCCTAATCTGCCTCAAGAGAGTGAATAACATAAAAATATTGAAGATGAGAATTTTGAGTAATTATGGACATATATGTTACTGTTTTTCTCCAGAAACTTTTCAATGAACAAAATCATATCATACACACACACACAGAGTTTTCTTCTTGTAGCCAAAAATATGTTTCTTAGCTCTCTTTATTCTTTTCCCAACAAAGCCATAGATGTAATCTGAGATCTGGTGAGATCTCGTGTGTCTTATATTGTTCCCTATACATACATATATATATATATATATATATATGTATGTATAGGGAACAATATAATATATATATGTATGAGAGATACTATATATATATATGTATATGAGAGAGAGAGAGAGATAGTATGTGTGTGTATTTGTCCTGAAGCAGTCCTAAGGGATGGAGACAAGTGGGAGCAGCATCACGTCCAGGGCAGTGAGCAGTACTCCTGGACTGAGCGAACTATGTCGGGAACAGGAGGCATGAAAGGAAGACAGCCCAGTTTGCCCAGGGCCTGCTCTCTCAGTGGGCTGAGGAACTCAGGCCTCGGAAAGCTTCTGAGCAGGGCAATGGTATGATGAAGGTGACGCTTGCAGATCATTTAGCAATGGGGCACAAAAGGCCAGTGCAGTCATTTTAATAGTCTAGTAGTGAAGAGCTCTTTAATGTAACATACAAATGGAAAGGAGCGGACGGGCACAAGAGAAATTGTCAATTAAATAGTTTTTGCTGTTGTTGTAATGGTTATAACTTTGATGCACTTTTTCCTCATGGAAGCAACAATAATGATTCTCTGTATCCATGTGAAATATTTGAATGTAAACATTCTGCTGTGGATTCCAACATACTTGACAATACCAGGACACACACTTTGGGAAGGTCTACCTTTATCAGACAAATAGTGAACGTTCTTTATAACCCCTGGTTATTTTAAAGCATCAGCAAACTCTATGTTTATTGGAATCTCTTTTGTTTTTTCTTTACAGAGAAAGAGAAAAAAAATACCATTGAGTCCTTGATGGTCTAAATATTTTAATAGAGATCCTCCTACTCACAGGCTTGTACAAATTCTAGAAAAAAATCACAAAATCTATGAACTGTTTCTTAAGTAAATAGCAAAATCACAGCATCTGAAACCAATTGGGATAAACCTGTCTAAGCCAATTAACTGTTCTAATGCAAAATTGAGTTAAAATAAAGTAGTAGCATTTTCAGGACCTTATACCATCTCAAAATAAGGCACCATTTCCTTTTCTCAAAGAGATTGCTATAGCATGTTCAGTAATAAATGGTTAAAAGTTATTTGCAATTAGCATACACTTTTTTTTTTTTTAATGAGAATGACTACATAGAGTCTTGGGATGTTTGAAAACAATTTGTCCTCTTAAATATTTCAAGCATCTGCTTTCCTTCTACTCTCATTATAAAGAGTTGGAAAGTAAACCTCAGCCAAAACCTCTTCCCTATATATTTTAAATTCTAAATAAGAGTTTTGAGTTCTTGAGAATTTTCCACGTGGAAGATAATCAATATCCATTAATATGCAAAAGCTTGTATTTATAATCTAAGATCACTGTACATTTCCCCTCTTCTTGAGCCCTACGACCCTGCTACTAAGCACGGTTTTCAGGCAAGTCCCTTAGTGACTAAGGCCAATCCTTTTCAATATAGTATCTTTAATAAGCCGTGAGCCCCAGCCTTTTAATTCCTTTTGTTGGAGTTTTAGAGGTGAGCAAGGTGAACTTCTTGCCATCTCCAATTTGTTCCTCATCTCTACGTGCATGTGTGCCTCGTATCAGCATTCAATAACTCCAGTGGGTCAAAATGTAAGAAGCCTATGCCCTATGTGACTGTATAGCTGTGGTGTTTGTAGCTTTTCCTCTACTCTCTTATGTGCTCCTGTTACTTTTTATTATTGCCAGCCTCTTTGATATATCCAAGCCTGCCCTCTCATCAGTCTCAATGTCAACATATACACTAGGTGACAGCATTATCAGCAAGTTCAGCGTCAGCACCCCTACCCCATGTGTCAGCAGCTGACCCCGTGCTGGTTCACGGTGTTATTTTAAATTCAAATTCATTTGTTTCGTGCTGGGATTTTACTGATATTTAGAGGGAAAATGATTTACTCAAGGTACAAGGGAGAAGCAGACATCTTTTCATTTTTTTGTGGATTAGATAAACCAAAGAAGAAACTAGAGGGTGAAACCCTTATTCTTTAAAGGGGCTATGGGTAATCCTTACGTCTTCTGTCTTGGCTTCTTCTAACCTGTCAGGTAACATCTTTCCCTGGGATTACTTTTCTATCTTTATTTCATATAAAGCTTAGCATCTCTAGGTGAGGCTGTCCTTTAAGACTACCAAAGAACTGCTTATAAGACCAAAGTTGTGTATCTTAAAAACCTTATTGCACCAAGCTTCTAAATGGATTGGCCACCCCCTCCCATTTTTTTTTCTGCCAATGCTTTAGACTAAAACTGTGATGTTCTTAATGCTATGAGATTACCCACCATGGAGGTGACCTTTGTGTGCATGGGGGTAACTTGAAAGATTCTTTTGTAAGTTTCTCTAACACAAGAATAAAAGGTCCTCAAATTATTATCTTCTTACACATGGCCTGGACTTGGCCATAGAGCTCCTGCCCTTCAAGAGGATTCTCTGTGAGACACTGTGATCCATTCCCCTCCAGCTCTATTGTCCTTCCTGACATCCCACCTCCTTGATGCCTCTCACCTCATTTCCAGACCGGCATCAGTAGGGTTTTCTATAGCATTGGCAAAGGAGAAAGGGGCGTGAAATGTACATGCCCTTATTCCTTCCTGCTCATGAGTTAAAGCGACCTCCACCCTTGGATTCTGCCTGTTCCTCCATTCCTTTGTTAAACAATGATGACCTTGCATGTGCTTGTTGCTAAGTGAGGCTGTAAGGATGTTTCTACATCCCCAGAACTAAATACATTATTTACTCAAGAAATATTAGTCTGCTGGTGAAAAAACAAGAATGGGCAAAGAGGAATACTATAGCATTTTCCTGTATTAATTAGCCTTCTAAAAGGCAGTCCATTCCAGGAGCTCCAGTCCCTTAACTCAAAGATGGCAAAGTGAACATTTTCAAGATCAAAATAAAAATCAGCTATAGGAGAAGCTGTTCACAGAGATTATACCATGCCCATCAGCCCCTGGTATATGTTTTCTGAGAATAATTTTTTTTCTGAGATGTTTTTGTCTAGTGACCTATATTAGAGAGTTTATTTTATTTATCCAGAAAACATTTGCAAGTATTTAAATCAGTCATTTAAAAAAAAATAGAGATCACTTACTATGCCCTAGACGCTGAGGATAGAAGTATAAACACAGAGGGCTTTCATCCAAGAAACACATCCTCTAATGGGAGGGACAGATGAGGACAGGATACAAATCCTTGCAATTCACAGAAGCAAGCGCCATGGTGGCACCAAGGATGAAGTGATCAGCAGTGCAGGGACAAGGGTCAGGCAGAGCAACGGCATGAGCAAAAGCTGGAGATGAGCAGTGTTCTGGAAAGCACAGGGAGCCGGGTCTCGCCGGAGAGGAGCTTATAAACCAGAGATGGCTAACATTAGGTTGGAAGCCCGCTGAGAAAGTGTTGTTTTATCCTGAAAGACCTTGAGCAGGAGAGAAGCAAGATCGAATTTGCATTTTAGAAAGGGCACCGTGGCACAGGTGTGCAAGATAAACTGGAGCAAGGGGAGGCTAGAGATAGAGAGAGGAAGGGAGAGATAATGAGGCCATGAACTTGGAGAGCAAGTGCTTCAGTAGTGCCTCCTGAAAGTGGGGCTTGGGCCTCTTTTATCTCAGCATGTCTCCCTCTGTCTCTCTCTGTCTCTGTCTCTCTCTCTCTCACATACACACAATGTGTGTAATATTTCCTTCTAATCAGTCATCTCCATGAACAAACTCTCATATGATTTCATTACTTGAGAATACAGTGTGATTCACAAATACAGTTTAGAAAACACATTTTCTAACGTGACACCTAATAATATCCTTTGTCTGTCTACAACTGCTTGGAGAGTACAGTGGCATGAGTACCATGAAACAAATAGGAATGAACCCTTTAATTAAATGATTTTATAATACTTAAGAAATAAACAGACACCAGGAGAAACGAGAAGAACTATAAATTAGTAAGGTGGCTGCATTCAAACTAGTGTTTGGATATTAAGTCTGTCATGACAGGGAAATGCAGGCTGTGGAATTTTTACCCATTGGCTGGCTGATGTGCTGGAAGGGGCAGAGAGTGGAGAAGGTGCTGATAGGCTTAAATATCACGGGATTTTTGTGCGTCTCCTTGGCATAAAGATGGTTGAATTTCCCTTTGCACAGCACGCCTTAAGGCACGGATGCCATTACTTCATCCTCCTATTGGCGCTTGCCACTCACCATAGCTGACCCAAATAAATGACAGCCCCGAATTCAGAAGTGCTACTATGGAGAAGGAATCAAGCCAAGGGTTTCCTAAAATACCCCCTTCAGAGATCGTCATCATGGCTATACATCAGCCACCACCAAATCACACCTCCTGTCACCAGGGGCTGGTGTAGACCATGCAAGATCTTATCCGCCACATGGCCTCTGAAGTTTGTTGACCACATCGTGAGCTTGGTATTGACAATTTAATCTTAGGATGCACGCCCAGGAAAAGCACTGGGAGTACTGGGTGCACTTTCTACTATACTGAATACCTGTCACACAATTAGGAGAGCATCGTGTCAGAGTGCTAGAACTTAGCACTTGAAGTAATCTGGAGGAATGGATTATGAAGCGGTTCAAAGGTTAAATCCCATCAAGGTTATTGAGTTGTTCATGTTGGATGATGAAAAGCTATGCAATAATGTCATTTTTCAAGATGTAACATAAATTCTGAAATAAAACTTGTCTATAAATGTACTATTAGATCTGCCCTATCAGTTGCACCTGTTACACACAGGATGTACTTACCTTAAATATTGCCTTTTAAAAAGCATAAATGACTAAGCACATAGTTATCTGGAAAGTATTTTAGACACAAGCTAGATCAACTTGAGAAAAATCATTCCATGTGGGGTTCTTTGACCATGCTAATTTACTTTTTACGTTTATACCACCCACAGATTAAAATGCATGTGCTTTTAATAATAATTGGTGTTTTTTTTCTTTTTTGGTACAAAATGGTTACAGACTTTTAAAAACAGAACTATTTTAAATCCAAATATAATTTGGGATATATTTTGCTTTAAATATTTAATGAAATAATTAAGTCTGCTTAAACTAACAACCTTTATTTTTAAATCATAGATCCTTAAAAACTCCTATACTTTTCGTCTTTATTGAATAATTCATTGGATCTAATTATTTCATATGCATTTTTACTAACATAATATATGAATAGCAGCACTTTAAAATTAAAAATTACACTTTGTTTTGTAGTCTTTTTACTGTAGAGTTATTAATATTTTATATTTATGCTCTTCTGGATAGCTGTGAAGATACGCACCAAGATGTTTGCTAGCAACAATATTCATAATTATTATTTTGAAATCCTTGGACTTAACCTAATCAGAAATTGTTTCTTTCTCCAAAAAATACCTTTTACATGTTGGATTTATAGCAAAGGAAGTTGAAATTTATGTCCGGAAAGGGAAAGCTGTCTTATAAGTGTGTATTTGTGTACGTGGAGCTTTATCTCACACACAGACACACATTAGGAGACTGACACATTCATGTTTCTGTCTTTGGTTTTTGTCTGTTATTCTCAGGTATTTTTTTCTAAATCATCAGGAGATGAGCCATCTACTTCAGTCATTAGATGTGAACGTTTTAGCTTCATTATATTTCATGACGTCTTTTTAACTTGAATAGACTTATCATTTGTCTGTTAAAACCTCAATGGATAGGAACTTTCACTTCCGCATCTTTAATACTAAATAAAAGCGGAGGGAGAAGAAAACAGACTTTTTATCAAATGCACAGTATGTGTTTTAATTCATCAAATACATATTGAACATGAATACGTTTTGTTGATAAGAAACACAAGGGTGTGGGGCGCCTGGGTGGCTCTGATGGTTAAATGTCTGCTTTCAACTCAGGGCAAGATCCCAGGGTACTGGGATCGAGCCCCATGTGGGCTCCTGGCTCAGTGGGGAACCTGCTTTTCCCTCTCCTTCTGCCTATCTCTCTCTCTCTGTATCTCTCTGTTTCAAATGAATAAATAAAATCTTTAAAAAAAAAAGAAAGAAAACACACAAGGGTGAAAAACAAGAAATATGCCCAAGCAACTTAAGACCTCATGGGGAGACTGACAATCAAATATGAACCTGGAATGCAGCTCAGTAAGAACCCAGATGGGCAAATAACTAGATGTTGCCAGACCACACAAAAGAGTCACCTAATCCAGACACAGGGAATTTCAAAGGACTTCCTGGAGGTGGTGGCTTCTGAGGTAAGACCTGATGGACTAGAAATAGTCAAATGCAGAGAGGTAAGGGAGAGCCAGGGAAGATCATCAGAAAGCACAAAGGCCTGTAAGTGAAAGATCGCCCTTTCAGGGAATGATAGAGATTTGGTGTGGCTCCTTCTCTAACCTAATCAGATTTTCTAGAAAAATGGTCATAAAAGCAATGGCAAAAATCAGGTGCCTCGCCACACATGTATTGTGAGAAACCACAGCTGCAAAGCCTGGATCTGTTGCCTCGGTTTTCTATCTTGCCAGCCTTATCCTGTCAATGCAACATGTGAGCCCCGTGAAACAGGTATGAGTCTGAGTGGATGAGAAACTAAGGGGAAAATCAGGAAGGAAAAAATAAATAAAAGTTAACATTTCAAATTAGTCTCCAAGTGTGTACACTACCTATCTGAGGAGACCGATTATGAATTGAACCACATTGAGATACCACCTTACGCCAGTTAGAATGGCAAAAATTGACAAGGCAAGAAACAACAAATGTTGGAGAGGATGTGGAGAAAGGGGATCCCTATTACACTGTTGGTTGGTACAGCCACTTTGGGAAACAGTGTGGAGGTCCCTCAAAAAGTTAAAAATAGATCTATCCTATGACCCAGCAATTGCACTACTGGGTATTTACCCCAAAGATAAAGACGTAGTGAAGAAAAGGGCCATATGCACCCCAATGTTCATAGCAGCATTGCCCACAATAGCCAAACTGTGGAAGGAGCTGAGATGCCTTCAAGAGATGAATGGATAAAGAAGATGTGGTTCATATATACAATGGAATATTACTCAGCCATCAGAAAGAACGATTACCCAACATTTGCAGCAACATGGACAGGACTGGAGGAGATTCTGCTAAGTGAAATAAGTCAAGCAGAGAAAGACAAATATCATATGGTTTCTTTCACTCATTTATGGAACATAAGAAATAGAAGGAAGATCGGTAGGAGAAGGAAGGGAAGAATGAAGGGGGGGTAAACAGGAGGGATAATGAACCACGAGAGACTATGGACTCTGGGAAATAAACTGGGGGTTTCAGAGGGGAGGGGGCTGGGGGATTGGGATAGGCCAGTGACGGGTATTAAGGAGGGCACATATTGCATGGTGCACTGGCTGTTATAGGAAAACAATGAATCATGGAACACTACATCAAAAACTAAGGATGTACTGTATGGTGACTAACATATCATAAGAAGAAAGAAAGAAAGAAAGAAAGAAAGAAAGAAAGAAAGAAAGAAAGAAAGAAGGAAGGAAGGAAGGAAGGAAGGAAGGAAGGAAAGAAAGAAAGAAAGAAAGAAAGAAAGAAAGAAAGAAAGAAAGAAAGAAAGAAAGAAAGAAGGAAAGAAAGAAAGACCAAGCATAAAAAGAACAGTTTAGAAAACGTAATAAAATAACCCATGACCTCATTGATAGATTATTTCTGCCCCCTCTCCTGGGCATTCTAAAGCCTATGCTTTCACCTTAGAGATCAGGCCTAGGGAAATTCCATTCTGGAAGCCATGCTCTTCTTGCCCCATTCTGTACCCTGCACTTTTCCAGGCTGGCAGGATGCCCCACTCATGCCTGAGTCCTGGGCCCTTTCCAGCCTCAAGATGGACGAAGCCTCTAAGACATGCCCTGGGCTCTTGACTACATGAGTGGGAGACTAAAGCTGTGACACTGAATTTGAGCAACAACAGGACCAAGGCAAGAGGCGCTTCCTATGCCGGCGTCTTAACGGAGGGGAAGAGAGGAGGTTGAGGCTGTGTGATTTAAAGATGTGTGCACCCACAAGAAGTGGGACCCCTCAGCGCTGCTTGTGGGAGAGCAGTGGTCCCACAGGTGCTTGCTAAAGTGTGGGGACTTAACCTTCTCCAGTGGATGACATAAGCAGCCATACTTTGAAGGTGAAGTAAAGAAAAACAGAGAAGAATGGGAAGAGGCTTCGTCAGCCATAATTTGAGATAAAGAGCACAAGGATTCCAGTTGCTCTTAAGGACAGCACTTCCCCCTTTGGGGGTTTGCCTGATGAAGGAGGGATTTGTGAGAGGGGCCAAGAAGTCCCCCACTATTCGCGGCAGTTGGCTGGAAACCATTGGATAGGACTGCCTGTGTAACGTGCTTTTTGCCGAGCCCTGCCTGGGACCATGAACAAATGGACACAGATACATAGGTTTGATGATGGTGCAGATGATAAGTTAGTCCTTACATATCAGAAAGGACTGAGGATGTAAAATTCCAATGAGAATTTCAAGTGGGAATTTGAGCTTTCATTAGAGGTGGAAATCGTTAGCTCGATGATTTAAGAAACTTTCCAAATGTTAGAAATAAGGTCACTCGGATTCTAGATTATAGCATACTTACTTGTTACTGAAACATATTTTTTCATCATTTCTGTCTGTTCTTTCTTGATGGGGGGGGGGGGGCTGAAAAAGCTGCCAGGCCTGGAGATGACAATCCTCTGAAGATTTACATGAAGGTCAAGGGAGACAAATATTCCAGCTGCCGGGCCCATTCTTTCACATGCCAAGTGTGAACCGTGTTTCTACACTGAAATTTGGGAACTTAGCCAGGAAGAGCCAGAATGAATGAATCCTATACGAAACACTCTATTAGGGAATTGCTCTCACCCAGGGTGAGCAAGACAAGTGAAGGGAAAGGAGGAGGACCCAAGGTTTGGGAGAGCTTTTTCAGCAGAGGGATAGACATATAGAATGTTCCAGAAACTTGAAATCTTTGACTCCAGCTAGAGTGATGAATGCAGGGGAGGAGAAGCCTGGCAATGAGCTGGAGAAGCAAGGATGGGATACCTCATGGAGGGCTGTACATGCCATGCTTAGCATTGAGAGGTTTTTACTCTTCACCCTGCAGACATCCAGCAGCCACGGGAGGGGGTGTCATTAACCCCATAGAAGACCAGTTAGCTGTTTCATTACTTGTTATTTCTTCACAACAGTCTCAGATCTACATCTGCTCAGGCATCCGATGTGTGGGAGTGGAAATTTATTGTGCTTGTTCATGCACAAACGTCTGTAAAGTTATACAGTATTAGACACACGGGCGTCCCATTTTATCTAACAGGTGATATGGATCGAGTTTGAAGTATAAAACCCTTTCATTCAACAATCAGCAGAAAGGTGGTTAAAGAAAGAAATAATTATTTCTCTATATCTAGATACTTAAAGAATAGCTAATCACTTGGAAATAGGCAGTAAATATATATTATGTTGGTGGAAGACAACCAGCTAAAACTTAGGAAAAGGATATCCTAAAACTCAGGATGAGTTTATTTAATAAGAATAAATTTACAATTAAAATGTTTCCAAAATATAAGACAGATGAACAAATTCTAATCAGTAAGAGATCTCTTGCAAAAATTTTTGATGAATGGCATATAGAATAGTACATAGAATGTTCCTAAAAAGCCAGGTCTCAGTTTAATACTCACATGTGACATTTTCAGTTGGTCACATTGAGTCATGTGTCCTATATCATGTGAGTAGTTTCAGTTGTGAACTTTATTTTTAAAAATAAAACAGTAGGGGCACCTACTGTTAAGAGTCTGCCTTTGGCTCAGGTCATGATCCGAGGGTTCTGGGATTGAGCCCCACATTGAGCTCCTTGCTCAGCAGGGAGCCTATTTCTCCGCCCCACTCCCTGCTTCCCCTGCTTGTGCTCTCTGTCTCTATCTCTCACTGTCTCTGTCAAATAAATAGATAAAATATTTAAAGAAATAAAAATAAAACAGTAAACTAGTTCCAAGCAAGTATTTTGGGAGGAATTTATTTTGGTTAACTCCATTCTTCCAATTGTTTAATAAAACATATCAAGGGGCAAACTTGCAGAGTATCAAAGAACTATAATCTTTATACTTAATATGCCAACACATAATCATTTAGATTATATGTATATTTAGATTTACCTGTAGAGATGATGTATTTTATACAGCTGTCATCATAAATGTTATAAGGTATTTATTTTAAATATTTATGTCACATACTATTTCTGTAAGTATCTACCAACTTATACATGAGTGTATATATATTTACTAACATGTATGTGTATGCTCAAACATACAGACGCATACCCATAGTTTAATCAATAATTTATCACAGCTCAAAGATTTGATTTTGTACTTCTTTCTTTCAGATTCCATAAATACATTCAAGTAATCTTATTTAAACTACTACTGTTTGGGGCATGGAAAATATGAATTGATTTTAGATTTCCCGGGAGAATGTTCATTTTTAATGTCTCACAAGAATATTCCAAAGATATTACATTAGAAATTATCTTCAGAAACAATAAGAGCCAATTTTAGTGAGGCCTTGGGTATTTTTCCCAGGAAACGTGCTAACGTATGGAATCAAACCAAATAAGGAGCTGTAATACAGTGAGCATGCTGTTTTGTTTGAAAGGTTTTCAAATGAAATCTTACTCTGCATTTCGTATTAGTGAGAAAATTACTAATAATTCAACAAAGAAAATTCAGTAAAGAGATGCCCCTGTGAAGTATAAATCTCCTTTCCTTTTAAAACCTACAATAGGGGCGCCTGGGTGGCACAGCGGTTAAGCGTCTGCCTTCGGCTCAGGGCGTGATCCCGGCGTTACGGGATCGAGCCCCACATCAGGCTCCTCCGCTATGAGCCTGCTTCTTCCTCTCCCACTCCCCCTGCTTGTGTTCCCTCTCTCGCTGGCTGTCTCTATCTCTGTCGAATAAATAAATAAAATCTTTAAAAAAATAAAATAAAATAAAACCTACAATAAAACAGTACCCATACTCATGCATGCACACACAAAGGCACATGAGCACGTGTATATACACACACACACACACACACACACACACACACACACACACACACACATAGACCGTAGGGTGTAGAAACCTGTAAACACTGTCAGGAAGGCACAATCCTAGAATGAGCTGAGCTTTCCCTTGCATGATAGTACTGGTGTTAAATAGGTTTGTGGCAAGGTTTTCTAAATTATTAAACTATTTCTAAAAGGTATGGCAAAATGTTTGGAGCCTGAAAAAATTAATGTAAATGTTTAAATTTAGTTTTGCCTGCCTTGTCCATTAAGGAAAATATCCTTCTCTTTTTTTGGTTTCAGGAGTAGAATTTAGTGATCCATCACTTACATATGATAGCTAGTGCTCACCACAACCAGTGTTCCCCTCTTAATACCCATGATTATTACCCCCATCTAGCCCACCCCCCACTCCCCTCCCCTCCATCAACCCTCAGTTTGTTCTCTAGAGTTGAGTCTCTTATGGTTTGCCTCCCTCTCTTTTTCTCCCTCTTCCCCTGTGTTCATCAGTTTTATTTCTTAAATTCCATAGGAAAATTACCTTCTAAATCAAAAGAATAAAATACAGGGTAAGGGCAGAGTGTATTTTTCCAGACACTAGGGAGTAGCAGGTTAACAGTTTAGTCTCCTGTGTTAAACAACTAAAACACAGATGGAATATATGGAACAGGAGTGGTCAGTCATTGGACAGCAGGTAGAATGAGACAGTGACCCCTAAGAGCGGAGAAACAAACACGTGAGCCCTGTGATTACCCACGGAGTATGCAGAGGGACTCTCCAGGGTGCACTGTGGAGTCAAAGTCTTGAACAGAGCCTAGCAACTCTCCAAGAGTTGAAAAGACACATGAGATTACAGGTAGGACAAGGTATGGAGAATTTGCAGGAGAGAAATTTCGAAGAGAGAAAGCTCAGGAGATCTGCAGACAGTATCTTCTCCTAAGCATTTACACGAGAGACATGAGAACACAGGTCCACACGAAGACTCACACACAAATGTTTAGAGCCGCATTTTTTTCCTCAATAGCCATAAACTGGAAGCAATCTAAATGTCCATCAAAAGACAAATGGAAAAACAGATAGTGGTATATCTATTCAGTGGAATACTAGTCAGCAACAAAGCAGAGTGATCTACTGATAGAAAAATAATGGGTGAATATACTGGGTTGAATGGTAGCTCCCTGAAAAAGATCTGCCTATTTTTTTTTAGTAGGCTCCATGCCCCGATGCAGGGCTTGAACTCATGACCCTGAGATGAAGACCCAAACTGAGGACAAAAGTCGAACACTTAACTGACTGAGGAAGCCAGGTACCCCAAGATATTCCTATTTCTTTTTTTTTTAAGACTTTATTTATTTATTTGACAGAGATAGAGACAGCCAGCGAGAGAGGGAACATAAGCAAGGGGAGTTGGAGAGGAAGAAGCAAGCTCATAGCGGAAGAGTCTGATGTGGGGCTTGATCCCATAACGCCGGGATCATGCCCTGAGCCGAAGGCAGACGCTTAACCGCTGTGCCACCCAGGCGCCCCAAGATATTCCTATTTCTTAACCCTTTGAACGTGTGGAACGTGACCTTGTTTGTTAAAAGGGTCTTTGCAGATGTAATTCAGAACCTTAAACTGAGATCACTCTGATTACCTAGATGGGACTTAAAGACAAGTGTCTTTATAAGAGACAGAAAAAGAGGAAACATAGATACGCAAAGGACGAGGGGATGTCAAACAGAGCCAGAGGTGGGTGCGATGCAGCCGAAAGCAAAGGAAAGCCTGGAAAATCCAGAAGCTGGAAGAGGCAAGAGAAGATTCTCCCTTTTCCAGGACTTGAGAATTGCTGAAAGTCTGTCACAACTACTCTGCCAACAGTATCTGTGACCGAGGCACTGATTTCATTGAAGAGTAAGTGAGACGCTGTATCAAAAGGGAGTCACTGATATTGCCACGTATCCCTCCTTCCTCTGACAAAGGATCCCTGAAGATTCAGGTATGTTGCTGACTGGATAAAAGCTAATTCCAGAAAGATTGGAATCACCAAGAGCTCAGACCTACTTGGAATTCAGGCGTGACTAAACTATTTCAAGAGCTGAGATGCTGGCTGGAGGAAAAATCATAGTATAGAAAGTAAAGGATTAATTCTAAGTGACAACTCTGTTTAGGTAAAACAAACAAACAAACAGGGGCGCCTGGGTGACTCAGTCGGTTAAGTGCCTGCTTTAGGCTCAGGTCATGATCCCAGGGTCCTGGGATCGAGTCCCGCATCAGGTTCCCTGCTCAGCAGGGAGTCTGCTTCTCCCTCTTCCTCTGTGTGTGCACTCTCTCTCTTTCTCTCAAATAAATAAAATAAAATTTTAAAACAAACAAACAAACAAACAAGGAATAAACCCACAGCTAACATCCTACTGGCAGCAGCTCCAGTACGGTTTGGCTCACAGACCTATTTAAGGATGGTGGGACTGCTCTCTCAAATATATTTCCCACACTCATAAAAGGTACATCCTCTTACCTTCCCAGGTTGAGAGAGCAGGTCATACATGATCAATTCATTCTAACCTCCCAATTTCCATAAGCCTTTGGATACCCTCCTTTAGAGTATACCAAGACAATTCTGCCATTTCACCTGCATTTAGCATAGAACACCTGTTGACACATGTTTCAGTCAACCAACCAACCAAACTCTCTTAGGGTTTTATTTATTTATTTGAGAGAGAAGGCAGAGGGAGAGAGAGAATCCCAAGCAGACTCTGTGCTGAGTGCAGAAGCGGACATGGGGCTCGATCTCAGGACCCTTAGATCATGACCTGAGCTGAAAACAAAAGTCAGACACAACCAACTGAGCAATCTTGATGCCCCCCCAACCTACCAAACTCTTAGAGCATTTTCTAATTTCTCAAAATGCAAAGCTAAAATCCAGAATCTCTGCTTGGTGGACACATATCAATACAATCATCCTGAATCCAACTTTATGTTACTTCCACCGTTGTCCCACACCCTTAATATCCATTCCCACACATAGTCCCTGAATTTTTTTTTTTTTGAGTTGTCCACCTGCCTTGTTGAGAAAACTCAAATTTCCTGTTACCAATCCCCCAATCTTTTTTTTATTATTATATTATCTTAGTCACCATACAGTACATCCCTAGTTTTCGATGTAATGTTCCATGATTCATTACTTGCATATAACAACCAGTGCACCATGCAATACGTGCCCTCCTTAATACCCATCACCGGCCTATCCCATTCCCCCACCCCCTCCCCTCTGAAGCCCTCAGCTTGTTTCCCAGAGTCCATAGTCTCTCATGGTTCATTCCCCCTTCTGTAACCCCCCCTTTCTTCTTCCCCTTCTTCTCCTACGGATCTTCCTACTTCTTCTGTTCCATAAATGAGTGAAACCATATGATAATTGTCTTTCTCTGCTTGACTTATTTCGCTTAGCATTATCTCCTCCAGTCCCGTCCATGTTGCAGCAAATGTTGAGAAATTATTCTTTTTAATGGCTAATATTCCATTGTATATAATGGACCACATCTTCTTTTTTTTTTTTTAAGATTTTATTTATTTATTGGACAGAGATAGAGACAGCCAGTGAGAGAGGGAACACAAGCAGTGGGAGTGGGAGAGGAAGAAGCAGGCTCATAGTGGAGGAGCCTGATGTGGGGCTCGATCCCATAACGCCAGGATCACACCCTGAGCCGAAGGCAGATGCTTAACGACTGCGCCACCCAGGCACCCCTGAACCACATCTTCTTCATCCAGTCATCTGTTGAAGGTCATCTCAGCTCCTTCCACGATTTAGCTATTGTGGACAATGCTGCTATGAACCCAATCCCCCAATCTTAAACTCTTCCAAGTATCTGATCATTAGGCAACATTAGCATTAGGCAAGATGCAGCAAGTAATGAAGGTGTGCACCCCTCCTACAGGAAACATGGATGATCAGCTATCCCACACACAATTTTGTCAACTGGAAAATTTTCCGTCCCCATTGTCCTTTGGAGCCACCTTAAATATTGTTTTAAATACTGCAACAACCACTTCTAATTCACTTCTCTTAAGGAAAATGTATGTTAAACCAGGCCATTGCAGGGCGCCTGGGTGGCTCAGTCGTTAAGTGTCTGCCTTCCGGCCCAGGGCGTGATCCCAGGGTCCTGGGGTTGAGTCCCACATCGGCTCCCTGCTCCACTGGGAAGCCTGTTTCCTCTCCCACTCCCCCTGCTTGTGTTCCCTCTCTCACTGGCTGTCTCTCTCTCTGTCAAATAAATAAATAAATAAAATCTTAAAAAAACAAAAAAAAAAACAAAAAACAGGCCATTGCGATTTTATTCATTCTCAAGCAACTGGTCACTGGGGACCCCCATGATACCACTTGTGTGGAAAAACATTAGAAGTATAGCTTCTAAGAGTGTGACTATACTTTTTCAGGCCATTTACTTACACTCTGAGGACCTGTTTGGGTGGAGTCCTGTTTATATCACTCCTATCCAGTTATGGAGATCACTGTGGAGTGGTAAAAATATCCATCACTAAGACTTGGTGAGTTAGAGAACATGAATTCATTAAGAAAAGCTCAGTCACATGGTCTCCTGTTATAGATACCCAGGTGATCAATCTCCACCAGAATCCAGCTGCAAAACCAAGAATTCTCCCTCTAGAAGGAAATGATTATCTTCCACAGAGGGCGTGGCTTTCCTCCCAAACACCAGAGACTCCATACAGCACACTGAATCTGTTGGATCGAGTGTTCTAAGTGATTGAACCAAAGCCTACAATAGCTGAAGAACCAAAGGTCTTTCCCTGGGCCTCATTCAAAGCTGAGAGCCATTATGGATTATTCCATAAATGGGGGCAGCCAGCATACCTAATGCAACATGAATTGCCTCCAAAATTCAGTGGCTTATCAGACACCGTGCCTCTTTCTCGAGATGATGAGTACATTGTACAACAAATTATCGAATGTTCCAGATCACTAGACCTTCAAATACTGGAGTACATTTTCAGGAGGTTTATGTCTATGTTAGCTCAATCACTTAGGTTTCTTACCACAAGGTTCTTGGACTTCATGCTCACCAGGTCCTGTTATCTTGATTCCATGAGTAAATGGATCAGTGTGATATTCTGCAGAAGGGTGAAATGATCACGGTACTTAAAGATTTAATTATGATACAAAGATGGAGAATTGGCTTAACTCTGAGTTAATACAGGAAAGATGTATAACTATTCCTTCCAGGTAAGAGAAAATTGTTTCTGATGTTCTGTGTTTAATGGGATAGATAAAAACCAATTGTCAGAATGATAGCTCTCAATCAGGGTTTATTTTCTTCCAAAAAGGGACTATATCTTTCTTGGAGTCATTATCTGTTCTTATATAAGACCCACATGTTAACAGCTCTGGTCAAGCAACCTAGTTAAAAATCAGTGTTAGAGGGGCGCCTGGGTGGCACAGCGGTTAAGCGTCTGCCTTCAGCTCAGGGTGTGATCCCGGCGTTCTGGGATCGAGCCCCACGTCAGGCTCTTCCGCTATGAGCCTGCTTCTTCCTCTCCCACTCCCCCTGCTTGTGTTCCCTCTCTCGCTGGCTGTCTCTGTCTCTGTTGAATAAATAAATAAAATCTTTAAAAAAAAAAATCAGTGTTAGAGAAATTTCCATGCCTGCGTCCAAGTCTCTGATTGTAGCACTAAATGGTAAATCGTCTAAGGCATATGGTAGTGATTTTAATCAATAATGGTGAATGTGTTTTAAGAGGCTTGACTCCTTCTACCTTAATGGGCCCTCATTCCATGGGTCATGGAGCCCACATGAGTTCTTTTGCTAAAAAAGTGTCCATTCCAAACTTATATGCAAGAACTAGAGCCAACCTTTATGATGGATTTGGGTTAAACCTGCGTCACCTGATCCCCATAAGTCTGCTCCCCATAAGTTCCAGTAGATTACATATAGTACAAGTCTTTGGGTCTAGGAAATGGATTTATACTACATTTGCGGTATTATGGTGGAGTCACCCCTCAAGTGTACCTGGCCTACCCTTCATCCAAGAGATACTGGGCCACAAACAGATTCAGGGTTTGAAATTGAACAAGAGGCAATGACTTTCCATTATGGAGATTCCAATCAGGCCTTCATTCCTGAAAGCTAGAGTTTGTTTTTATAGATGTAGTAGGTTTCTATATATTGGTTAGGACCCCAGTGGCCCTAGAGACTCCCTGATCAACTAGCCATTGCCACGGTTCCTTACAAATGATACTCCAGCTTCACTGCTGTTTATGGCCACCGGGTCCATTTTCGTTCAGCCTAACCATTTATCTTGGGTCTCTTCAGAACCACACATTCTCCACGGAGATGAGAAAATCCACCTACCTGGCGCCTCTCCCACCTCTTTCCTCAGGTAGCAAGGGACGACCATTACAGCACTTTTCTGAGATTCTTGTGTTCCTTTTGCCCACGTATTTCTCGGTCTTCCCTTGGGGATGTAGTCCAGAGGAATCGTATAGATTTCAATGGCTAGAGCAGTTGTGAGAAGTGACAGCTTCTCCCAGGAGTGCAGAAGAATGGTTTCATGGTAGAGACGGAGTATGAGCTAGACTTAAAAGCTACATGGCATCTGTATGTACACCAAAGTGGAGAGGACATGGCTGGAGAGTGACAAAATGGACCCGAGAAAGCCAGCAAGATGCTTAGACCTCAGTTATCAAACCACCCAATCTGGCTAAAAGGCAAGGGTTAGAATAGAGTTCAGGGGTACTTGGGTGGCTCAGTCGTTCAGCGTCTGCCTTTGGCTCAGGGTGTGATCCCAGGGTTCTGGGATCCAGCCCCGCATCGGGCTCCCTGCCCTGCTGGGAGCCTGCTTCTTTCTCTCCCACTCCCCCTGCTTGTATTCCCTATCTTGCTGGCTGTCTCTCTCTCTGTGTCAAATAAATAAATAAAATCTTAAAAAAAAAAAAAAGAATAGAGTTCAAAGAAGGAGATCAGATGCCTATTTTACATTGTTAACAATCCTGTAAAACTCTTTGGAAACCAATGTCTGCTGTCTAGAAATTTGTTTAGATAATCATTTAAAGGCATTTAAGAAAAAAAAAAGATTTTATTTATTGTAGAGAGAGAAAGCAGGGAGGGGCAGAGGGGATGGGAAAGGGAGAAAGAATCTGAAACAGACGCCACGCTGAGCAGGGATCCCAAAACCATGACTTCATGATCTGGGCAGAAACCAAGAGTCAGAGGCTTAACCGACTCAGCCACCCAGGTGCCCCAGGGCATTTTAAAAAAAGAGGAGTAGAAAGATCGGTAGAAGGAAGGGAAGAAGAAAGGGGGTAAACAGAAGGGGGAATGAACCATGAGAGACTATGGACTCTGGGAAACAAACTGAGAGCTTCGGGGTGGGGGGAATGGGATAGGCTGGTGATGGGTAGTAAGGAGGGCACGTATTGCATGGTGCACTGGGTGTTATACGCAACTAATGAATCATGGAACTTTACATCAAAAATTGGGGATGTACTGTATGGTGACTAACATAATATATTAAAAATATTATTATTAATAAAATAAAATAAAATAAATAAAAAAAGAGGAGTGTGAAGTAAGTTATTAAAAGAACCAGTATATGCGCAGTGACGAAGTTAACTACACTTATCGTGGTGATCGTTTTGCAATACATACATATATTAAATCAGTACCCCTGATACCAATATAAGGTTATTTGTAATAAGAAAAAAAGAAAAGAAAAGAAAAGAAAAGAAAAAGAAAGAAGAAAGAAAGAAAGAAAGAAAGAAAGAAAGAAAGAAAGAAAGAAAGAAAGAAAGAAAGAAAGAAAGAAAGAAAGAAAGAAAGAAAGAAAGAAAAAGAAAGAAAGAGAACCAGAGAAGAGAAGACATATAGAAGTACTCTGGATATGATTGGAAAGTATTAATTGGATGCACTACATATTAACAATCGATTTTTATTGTGGTTATTTTAGGTTCTTAATCCATAATATGGATTTGGGTTTCATATCAGCCTTGAAGTTTCTGAGCCTCCTTTTTTTTCTCTGCATTTTATTGCTGCCTTTTGTATTCAAGTTAGTGTCTCTGTACTCCTGGGGGTGAAACAGAGCTATTCAGGGATTGAATGGGGTGCAATTGTTCTAACATCCTCTTTTTTTATCTTCTTTTTTTTGAATTGTTCTTTCACTTGATTATCAATATTCCCTTTTCAGAACTGACTGATGACATCTTTCAAGAAAAAAAATTTTTTTTCACTTATGTGAATGACAGAGATCAGGTATCATTTAGACAAATGTGTGCTTTCTGCAATCAGCAAACCTATTTATAGGGAAAGATAACATACTGACAACTTTATGAACCATTTGGCACATGCTCGGTGGCAAAATTACTCTTTCTTCTCTTTCAGATTTTCAAGTTATACATTTGTAAGTTACTTTCAAGTGTAATACATCAGTGACTAGGTGAAGTTAATTTCCTCCACCCTCCAAAGTAATACTTACCAGGTTTGTAGATCGCTTTAATGCCATTAAAGGTTATATACTTCGGAAGAGATGTAGTTTTGCCCTGGAGATTTCATTGTTTCTCCATCATGGGTGGTTTCTCTGATTAGTCTTTACAAAAGTGTACTTCGAGTTTCAATTAAATGATTCTTAAACACCTCAAGCACAATGTTGTCTTAATAGAGCATACTAATTTTACTTACTTTTGCTGAAAGTATAGCCTGAGAGCAGTATTTAGAGGGCAGAAATAAATGCCAAGTTATCAAGTTTTCTCTATCACTAGCTAAAAAAAAGTAAAGTTTTTGTTCCGCCAAAAGACAATAGTTCTTTTTGATTCCTACGTCAAAATACTAGTCAGTCTTAAATCCCCTTGTCCATGGATTCTATCTCAATATTCTAAATGAAGAACAATTACTGCAGTAAGAAAGCAAATTAATGAATCATATTTTAATGGCCAAAGGTTCAAAGATCCAAACTTTGTCACTCCACATATTAAGTATTTTACAAGGTAGTTTATCAAATGCAGTAGTAAAGAATCACTAAAAATGAAATATTTAGGAATATATATTGGAGGGAAAGAAAATAAAGCATTGATATTCATGCAAGTACTGACTGAGAAGCATGACGCTAAATACCGAACAGCTCCATATGCCCTGTTATAATTTAGCATTCTTATTTTCGAGACAAATTTCTGCTTTTGATGTGGTTGCTGCTAATTTATGAACTATATTAAAAAGCCTATTTAATTCCCACTTCTACTTATCCAACTATATTCAAACTTCTCAGCCAAGATTTTAATTGATTTTTGTAGTAGCCGGTTCTTAATAGGATAATTTGTCAATACAATAATAAAACAATTGTCTCAATGGTTCTGCTTGCTCAGTTCATCAGATAACAAAGTTGAGTTTTGTTTCATTAATTGAATGCAGGTGTAGGATTTGTTGGATGAAAGATACAAATCCCTGTGGAACTGTGGAAATCTGGGTCAGAGATCACTGAAAAATTAGTTAAGCATGATGGGTCAACAGTGACCCGGACAGGTGTCCCAGCT
The DNA here is from genome assembly GCF_023065955.2 of Ursus arctos. NCBI lineage: Eukaryota > Metazoa > Chordata > Mammalia > Carnivora > Ursidae > Ursus > Ursus arctos. The sequence goes on from NW_026623100.1 coordinate 6,649,057, forward strand.
TTGTTTCTCTGTGTCATTTCCTGTGCTTTTTCTTAAATACTGGTCTGTTGGGCTTGGGCATGCAGGTCAACACATGTATTTCTGAGTCTGCAGTAAATTAGAAGCCAGGCTAGGATTCCTTATCCTCACAAACACATGATCCCAAACACCCAGACGATATTAACCTCTCAGGGTAAAAATATTTCACTACACATTTAACAGTTACAAAGATGCTAGGGGGGATTTTTTCCCTTAAAGATGGGTGACAATCTAATAAGAGATGCAAATACTTTGTTTTCTTGAAAAAGAAGGAAAATAAAGCACACGTTATCCAATCATACTCAAAAAAGCATATAATTGTTGAGAAAAGGAATTGATGCTAGTTGACATAGTCTTTTTTTTTAAACCATCTTTAAAATTCCAAAGGCTTTTCATATTCTGTAGTTAATCCATAGCTAATGCCATTGCAGTTCTTTTTCTTCTGTCATTTTTTATAAAACTTGAAAAAAATTTCCGTTTATGAGTATTGTCTATGCTGTCTATATTGTCTATACTGAGTATTGTTATCTTAGTGAAGCCAGAATCTTAGCAGAAGCCAGATTGGTTGCAGACCCTAGTACTGGACGCTAAGGAGAACACTGCTGTAAAGGCTTCTTCTGAACATGAAAGTTCATCAAATGAGTGGGCACACACAGAAACCATAGCTTATTTGTGGCCTAATTCGTGCCCCAAGTCCCTAAAACACCTGCATATACATACACCCATACATTTTTGTTTTTGTTTTTGTTTTTTTACAAAACAACATTTTTTTATAAGCTTAAGAGTTCTTAAATACCAAGGTAAGCGCAACTCAAAAGAAGAAGAAGAAGAAGGAGGAGGAGGAGGAGGAGGAGGAGGAGGAGAAGGAGAAGGAGAAGAAGAAGAAGGAGGAGGAGGAGGTGGAGGAGGAGAAGGAGGAGGAGGAGGAGGAGGAGGAGGTAGGGCAAAGGGATTTAAGGTGGAAAAAAAGCAAAATTATATTCTATACAAATAGACTGGTTGCAGTAAGAAAAGCTGAAAGAACTGTCAAAATACTCGAACTTAATCTATTGTATATCGTGTTGCAATAATTATTTGTGCTGCATGTTAAGAAACACTTATATGGCATTTAAGTCTACTTTGATAGTATCCCATTGGGTAAATGTATATATTTTTTCCTATTTGCTATCTTTTATAGATTCCAAGATGCATATTTTCTCACATTTTAACATCTCTGAAATTGAGATGTATCTTAAAACTACTGTTTTATCACAGTTAATGGCAGTGTTATTTTTGTGTCTTATTGGTTCATATAACAATGGTGTATATTATATAATGATGGCATCTTAGATTTGAGGGAATACAGATGCAAACTAGCCTTTGTTTCTATAATAATAATATCTCACTTGTGCAACGCTTTTGAGTATGTCCACACGTGATCACATTCGATGGTAGTGTGGCTGGGAAACTTGACAATCCCACCCTAGATGGGGGAGATGAAGTGCTAACTGAATAGAATTGACCAGGAGTTGGTGCCATGATACGAGCAAGTTAGTTTTGTTTTTACATGTGTGTACATGTCCCAAAGTGATTAATAAAACAAAGTCCCCCATGCCGAAATGGGTGTCTATTTGTCAAAAGGGTTTATCGACTTTAAGAAAAAAATTTTTTTCAGATAAGGTGTTTTAATAGGCAAAGGAACTAGTACATCCTCACCTCTCTTAATGGTTGGAAGACACAGGTTCACCCAGCTAACTTGGTTAGAATCCATAGACCCTCCTAGAGACTGTGTTTAGATGGATGCAAGAGTCTGTTTCCTAAGCTAAAGTCTGGGACACTCGATTTTGAGGATCTAGGAAAGAACCAAGGTGGGAGACCTCTTTCTGTTGAGAATGTGAAGTGTTCACGAAGGGATGGATTGGTCCATCTAAATAGCTTGAAGACAGGAGTATAGACAAGCAGAAATCTGAGGAGAACTCACTCAACATGAAAGGAACATCAAACCTTCCTTGAGCAAAACTTCCTTCTTTAGAAGTGAGAAAAGTGAAGCCCAATGCCTACAATAGCCCAAAAATCACTTCTTATACTATCATAGTCATGGTGGAGGCAGAACGCATATGGCAGCCAGAGAAAAAGGGAGGGGAATATCCTTCTACTTTATCACTTGAGACTAGAGGGAACCAGCATCTTGTCAGTAGGACCACGAAGAAAATGGTCTGCAAAGGACCCTCGGCTATGCCACAAAGCAAAAAAGATTAACCCTTCTGATTGCCCCAAAGTCTAGCAGGTCAGTCAGTCTCAGCGAGGAGAAAAGGTAGAAACTAGAAACCAGTACCACCTGGATTTTAGTGATGGGAACTCTATGGCAGGCATTTATATTTTTTTGCTTCACAGATGTGCAGGTTAACTCACAGAGAGGTTAAGTGACCTGTCAGGTGTTTCCTTGGTTTGAAAGTGCTAGAACAAAAACAAAAGGTCATTTTGCTCCAAAGTTATTGCACTTTCTGCGATGCAATGGACTTCACCCATTGTCAATTCCCTCTCATTACTGGAAACTTTTGCATGTATGTGAGACCCCTTGTTGTGCAAATTCTATGTTTTTAACCCTCTCTCTGCAGAAAATGTACTATAGAAGCTTGAAAAGCAGAGAAAAACTTTCCCAGTAGCTATCTCTCTGGTTAATTCCTTCCAGTGATTTGGTCAACTGAAAACCAGCTCTCAAATGGCAAGGTCATTATTTTAGGGCACAGAATGTTAAAGTGTGAGTGGATTTTACACCACTTGACCATATGTGTTTCTACAAAATGAATTTTGAAGTGCATGCTTTATATATTTCTTGAAGAGTGGATGTTAAACTTTATGGCCTGAATTTTTAACAAATTATTTAAAATCACATTAAGATCAGGATTATTTTTACATACTCAAGCATTCAATGTGCAAATTAAAAATGGATCAGTCATAGTCAGCATTCGAATTTCTATCAAATGCAGTTATTTATCCTGAAGCATGTGTGATACTAACAAAGACACCGTGAGACTAGGGACATCCACAGACCGTCAGCGTGAAGTGGCAGGTGGAGGAGAACCTCTGGGCAGGTCTGTCCAATTCTGCTTTCCAGGTAACTAAGACCAAACCTCTTCTTTTGTCTACATTACTCAGATAATTTCTAGTTAGATCTGGATAATTAGAAGAATTAAGGAGGATTGATTGGCTTAAATTACTCTAATTGATCAAGTTTCTTGCAAACACTCACCAGTCAAATATCTACCTCCCTAAAAATGACTCAAGAAATGCCTCACTTGACCTTGCAGTGAGGCTTTTTTTCTAAAGGATCCGCCCAGCTGATCATGACCTTCCTTATCAGGCTACTTTTCCAACTCTGCTCCGGGTCTTAGGAGTACTTAGGTACACACGTTTGTTTCTTTGTTGTTTGTTCTAATATAAGCTACATCAACTTAGACTTGATGGTCCTTGAGGGTTTGAATCTCAATTCCTGGCAATTAGAAAGATAATTTGGCCCTTTTTGGTGAAAATAGCATTTGGAAAAAAAGCTTTTCCTTTTTTTAATTAATTTTTTCATTAAAATTTCTTCAACAAAATATCTTCAGCTCTGACTTCCAATGCCAGGTAACCCTCCTGGTTGAGGTCCCCACAGACTTCCCAGAGACAGTAGTAACCAAAGATTCTTTTTTTAGTGGTACAAAAGAGAGAAATGACCTTACCTAAAATATACAACAGTTCGAACTGGGTTTTTTGTCTACTATTAATTTACTATTAATTACTTTCAAAATCTAATTTTAAAATAAAGCAAATGCCTACAAAAGAAAGAAGGATTTTTAAACAAAGCACCTTGCAGTTAAAAATTAAAAAAAAGAAAGAAAGAAAGAAAGAAAGAAAGAAAGAAAGAAAGAAAGAAAGAAAGAAAGAAAGAAAGAAATTACTCACAAAACTTTGAAATACCAGCTGGGCCCAATACAATTACGCAAATGGAATACATTTAAAAATTACATATCACAATTCGAAGTGATTTTACATTTTTATACTTTTGGAGTTGGCAAATGAATAAATGTCATAGTTTTTCTATTGTTTAAAATTAAATAAATGCTTCATTTTGCAGGTAAGCTCTGCAATTTGATGCCAAACCATGATTGCCAAGTGCATTCTGGACAGTGCCAGAATGTCATTTACCTTTATTCAATAATGGAATGACTAGAGAAGGTGTCTTTCCAAGTCTACCCGGAGTTATTCCCTTAAAGCTCTCATAGCTCACGTCCAACGTGTTCCCTTTTACGTTGCACTGCAGGGGGAATACACACTCATGGAGAATTTAAAACAAAACAAAACAGTTGTTGTTGTTGTTTCTCAACAACCGGGTATTTACATGTACTTCAGGTCAAAAAAAAGCTTTGTTGAGCAAGACAGGAGCTGGTAAACATAGCAGAATGAAGACAATGCCACCACTCTTGGTAGCTCACCAAAGCTACCTCCTAAGTATGGTGACGATTGAGAAGAGGGGCGTTCAGGCTTTCACGAGTTTCTAGAAAAAGTGTGTAAAATTTTTCTATTGAAAGAAGTAAAAAGTAGGATTCAATTACATCAGAATTATTATTCAACCATATTGGTTGAGTCTCTATTTTACATGTGTTTTCTTTTGTTTTCTGGCCATAGATAATTTAAACCACATCTAAGTTTGAAAGAGTCCTTCTGCTTGCCTTATTTAAATTATACTTTCCTTGGGGGTAAGACCATTCAGACACATTTAAACGCTTATCTTGGAGAGTTAACATTATAAATTATCACACACACACACACACACGCACGCACACACCTGGCAGATATTCCATTTCATTAACAAACAAATGGGTAGAGACAGAGATAAATACTGAAGGTAATATAACACGGAGATAGAAATTCGGCTTCCGGAATTCCAGCCTCGCCGTGTATTTTCATGTTGCTACAGCAAGTTTCTTAATCTATCTGGGCTTGCTTTTCCTCATCTGTAAAATGGGGACATAAATAGGACCAGAGTCCGAGCGTGTCGGGGAGGTTCATTGTCAGAATTAAACGAAGCATTTAAAGTCCCTAAGACGGAGCTGGAAACCGAGCCAGCGCTATTCTAACTATCAAAACTACAAGTAATGTTCCCTAATCATCTAATGATGCTCAAGGGGTTATATTTGGGGAGAAACAGCTTTGGCAAAAGTTCCATGTCAACGCATCTAAGAGAATTTTTGATTAAACCGTGTTTTTAACCTACCTAAATGTTATGACTACGTTTGCCTTGCTTCCTGTCTTGTGTGGATATAAAATTGTCAGAGACGCACTAATTTGCAACTGCCGAAAAGATGAGCGTATTTTAATAATAGCAATTTAATGAAAATCGTGGCCCTCAACCTTTGCTATTGGACCTTTTTTTTGGTCATTAATAACTCTGATAATGTGCTCCTATAAATTATAGTTTGTCTTTCCACCATTTGCTTTCTAACCCCAATGGGGGTTTTCTGGGTTTATCTTCAAAAACTTCAGAGGGGAGAGAAAGGCCTTCTGGAATTTTTAGCTGCGTTTGTGGTAAACTTGTATGGCTAGGTTTTGAGGAAAAATGCTTTTATACTGTTTACTTAAATACATTCAAGTGTGAATGCTGAAATTGTATTAAAGCTGTAGCTGATAATACTGAGAAGCAAATCTGGTGGATAACATGTGGATATATATGTCTCCGTAAAACTGTGTTCCTTCTCTTAAGGCTGCATAGGGCATACGTTGTTTTCCAGCAAAGCCTCGGACTCCTACAGCTCCAGCTGTCATGTGTAATTAAACATTTGGCCTCCACAATTACTCTACAGTGTACATATGCCAGCATTTCAAGCCTGGAATATGCATTTCAAAGAAGAATAATTCCCTGGAAATCCTAAATTGACAGGAGCAAAGACAGCCTGAAGGAAAGTAGTCAGCGAAAACTGTAAGGTCGGGATCTGATGATCAAAAAAGAAACTTCAAGAAGAACTTCAACCCTTAACTAAACCAATGGGAAAAGGAACGACAGTTGGCAAGCAGATTTCTGCATAGGGATTCTGACTAGGGAACCTCTTGGGGTAATTTAATATTATCAGTGTGGTTCACCTTGCTATATTCTGCCTTACCATTAATATCATTTAAACAGATATTTTTCTTAAAACGCATTTGGCATCACTTATTTCTTCATGAATCTTTAAAATATTAAATTTGATGATTCGTGCCGAGTCTGTAGTTGATTTATCGGAAAGCGTTCCCCTCCACGCCTCCATCGTCCTCCCTCAGCCTCTGCACCGCACATGATTCTGCTTACGAGGAGACAGGGGATCTCAGGAAAAACTGCTATGCTGACTTGACACTTTCCCTTTCCATCCCTGTTTGTAGCAATTTGTTTTAATTCCATTTCCAATTACATGAGAATAAAAGTAGGCACTTCACCTGTCATTAAAATGCAGTCTTTGTATCAAATACACGTATGTGAATCAATGACTCCACTGGCAAACATGTCATTTAGTTTTGGGCCCAATCTCTCGTATGGAGGCAACCGGATGTTTGCTGCGTTCAGGAAGGGCATAAACATATTTTCAGGTGGCAGTAGCAGGAAACTTCAAAAAATAACTAGAGAGAAGTAAAAAGAATAGAACTCTGAACTTTCCTCTCCAGCCCCACCTGTGTTAGTAAATGCTTAGCCCAGCAGCACTGAGACTCTCTGTCCTGGCTGCTCTCTGGTCCCACGAGCACCTGCCCTACACGGGGACCAGAGACCACAGACACGCAATTGGTTATGAATATTCAGAGAACAACTCAATCCTCGTCTACTTTGTAATTTTACTGGAAAGGCTATGAGAAACATTCAGGAAAGACCAAATGTACGGCCTGTAGTGTTACTGTTGGGTACATTCTTAAAAATTGTGTCCAAAATGAGATGTTTGATTGTATCATTTGTTTTTATAAATCCACCAGTACAGAAAAGAAGATCTTATGATTCTTTAAGTAGCTATACAATCCACATTTTTATTATTAAACAAACCTGGTATTAATAGAGCTTCTAACTCCCTTCCCCCATGCTAAGAAAACAAATCATTCAAGCCAACACTCAGTGTTTGAGGGAAATGACAGATGAAACTTACAAATGCTTTTCAAAATTAAAAGAGAAATTTTTGACAGAGTAAACTAATCTGTACATTAAATAGTAATAATCTCCAAAGGCCCCAATTTGGTAAAGGGAGAGCCAACTAAAGAAACATCTGATTTTCTTTATCTTGGTAAATCATCAAGAAATTATCTACACTCTAATCTTACCTACATCATCATAATTATGCAAGACAAATTTAATATTAATGTTACATTTCTGGCAAAGGCAGCAAAACACAGTACAGTAACTGAGAATAAGAAATTTGAATTCCCCAAGCACGATGGCTTATACACAAATGAATAAAACAAAAAAACAATTTGCAGATGAACTGATATCATCTTTAAGTCATTGATCCAATTATATTTATCTGATAAAACAAATCTAAAGATCTAGTATCTAGATTTTCTCAAGTTACAGGATTTAGTCTGTCCCTGTGAGTTTTTTAAATAAACAGCCTACTTCATTAAAGATGAAATAAAGCACTCTCTTGACAGTTTTGAATATTCACCTTGAAGATCCATGACATGCTGCAATTTGTAATTTGCTGAAGTATCTATTAAAACCCCACCTACTCTGTACTGCAACTAACGTGAAGACAAAAGATTTTTCAAGGACATACAGTATGGATGTTTTATGGCTGGGTTCTCTTTATCGCATGGATTTCACAAGGTATGTACATTGACGTTTCAAATTGACCCTCAAAGTAGCCAGCAGAGTGTGAGAAAATTACAGAATGATAATTCTTATGAAGAAGAAGAAGACATTTCAATGAATAGTAGAGTCTAAGATTGACTTTGGAGGGACCTGGCTGAGATTTGAACACTTTCAGATACTCTACAGCTGATCTTTGAATAACATGACGGTCGGGGGTGCCAACCCCACATAGTTGAAAATCCAGTTATAATTTTGACTCCCCTAAAATTTAACTACTAGTGGCTTACTGTTGACTGGAAGCCTTACTAAAGACGTACATGGTATATTAACACATATTTTGTATGCTACATGTATTCTATAGCATTTTCCCAATAACATAAGCTAGAGAAAAGAAAGTGTTATGAAGAAAATAATAAGTAAGATAAAATACATGGTACTGTACTTATTTATTTTAAAAAATCCACCTATAAGTGGACCCCTGTTGTTCAAACCCGTGTTGTTCAAATGCGACAGTATAAAAAAAGGGAAAAAAAGAATCATGAAAATATCTTCATATGAACTTCAACCAGTGACAGATCATCATTTGTGAGGTTCTAGACTCACGAAAGGAGACATGATTCAGAGGAATTGTGGGTTTTGTTTTGTTTGTAGGGATGTGCTTTGGTGCCTGCTCCTTAGCCTAACCGACCGAGGGTCAGCTACTATTTGGTACCAGCAGGGTAAAGACATTTCTGTCTTACCTCCACAGAATCTTACTGAAAACAGGTGATAGAGCAGATGGGTCCAGAATTGAAGTCACAGTGCCCGGATTTAAATATAAGCCCCTGTCAACTCTAGCTGTGTAACATTTCTAAACTAAATGGGAAAAGAAATAGTAGCACCTAGATGAGATTTTTACAAGGCTTCAAGAAAAGGAGTCATAAGCGGGCATTCTGCTGGACCCAGTTAAGGCATATACATCTGCCCTCCACTCCCTGGAGAAGCCTGGGAATCGAGGTCCCGTGGGACCAATTCTGACCAATCCAAGACAGGAGATGAAAAAGAGCAAGCAGAGAAAAGTATTCTCCTTTTCTACTCTTAGAAGATGCTTCTGAGACACAGTGGTTCCCTGTGGCCTGTGTAGAAGGCATCGTACTGAGACTGAGAAGCCAGCTGGGTTTTCTTGTAAAGCTGCAGACACTTTGTATTTCTTTTTCCTACTTCTTGGTCTCACTTCCTTTTCTCTTTCATTCACATGGGTCTGAGGTTGTATGTCTTTTTTTTTTAAGAGTCTTTATTTATATGAGAGAGAGAGAGCACAGTGGGGTGGGGAAGGGGCAGAGGGAGAGGGAGAAGTGGACTCCCCGCTGAGCAGGGATCCCAATGGCGGGATCCTCCATCCCAGGACCCTGGGGTCATGACCTGAGCCCAAGGCAGATGCTTAACCGACTGAGCCCCCCAGGCGCCCCTGAGGTTGTGCTCTGATGAAGTTCTTGGGTTTTATCTTCTCTGCAACTTAGTCCAAGTCAGATTCTGATTTTCAGAAAAGAACAATAGGGATGCCTGGGTGGCTCAGTTGGTTAAGTATCTGCCTTCAGCTCAGGTCATGATCTCAGGGTCCTGGGATCGAGTCCTAGGTCAGGCTCCCTGCTCAGCAGGGAGTCTGCATCTCACTCTGCCTGCTGCTCCCCCTGCTGTGTGTTCTCTCTCTCTCTCCATCTGACAATTAAACACATAAAATCTTTAAAAAAATAAAATAAATTTTTAAAAAATAGAAAAGAACAATAAATCTTTGACCAGAATAATGAGAAAAAGAGAGAGAGAGAGAGAGATGGGGAGGGAAGACACAATTACTCATCTCGGAAAGGCAATAAGGACTTCCCAAAAGATCCTACACACATTAAAAAAAATTACAAGGGAAGAGTACTAACAACTTGATGTCCATAAACAAAGTTTTAAAATTGTTCAACAGCTTAGTTGAAGTGGAAGAGTTTCCTGAAAGAAAAAATAAAGCTCACCCAAAAAGAAATAGGTACCCTGAAGTGTCCCAAAACTAATTAAAGGAACAGAATTCATAGTTAAAATCCTTCTATCAGAAGAAACTCTGGGGCCAGGTGGCATCACTGGAAGATTATACCAGGTGTTTAAGGAAGAAATCATATCAATTTTTCATGAGTTTTCAAGATAATAGAAGAATAGATAACACTTTTCCAGTTCATCTTATGATGCCAGCATCACACTGACGTCAAAACCAAAGCCATTCAAAAAGAAGGAAACAACACCTTCCATGAAGGTAGCCACAAAAGGTTTCATCAAAATGTTGGGAAATTGAATCCTGTGCATCCTGACCAAGCTGGGTTTATCTCAGGAATGCAAGGCTATTTCCGAATTCAAAAAAATTCATCAACATAATACACATATAAACAGGAAAGAGAAGGAAAAAATCCAGTATGGTCATCTCAAAAGATGCAGAAAAATACTATAGAAAATGCAACAGCATTTCTGATTAAAAACAAAGCAAAAAAAACCTCTCAGCAAAATAAGAAAAATAATTCAATTAAACCAATTATGAGTATCTACAAGAAGCCTATCATTCAAGAATGATTAATTATGAATGAGCGAGTGTATTTCCTATAAGATAGTAAACAAGGCAAGGATGTCCAGTATTACCTCCCGTGTTTAGGGTTGCCATGTAAAAATATAGGATATTCCATTAAATTTGTATTTCTGAAATCATATATTTAGTATAAGTATGCCCAATACTTACTCGCACTAAAGGAATTGTTATTCATCTGAATAACATACTCGCACTAAAGGAATTGTTATTCATCTGAAATTTAAATTGAAGTGAGTGCCATATATATAGAGAAAGAGAGAGAGTGAGAGAGCAAATACAGCAACTCTACTCCAATTAATCGCTCTATTAAAGATTCTGGAGACTCAAATAGGGCAAGAAATAGAAGCCGTACAAATTGGAAAGGACTGGATAAAATTGTCTGTTATTCACAGATGACATTATTATATTTGTAGAAATGTCCAAAAAAATCTCAAAGAAAAAAAAACAACAACTAGAAATAATAAACGAGTTTAGCAGGGTCACTGAATACAAGATGAGTACATAAAAAAATCAATTGAATTTCTATATGGCAGCAATAAAAGTTGGAAATTAAAATTTTTTAAAGTAACAGACATAATAACACAAAAAAGGAATATTTAAATATATATATATCTCCAAATACAGGAAGAATATAGTAAAAAGTACAAAACACTAATGAAAAAAAGCAAACACCTCAATACCTCAAGCTAGAACATGTTAATGGTTGGATGACTCAATGTTGTTAAGATGTCAGTTTTCCCCATACTGATCTATAGATTCACTACTGTACCAAACAAAAGTCCCAGAAGGATTCCTTTTTTAAGAAATTGACAGGGTAATTTTAAAATTTATATGGAAGGGCAAATGAAGTAGAATAGACAAATCACTTTTGAAAAAGAACAAGTTGGGGGAACTCATTTCCTGATTTCCAGTTTACTATCGAACCATGTAATCAAGACAGTGGGATATTGGGGAAAAGAACGATACACATGACAGAGTCCAGAAAATGGCCCGCACTAAAGGTAAATTGATTTTTGACATAAGTGTTAAAGTAATTACATGGAAAAAAAGAGTCTTTCAACAAAAGAAGCTGGAATAATGGGCTATCCAAATGCAAGAGAAGGGAGAATTTCTATTCCTACATCACATGCAAAAATAAACTCAAAAACAAACATACAGCCAAACATAAAGCTTAAAACTATAAGCCGTCTAAAAGAAAACACAGGAAAAGATAGTTTTTGACCTTGAAAGAGGCAAAATGTTCTTAGGTAAGACACCAAACCATGATCAATAAAAGAAAAAAATAATTGATCATCGGACCTCATCAAACTTAAAACTTACTGCTCTTGGAAAGACACTGTTAATAAAATGAAAAGGTAATCCTCAAGACAGTGAAAAAGAAAATTTGCCAAGACACATCTGCATATATTTTCAGAATACATATAGACTATTCAAATATCAAAAATAGGAAATTAAATTAAGTCAAATCCAATGATTTGAACAGATGTTTAACCAAATAAGAGATAAGGATAACAAATAAACACATGAAAAAAAAATTAAAAACCTCAACACCATTTTCATTAGGGAAATGCAAATTAAAACTATGAGCTACCACTCCACACTCTCAGAATGGATTTTTTTTTTTTAAACTGACAATACCAAGTGCTGGTGAGAATATGGACCAATTAGAGCTTGTATATCATTGGCGGTTTGACCACTCTGGAAAAAGCTTGGCTGTTTTGTATGAGGTTAAACATACATTCAACATGCAAAAAAAAAAAAAAAAGTATTCAAATATATTAGAAAAAATGTGTTTTGAATAGTCAGTATGACTGTTACCGAAAGAAAGTTTTCTTTTTCTGTTTTAAAAAACCCAGTGAAATCACTTAATTTCCAACCTATGCAATGGAGCAATTAAGCTGAAAAATAAATCACCTTGACTGATCAACATTATCTCAATCTAGGCTTCTCCACAATCAGGGGTCAATTCCTGTACATAATAGGTCAATGTCAACAGGTAACTGAGCAAAGAATGTACCAAGAATTTTATAAGCAGATGAATTTTTAAGTTCAAAGCTGCTGGACTGACATCAATAATCCTTTCAAGAGAAAATAAAATAGTATTTGGAGATGACATTCAATGAGCCCAGAGATGAAATCAAATAAAGAACGAAACACTGGGAACTCTATGGCAAGTGCTGGAAATGAACGTGGACTTGGTTAAAAGCCATAACACTCGAGATGCACAACATACTATTATTATTAAAAATTTTGACAATCTAGTGGTGTCTGGCTGGCTCAGTTGGTTAAGTATCTGCTTCGGCTCAGCTCAAGATCCTGCGGTCCTGGGATCAAGCCCCTAGTCAGGCTCTGTGGGCAGCAGGGAGTCGGCTTCTCCCTCTGCCCCTCCCCACTCCTAGTGCATGCACTCTTTCTCTCTCTCTCTCTCTCAAATAAATAAATAAAATCTTCAAAAAAATATGTAACAATCTAAAAATAAATCCATGAATAGCAAAAATCAGAAAATATGAGACCAGGTTGTATAAGAAAATGTAACTGAATTTATTACTTAATCTTTATTCTCCCGTCATTGCAGGTAGAAAGTAAATACTGCTAAAGTTGAAAGAGTTAATTACTAAACAGAAGCAAGTAGCCCTTGGATTAAGAAGTTGTGGTCCATATATACAATGGAATATTACTCAGCTATCAGAAAGAACGAGGTCTCAACATTTGCTGCAACACGGACGGCACTGGAGGAGATAATGCTAAGTGAAATAAGTCAAGCAGAGAAAGACAACTATCATATGATTTCTCTCATCTATGGAACCTAAGAACTAGGATGATCAGTAGGGGAAGAAAGGGATAAAGAAAGGGGGGTAATCAGAAGGGGGAATGAAACATGAGAGACTATGGACTCTGAGAAACAAACTGAGGGCCTCAGAGGGGAGGGGGGTGGGGGAATGGGATAGACTGGTGATGGGTAGTAAGGAGGGCACGTATTGCATTGTGCACTGGGTGTTATACGCAACTAATGAATCATTGAGCTTTACATCGGAAACCAGGGATGTACTGTATGGTGACTAACATAATATAATAAAAAATCATTAAAAAAAAAAAAAAGAAGAAGCAAGTAGCCCTAACCACCAGCCCCCTCCCCCAATTTTTTAATTTTATTTTAGAAGTATCCTTTACAAATTTCTGAGGTAAATAAACATCTACCTCTTATTCAACAACTAGTCCAAATTTATTTTTATTCTTTTTTTTCTGTTATTCAAATGAAATAAAATTTAGTATTTTCTATGAAACACATGTGCATTGTTTTGTTTTTGTAATTTTTTTCTGTCTATGTATGATTCCACCTGTCTATTCATTTATCATTCTATGTATATACATGAAGAGAGAGATCTCTAAAAAAATCTGGAATAAATATTAGAGCATTCAATTCTGAGTAGCAAGGAATAGGGTTATTTATTGCTTTATTGTTTAGATTATTCTGTATTGCTTAAATTTTTGATAATGAGCCTAATTTTTTAATAAAAATAATATTCTATGTATAAAAATTATAGGAAGTATTTGTCTTTGTATACTATGGAGTTTAAATGAGAGGTTATATCAAGTGATAATGTAAGACATCTTCATTATTTTGCTTTTGCATTCTTAGGCCTGTTTCTGATTACTATTATTACAATGATTGTGCCAGATAATAGAATAAGGCACTAATATTTGGCAAATAGTTTTGTTTCCATGTGCCAAAATTTAGGGGTTATTAATGACAGCCTGGAGTGCATTGCTGGGAATGATGGCAAGACAGTATTTGTGCTTAGAAAGACAGAGTGCCTTTATCAATTACCCTATTTGTCCTAACTAGCAGAGATAATATGCCTGGAATTATTTTAGAAAGATAATATGTGTGCATTATGTTAGGGCCAGATTTATAAAATCACTAAGTTTCTGAAAGGATAGGTTATTTGGGAGAGATACTATACCAGTATCAACATAGATCTAAACAGTTTCAGGTCAATGAAGGACCAGTAGAGAGGAAACCTTGCATCACCTTATATGATACTTACATCATTAGTAAAATGGACATTAAAGATGTTGGCGTCTCAGAAGAAAGCGAGGAACATGTTCCTGGAAACCAAAAGGAGGGAAGTCCTTATTATATAGTGGCAGAAAGTTTAACAGAATTTTGTCCTGCAGTTACCTAGAAAACACAACTTGTGAAAAAATGAACCTGGATACTCAGCTGAGGAGACTTCCAAGAAAAATGCTGAAAGATTTTCTGGCATCTTAATTCTGCTGATAGTGACATATGCAAGGAGAGAGAGAAATTGAGTGAAAATCTTTTAAACAAAAAGGAACCAGGACTTGATTATTTGGGAACTTCTTGGCCAATCCAGATGGCATGAGACAATGAAATTAAGAGATTAATTCAAAAACTGTGGCGTAGTGTAGAAAGCTAAGTTTGTGGCTGGGCAGTGTTTTACAAAAACCCCAGAGGCATCAAAAGACCAGTGACTTGAGTCACACAAAAGGCTCTTTGAAGAGATTAAGGATGTGCCTCAGAGATCCTCTTCATCAAAGCAAAGCATCTGTAGGAAGCTTTAGGGTGCAGACACTCAGCCATTTCAGCAGAAGCCAAAGGTAGAGAAGGCATTATCTCAGAAAGATTTGTGGACGTGGCTTCTGTGTTACGGAGGGAACCCCTGTGAAATTCACACAAAGCCCACAAGGCTCATGAGAATTTTAGGTCAGCACTTGCTTGGACTTAAAGGGACAGAAAGGGGACAAAAATGAAAGAAGGTTGTCAGATCCTCAAAATTCTACTGCAGGAAGCAGGCTAATGAAAATACTCCTCTGCAAATACTGGACTGGCTATGGACCTTAAGACAGATTCTCTGGGGCTACCTTGGTTGACCCAATCTCCTCACATGAGCCCCTAGATGCAGAGAAAGTTCTTTGCTGGAAGCCAGAGAGATGGGGCAGGAGGAGACAGCAGAGAGACTGAAAGTGTGAGAAGGATTCAACCCGTCATTGCTGGACCAAAGCACATGGAAAGCATGGGAAGGAACATAGCTTCTAGGAACAAAAATGAGTGTCCATCTGACAGTCGGCAAGTAAACAGGGACCTCAGTCCTACCACCAAAAGGAACCAAATCCAACCAAAGCCCTGAGGATCTTCTTCAGAGTCTCTAGTGAGGAACGCAACACTACCAAAACCGGGATTTCAGCCTTGTGACAACATCCAGAGGACCCAACCAAGTCCACCAGGCCTCTGAACACAGAAACTCCGAGATTAAAAACTATATTGTTTTAAGCCACTAAGTTTATGGTAATGTATTACTTTATGTCAGCATTAGAAAACTAATACAGTCCCATATTTCTTTAATGAGAAAGACGTTATTTAAAAAAACATAAGACAGACATTTCGTCTGAACTTTGCAGAAAGGCATACTGATATGAGATTCAAAAAGTGACCCATTATTTTAATCAATTTGATCAAATAATGAGGCAATATGGTGAAAACCATGAAGCCATTTTGTTTTGTTAAAAAACAACAACAACTCATTTTTTAAACCATTGACCATGTTAGCTACTGCAAATTAAAATGTTAAAGGTTTTCTGCATTTAGAATTATGAAAGCTCTAGGTATCAGTAGCCTCTAAGATGACCTCTAATGGTCCCTGCCTCCTGGTTGTTTATACCCTTGAATAATCCCCTCCCACACTGTATCTGGGTTGTTCTGTGTGACCAATAAAATGTGGGAGAATCAGTGGCATGTCACTTGTACTGTTAGATTCAAAAAGGCACTATGGTTTTTTTCTTGGGTCCTTACCCTGCCCTAGTTCATTCATTCTGAGAGAAGCCAATGGCTACATCATGAGCGGCCCTATGGAGATGCTTATGCAGTGAGGAACTGAAGTCTCCGGCTATCGGTCCCGGGAGTTCACTTGGAAGTGAATTGCCAGCCCAGTCAAGCCTTCGGATAACTGCGGCCCTCACAGACATCTGGACCGCAACCTGGTGAGATACTCTGAGCCGGAACCATCTAGCTAAGCTACACTTGCATTCCTGACCAACAGGAAGTAAATGAGATAAAGATTTGTTGGTTTTAGTCACTAAGTTTGGGGTAATTTACTACACAGCAATAGAGAACTAAAGGACTCCACTAGGTCAAAAACGTTATACCTTCCACAAGCAATTATCCATATAAAATAAGTATTAAACTCATAGGTCCTACCACAGAACTCTTAAAAAATTCATATCAAGTGTTGATCAGTTCACCCCCAAACCAAACTTACATTAACTCTAGTTATAGACAGACTCACGGAAATCAACACAAAATTACTGCCAGAATGTATTAGGACAAAGTGGTAAGCTTCAAGTTCACCATTGTCTCTCCATTGTCTAACTTCATGCCTACCATACACACACACACACACACACACACACACACACAAAGTATTCAAATAATAGTTTCGAACAAAGATTGATTCGTGGCACACCTGTGTGACTCAGCTGGTTAAGCGTCTGCCTTCGGCTCAGATCATGATCTCAGGGTCCTGGGATTGAGCCCCACATCAGGCTCCCTGCTCAGTGGGGAGTCTGCTTCTTCCTCTCCTTCTGCCCCTCCCCCTGACTCATGAGCACTCTCTCTGTTTTTCTCTGTCTCTCTCAAATACATAAATAAAATCTTAAAAACAAATGATTGATTGGATGAATGCATATATTCAAAGACATAACCTGGAAGTTAATACCCATTGCTGCTGTTTGCCTCAGCCATGACGGCTACATTACTACCTTTTCATCGGCAAGGGTCTGAACTCTTCTCCTTTCGTTACCCGTGTGCTTGTTGACCCTCCCATCCAGATTTGGCAGCAACTTAAACCCTATTCATCGCCAATTGCCACTGGTCAAGTCACCTAAAAAAAAAATCCAGATGCTAGAACAAAAATAGATGAAGAGCCTAAAGAACCCAGTAGTGGGCAGGACAGGCAGGATTGACTTTTATTTGTACCAAAAAGATATATATATATATATATATATATATATATATATATATATATTAGACTGCCTGAAATGGCACTAAAGTTCTAGAATTTTGGGTGGTGATCCTCCATGTTGCTACCATTTGGCACATCTTGATTAAAATAATCACTTCAAATTGTACCTTGGGGGTGCACTTCGCAGGTGTGCCTAATGGAATAACAATGAGGTCAAAGTCATATTGAGTCATTACTGACTATCACTCATGGAAGATGAGTTTCCCAAGTCTCTTCTAACTGCCACTGTAGCGGGAACATACATAGCAGGAGTTATTTCGGGTTTTGCCTCTTAGCTCTTTAAATGAAAGCTTATCAAGGAAGTCTGTGCCTATGGCGTCTTTGACACCCCTGCCACCTTTGACGTTCTTTCTTTCTTTTTTTGTTTCAACAGACCAGCAGCAGGAGAGGAAATGAATATGGCTCAGACTCATTAAAACTGATCGCCAGGGCACCTGCTAAGCAAATGCTATCAATATCACTGACCTTTGATCAGAATTCTGTTTCCCGTAAAACGGCTGTTGGAGCAGCAGCGCTATGGGCTGCAAATGATAATATTAGGAAAGAAAGGTGACTGTTCATGGATACTGATGTGCGGTGGGTTATTTGACTGAAAGATTTTTATTCAAAAGGCAGGAGATTCATCAGGAAAAGGCAGGGCACAAAACCTTTGCAGCAATACGTTTCGGCTACAACATGCTCTCTATTTCTGGCACACCACACCCCAAAGGCAGTAGATTCATAGGGGGGATATCATGCAAATATGTTGTGGCAAGTGGAATTTATCCTTTAATCATTGTCTATTTCTTCCCTGCCCTCTTATGATTCTATATCTATATGTCTATGTATCTAAATATTTTGCTAAGTGGGAGGAGGTTTCAATAGAATTAAATTGCACAGCTGTGCTCTTGGGGAATGCTTTATATATAATAATGAATAAGCTCCTTTTAAAGTTTGGTGATTTGAATCAGACAAGCCATCTAACGTTTCATTACTTAGTAGAACCTTTTATAAACCCTATGATATAAATAACTAAGCAATAACAATCCCAGATATATATTTCTTCTGACAACTAGATTCAAATATTGCAAATAACTGGTTAGCTCCTGTAGGGGTGTGTGTGTGTGTGTGTGTGTGTGTGTGAGAATTCATAAAATAAAATGATAGGAAATGCAACAAATCTGGAAAAGAGGAATTCAAATTTAAAAAGAAGTAAAGTCAAATTTGCTACCCTGGTCATTTGACTGTATGGTATTCATGGGAATGCAAACATGAAGTCAGGGCTTAATCTAACCATAACTGAAACTTTAATTACATTAGGTGCCAAAATACTGGAATTACAGTGAGTCTTCTGTCTTAAAGAGAATTGCAGATAAGAGAGGGCACAGCTAAATTGGCTGTTGCTTGATAAACAACAAGCGATGTTTTTTGCTATCAGTATATCTTAAGTATTACAAGGGACATCCTTATATGCAAAAAAGATCGTAGTTTATCTGAATTCCAGATTTAAGTGAGAATTCTATATATTTATTTTCAAAATGTGGCAACCCTACCTGTCTACCCTTTCTATTAGGCCATAGCTTTCTGGGTTTGCTTGATTCAGGATCAGTTGTAGTACCGATGTATTTGTTCTTCGAGAAGATTTTTATTTATTTAATATTATTTCTTATTCTTCAAATGGCTTCTTTTTAGCGACTTTTGTTGCAAAATCTTGTACACTGGTAAAATAGAGCATGAGAAAACAATATGGGATAAGTAACTGAAAATATTAATTGTATGTCAAAATAAGATGTTGTCAATGTTTTTAACTATCATGAATCACTTCATAATAATAACTTGTAAAAACAAGGAAAAGTATTAGAGCATGTCCCATCACAAGGTAAAAAGACCATACCTGAATGGACTCTCTAGCCCACATTCTTATCTTTCTTTGCCTAACCCTTGGAAATCGAGACCCATACAACTGTCCCCTTCCAAGGCCAGTGTCATTTCCCAGCAGCCCATAAGCAAAGTTAGCACAACACCCCTGTGATTGACCTTGGGTTATCTCTACTAAGTTACCATCTAGCAAATATTTCTCCTAAAATTCATAATGCTGCACAGTACTAAATGTGAAAAACAGAAATGATATTTACAAACTCCTTTCAATAAAAGCTAATTAGAATGCAGGATTCAAATCCAGAACATGAGTTAAGAGAAATACCCCCTATAAATCTGGGGAGAATATTCAATAAGTTACAGGGGCCACCATTTACATTCATCAAGATACACTGGAAGCAATTCATAACTGTGTATCAGGGAATTGTACTGAAGTCTGAAATAGAAAACTAGGAAATCTTTATATCTCTGAAGATTTTTATTTTAAAGCATTAACAATACCAAAAACTTGTACCTTCTAACTGCCCCAAAGTTGAGGAATACTTATTTTAAATTTTATCGAAGTATAGTTGACATACAATGTTATATTAGTTTCAGGTGTACAGCATAGTGAACTGAAAGTTCTTTACATTACACCATGCTCACCATCAGTGTGGTTACCACGTGTTACCATATGCTATTACAATATTATTGACCTTATTCTCTACGCTGTACTTTTCATTCCCATGACTTATTTATTGGATAACTGAACTTTTGTATGTATTAATCTCCTTCACCTAGTTAAATTAGTATTATAGACTCCTTAAAAAATTAAGAATTTACCCCCAAAAAGTGCTTCATTAAGAATAGCCTATGAGGGGCACCTGGGTGGCACAGCGGTTAAGCGTCTGCCTTCGGCTCAGGACGTGATCCCGGCGTTCTGGGATCGAGCCCCACATCAGGCTCCTCCGCTATGAGCCTGCTTCTTCCTCTCCCACTCCCCCTGCTTGTGTTCCCTCTCTCGCTGGCTGTCTCTATCTCTGTTGAATAAATAAATAAAATCTTAAAAAAAAAAGAATAGCCTATGAGAAAATTCAGAATGCAAAATTGCATTTGACTATTAAATGTAGAATTATATATGATAAAGCAAGTTCTGAAAGAGATGATGGGACAAAAAAAGCTACATTTACTGAAGTTGCTTAAGTGCAGTTAAATGCAATTTAAATCTTATATTTAAAGTTCCAGTAATGTATTATCATATTAGTTTTTGTAATTATAATTAAATTTTGAATTATTTTTTCATGCCGCAGGTAATATTTCTGGAAACAACATTCATATACCAAATATTAGAACAAAACAGTGGCTTCCAAAACCCATTTCAGACCTATTTTTATCTTTTAATGTATCATGAAAATTTGGTACAAATCTCCTTTGAAATGTACAGTTTTTTGTCTGTTCTGTGTACCATTCGTGAGAGTCACAACCATGCTTCATTAGACTCATAAATAAATGAGAAATCTGAAAACATTATCATTTTGTCTTATACATTTTAGCTAAACAAACAAACAAATCTCACATTAGTTGCACCAGAAAATCTGAGACCAAGTGTTTGTACCTAGAGGGTAAAAGAGCATTCCTGATAATTATTTTCTAAAGAATGCTGTCAGTCTTTGACATAATAGAGCTGATAGCACTAGAGCCACAAATAAATGCAGCAAAGCAATGATTTCGAAATCACAGCACCATTTGCAATTTAAAAGATGTATTCTTGTAATCTCTGTGAGACAAAGTCGTCTATCGATCTGATACTAGTACGTGTGACACCGGAAGAGGTGTTCTAGAAAGTTTAAGTGCACTGGAGAGCCAAAAACAGCGATTTATTCCACTAGACTGAGAGCAAGGAGTCCAGTAGGTAGAAGTGCAGGCTTTGATCTGCAGCAACTCTTAGGGCAGTGCTGGGTTGGTGTTTCTCATGCAGATAGATAACCATTTGCTGGTGTCATCATCTATGCTCAGAAAGGCTATGCACCTTTCTCTAGAGATATGCACCTTTCCAGATGTTAAAAGGCACAAGGTTGGATGTTGGGGGAGAGAAGAGACCACCTAGATGATCTTTACCAGTCGGTCAGTTTCTGAGTTGAAGGTTTCTGTCCCACTCATTTCTTTATTCCCTTTGTATGGAATTTAAGGAATCTTAGTGTCTACACATGTTGTCTGTCTAGGGTCTCTGATGATTCTTTTTCATTCTCTGATGCCAGAGTAGACTTTTGTTCCATAATTTCTTTAAATCTAAGTAGTTTTCTCTTTTATACTAATCTTTGGAAGGCACTGCTCATCGAGCTCCATTTTTTTGGAAAACATAGCTTCAAAGATGCCATCTGGGAGCCGGAGCATAGTTATTCAATGATTCAAATTCACACCAGTATGATAACACTGTTCTGTATCGTTATAGCGGTGATGGTCATACGAATCCACACATGTGGTAAAATAACAGAGCTGTAACCTACACTGCACCAGCGTCAATTTCTCAGTTTTGGTTTTGTACAACTATTTAAGCTGTAACCTTTGGGGGAAACCATGTGAAGGGCACATGGGATCTTCCTGCCCTATCTTTGCAACTTCCTATGAGTCTATAATTATTTACAAATACAAAGTTAAAAATAATCACAAGACATAATTTTATTTCTTTATGAATGTTATAACTTTGGCTTTTTCTCCTTTAAAGTAGCCTCCTCCCCCCTCCCACAGGAAGGTGGGGATACAGAATGAAACAGAGAAAGTTAATTTCTGATGAAAACAGAAAGATACTTGACACTCAAAAGATAAAGGGGAAAAAAAGAGATACAAGAAAGTGGCTTAGACAAATAAGAATTTTAAAATGAAAAATGAGAGGAAACATAACTTGGGAAACAAAGATGCATATGTATTGTGAAAACTCAGAGAAGTTAGAATTTCAGCATTAGAAGTGTCCTGAGTTCATCTAGTATGTTTGCCCCACACAGACAAAGCTGTGTCATTGTTCCAATGAGAAATAATACCTATCCAGTAAATGAAAGCCTGAAAGTCAATGGGCAGGTTTGGAGTTCAGGAAACTGGTAGATCAAAGCTAGATTTTGAAAAAAAATCAAAATAAATCATGCACCTAATTTTGAATAATAGAAAGTCAAACAAGCCCAGATTCAAATGCTGTTGCTTTACTCACTGTATAGTCTTAGACACATTACATAATACCTTCAGGCCTCATCTATAAAACTGGGTAAAGATACCAACTTTTTTCTATGATAATGTGAAAATTGAGTATGTGCTGAACATGCATCCCTTTATATATATATAAAATGATATTATATGATATATTAAATGCACATAATATATATTACAGATCTATATGTCTATATATGCTATATTAAATATTATATGATATATTAAATGCACATAATATATATATTGCAGATATATATCTATATATGATATATTAAATGATATTATATTATATCTTAAATGCATGTAATAGATACAAGATACTCTAACTAGTATTATTTAGAGCAATGCTTCCCAAATCCTATCATTACTTATTGCCTCATAATGTAGATTAGTATCCTGCAAATAAACAAATGAAACAAAATAAGCAAACGCACATACAACTGTTATCTTTTTATTTAAAGATTTTATTTATTTACTAGTCAGATAGAGAGGGAGAGAGAGAAAGAGAGAGTGCACAAGCACGAGGAGTGGCAGGCAGAGGGAGAAGCAGGCTCCCCGCTGAGCAGGGTGCCTGATGCTGGACTCGATCCCAGGACCCTGGGATCATGACCTGAGCCGAAGGCAGATGCCCAACTGACTGAGCCACCCCACAACTGTTACCTTAATTAAAAAACAACATATTATGTTCCTCTCCTGAATTTTCACCACTAGAACTACCATATTAAAATTCCTGGAGCCAATATTATTTGTCGCTTAAACACATATTTCCTGAACTTATTTAATTACACCACTGTTTAAAGAATGTTTTATTCCATTTTGTAGGACACTGCCCTTGTTCAAATGGCCCAGAGAGATCATCGAGGACAGAGATTTTTCAAACACTTTCACCAACAGGATTCTTTTTTTTTTCCTCCTAACTCTACTATATAAAACATATAAAGGTGATGAATACTTTCCTCAGGTGGTAAAAATCTTCATTATTTGATAAAATATACTTTATTGTTTGCAGAATCCCTAAAGCAATTCAACCTGTCAGAAAAATAGTTTGAAAATCCCAATAGGACGTATCCTTGTGTTTCAGAAAAAGAATTCAACTCTATCAGTTATTCTCAAACTGAAGTTCACAGAGACATTCTTTGAGTGGCTTTTTAAATAAGATTATTTTCATTTTGACTACTCCTTAAGAAAGTCAAATATCCTGAATGAACTTTGTGGCCATCTTATCACCCAGTGCCCATGTGTGCCTTTGGCAGCACACAATCTCCTACAGCATCAATGTTTAACTTCAGATCCTCTCAGAATTCTGCCAGATGTTTTTCTTTGCTTAAAAGGAAAATCTGTTCCTTTTAAATGGAAGGAAATATTATACAAACTATTTTCGAAAATATTTTTTTCTCCCATTTTTTTTAATGATCAAAAGGAAAAAGATTCCTTCTCACATTAGGAAAATATTAACAAGGAAACATTCAGTATTTTCCATCTTCTATCATATTTCCTTTTCATATGCTAACAATTGCTTTTTCTCTATTCGTAGGATGCCCATATACATCCTTGCCTCCTCCAACCCTGTGACACAGTCAAAAATATCTGTGCTCCACGAAACAAAACAAAACAAAACAAAACTATGCTCCAGAACTTGCTTGAATATAATTTTTCTTCTCTTATTCCAATCAAATATCCTTTTTGGTCACAGTACCTATCTCCCAGTTTTTAAAAGAATGAGGTTGATTCACACTTACAACATTGAAACCAAGGGACAAAAAAACCTGGTCCTTGATATGCCATAGGTCTTACAGTCTCCTCGAGGAAGAGACTGGAAAAACAGAAATACCCTTTGCATGTATTTACATACTGGGGAAAATGCTATGAAGGAAATAAGGGATATACATTTGACGTAGTGTTAGAAAACACCAGGAAAAAAAATGAGCTCAGAATTTATCCTTAGAGCCTTGGCAATCTCTTGAAGGGATTTTTGTAGGAAAATTAGATAATTAAATAATCTTTAAAAAATAATTTTGGGGATGCCTGGGTGGCTCAGTAGGTTGAGGCTCCAACTCTTGATTTCACCTCAGGTCACGATCTTAGGGTCCCGAGATCAAATCCTGCATCAGACTCCATTCTCAGTGGGGAATCCGCTTGAGGATTCTCTCTCCCTTTCCCTCTGCTCCTCTCTCCACATATTCTCTCTCTCTCTTTCTCTCTCTCTCCCTCTCTTTAAATAAATAAATCATTAAAAAAATTTTGTCTTCTGTGTGAAAAACAGTTTGGAAGAAGACATTAGTAGAAGAAAAGACCAATAATATAGCTTTTGAAATTTTCTAAGCAAGAGTTGATGGTGAATTGAACTAAAATGGTGGCAATAGGTAACAATTTTAATGCAGAAAAAAGGAAAACTTGCAGGTAGATTTTACACATGGGGTAAGCAGAGGGAAAAATCAATGGTGACTCCAGATTTATGGCTCAACTCAGATAGTCACACCATTTATGGAGAAAGGAATAAATTTTAGATGGGGTTAAGGAATCAAATGTATGATTGTGGATATACTAAGTTCACTATGCCTATAAATGGCCTACCCAAGAGGAGGTTTTATATAAAAATTATATGGTTGATTATAAAAAAAAAGGTTTAAGTTCAATATGTAAGTTTAGGAGATTTGATCACATAAATGGTTTTTAAAGTCATGAAAAATGATGTTCTTATGAGAAGAGAAGGAAAGACCCATTGTCAAGTCCTGGAAAACTTCACTATTTAGTTTGGAAGAACAAGAAAAAGAGGCCAGCAAAAGAGGAAGAAAACCCAGAAAATGAGCTGTCACAAAGGTCAAGGGGGTAGGACAAAGAAGTTTCCAGAAGAAAAAGGGGGAAATTATGGTAAATGTCACTTAGGCACTGTCGCTGTCACAGTAACACTGAAAGAGTATTCCATGGAATATGCAGCTAAAAGACCAATGGGAAACTTCAAAGCTTAGAAACTGAAAATCAGCAATTTCCTAGACTCTTCAGAGAACTGAGGTCACCACAGCTCCAATGTCTGAAGCAACAGGCACATCCTGAGTATACTGAACATTTGCTTACATGGAACCCATGAGCCGGTAGGATCACTTCAATGGTAATCACGGAATTCCTCGAGGCTGAGTCTGAGCTAGTATGAGACTGAGAAACTCCAGGGGACTGAAGTCATGGGGGGGGGACCCTACACTTTTGCAGACTTTCCCTCCAGAAACCCCAGTAGATCCTCAAGGTGAGGCTCTGAGAAAGATCCCCTCGTGGCTCTGGAATGGAATAGTCACTGTGAGATACTCTTAGACTCTTCTCACTAACAAAAGCCCAGTCTCCAAGTAGGAGGAACCTCTCAGAGGGCAACTCTGAAACATTATTCTAGCAAGAGGAAAGGAATTCTGCCTCATCCCCGCCAGGTCCAGTCTTCTTGTCTCACCTAAGGAAAAATAAAATAAAACACAAATGGAAATGCAGTCATCGGGGGCTGGGCTTCAAGGAAACAGAAAGGGAACACTACTGCCATAGAAGGAAGTGGGAAAAAAGAGATAAGGTGGAGTCTGAAAAAGGTATAGAAACATTTGTGAAGAACCAACCGATGCATGGGGCCAAGACTGAGACTTAATCTGTGCACCACGACATCAACAAGATTTCAGAATATTAACAGAGAGCTAGAAGATATACCTACTACCCAGTATAATATGGTGTATAATAGGTAATATACCTATTACCCAGTATAATATGATGTCCAGCTTTCAAAAAAAAATTACGGGGCATACCAAAAGACAAGAAAAAACACAATCTGAAGTTCCAGGGCAATTATCAGAAACAGACTCATGTAAAACACAGATTTTGGAACAAAAAGAATTTCAAGTAACCACGATTAATATGTTAAGGAAGCTAACGGAAAAAGTAGAAACTATGCAAGACTGGACAGTAATAGTAGTAAAAAGAAGGAAACTATATGAAGTAAGCTAAAAATGAAAGACGCAGTAACTGAAATGAAGAATGACTTTGATGCTTTTATTAGTAAACTCGACACAGGCGAGAAAATAATTTGAATTTGGAGATCATTCAATCAAAATTTTACAAAATGAAATGGAAGGGGAAAAATACCAGGAGAAGAAAGAATGGAGCAGAAGAAATATTTGAAGTAATAGTGGTTGAAAACTTTCCGGTATCATTGACAGATACCACACCACAGATCTTCAGAGGTCAGAAAACAAAAGAAGTTAAAAATAAAACACTAAGGTATGTACAAAACTGCAGAAAATCTAAGACAAAGATAAAATCTTAAACGAAGTCAGAGAGAAAATATGCCTTACCTATACGAGAACAAGGATACCGTTTACATTGGTTTTCTCTTCAGAAATCACACGAGAGGGGAGTGGGATGAAATATTTAAATTATTGAAGGAGAGAAAACCCACTGACATAAAATTAGATATCCAGTGAAATAAATCTTCAAAAATGAAGTAGAAATAAAAACTGTCTCAGATAAACAAAAACTGAACAAGTTAATTGCCAGTAGACTTATCCTGAATAAAATATTTTTTTAAAGATTTTATTTATTTATTAGACAGAGATAGAGACAGCCAGTGAGAGAGGGAACACAAGCAGGGGGAGTGGGAGAGGAAGAAGCAGGCTCATAGCAGAGGAGCCTGATGTGGGGCTCGATCCCAGAACGCCGGGATCACGCCCTGAGCCGAAGGCAGACGCTTAACCGCTGTGCCACCCAGGCGCCCCTATCCTGAATAAAATATTAAAAGCAGTTCTTCAGGCAGAAAGAAATCTAGGTCGAAAACATGGATGTACATGATGAAAGGAAAAGCACTTGAGAGGTAATAAATTAAAATATATAAAATCTTTTATTTTTTATTCATAATCACAAGATAATTTTAATACAACAATAGTATCCATGTATTGGGAGACTATAACATACAGATAAGATAAATGAAAGAGTAACATCAGAAGGAACGGATAGGAAATGTTGAAAATACTGTTATAGGGTAAAATAGAAAAAGCTTAATTAAAAGCGGAGAGGCAGAAAAAGACATAAAGAACAAATTCAGTGAGTGGAAACATTCATAAAGGTGATAGATTTTAACATAGCTATATCAATAATCACTATCATTTGTGAATGGTTTCAACACACCGGTTACAAGACAGAGATCACCTATTGATTTAAAACAACAAAAGCAAGAAGACCCAACTATCTAATGTCTATGAGAAGCCCATTCTAAGTGTAAAGATCCAGGTGAAAAGTAAAAGAATGGAGAAAGGTATGCCAACTTAATACTTGCCAAGAGAAACCAGGGGTTCATGTATTTTTTTGTAAGATTTATTTATTTATTTGAGAGAGAGAGAGAGAGACAGAGCATGAGCAGTAGGGTCAGAAGGAGAAGGGGAGAGAATCTCAACCAAACTCTGCACTGAGCATGGAGCCAACACGGGGCTCCATCCCACCACCTTGAGATCACAACCTGAGCCAAAACCAACAGTCGGGTGCCTAACTGACTGTGCCACCCAGGGACCCAGTGGCTGCTATATTAATTTCAGACAAAGCAGACTTCAGAATAAGGAAAGTTATGAGGGATAACGAAAGACATTACATAAGGATAATGAGGACGCTATTCCAAGGAGACATAACAATCCCAAACACATATGTACAATAACAGATACTCTGCATACATGAAACAAAAGTAAAAGAACTGAAAGGAGAAATAGGCAAGTCCATGTGGGAGTTTTCAACATCTCTCATAGAGAGTACCAGCACATAGAAAGTAAGTAAGGATAGATAACCTGAACAACAGGGTAGCAAGATCTATCAACATGACCTGATTGATGTCTGTAGAATACTCCATCCAAAACAGTGGAATACAAATGGAACATTCCCCAAGATAAAAACACACCATAACAAATTTAAAGGAATGGAAACCACATAAAATGTTCTCAGACTGCAACAGAATTAAACTAGAAATCAATAACAGAAAAAGAACTGGAACATTATTTTTAATATTTGGAAACTATACTACATATTGCCACATAACATATGGATTAAAGAAGGTCTTAAGATCAATTACAGAATATTTTGAACTACATAAGAATAAAAACACCAATTTTAGTTTGAAGATGTAATGAAAGCAATGTTTAGAAGGAGATTTATAGTATTAAACACATGTGTTGGAAAAAAATATCTAAAATCAATAAACTAAGTTTCCCTTTTAGATAACTAGATAAAGGAGAGAAAATTAAGCCTGCAGCAAGCAGAACTCAGGATATCATAAATATTGGAGCAGGAACCAACAAAATTGAAAACAGGAAAACAATGGTGAAAGTCAACAAAACAAAAACTGGTTCTTTGAAAAGATCATAAAATTAATAAATGTTTTGACAGGTTAATGAAGAAAAAGGAGGAAAGACACAAATATTGATATCAGAAGTGAAAGAAGTGGTAAAGGTTATTGATCCCTTGGTTATAAGGAGTATTAAAAATAGCTTTGTGCCACAAAAGTTTAGATGAAATGAATCAGTTTTTTGGACAACACGATCTATCTACCAAAATTCATCCAAATGAAAATAGAAAACTTAATTAGTCTTACATCTTTTAACAAAATTATCTTAGTATTTAAAAAACTAAAAACAAAATAAATGAAATCCACCATGCCCAGATGTTTTCTCAAATGAATCCTACCAAATGATTAAGGAAAAATAATACCAATTCTCTACAGTCTCCTCCAGAAACAATAGAAGAGGAAGGAATACTTTCCAACACATGAGACCAACATTAGCCTAATACCAAAACCAGATAAAAAACATTACAAGAAAAGAATACTGTAAACCAATATCTCTTTTGATCATAGATGTAAACACTGTCAAGAAAACAATAGCAAATCAAATTCAACAACATATAAAATAAATTATATACCGCATGTAGGTGGGGTTTATCCCAGGTATGCAGGGCTGGTTCAGTATTCAAAAATTCAATTAGTGTAACCCACCATACCAACAGCCTAAGAAGAAATATGATCATATCAACAAATATAGTAAAAGCATTTGACAAAATCCAACACCCACTCGTGGCAAAAACCCTTAGCAAACTAGAAATAAATGGAAGCTTTCTCAATTTGATAAAGGGCATTTACAAAAAATTCCTACAGTTAATATTGCACTTAATAATAAGAAACGGGATGCTTCCCCCCAACAAAAGAAGGATGTCCTCTCTCACCACTTTCCACCTTACTGGAAGTTCTAGCTAGCACAGTAAGACAAGGAAAAGAAATAAGAACTTAATAGTTTGGAAGGAGTAAATAAAACTGCCTTTGTTGGTCTAGGTAAAAAAAAAAAAAACCTCACTCCAAGTCAACAAAAATATCCTGGAAGCCAGTAAAGCAAGGTCACAAAATATAAGATGAATGTATAAAAGTCGATTCCTTTCCAGAAATGAATGTTACAATTTGGAATCTGAAAATAAAACAAAATGTACAACACATTAGCACCCCCTCAAAAAGAAATACTTAGGTATAAGTCTAACAAAATGTGTGCAGGATAGACATATGAAAAATTATAAAACTTGGTAAAACAAATCAGATGTAAGTAGTTTCAGAAATGAGTAGGGACTATAAGACAACAGACAGAAGGAACTATACATAAACAATGTTCTCTAGTTTATAAAGTTATTCACTGTAGGGATATGAATTAACCATTTTTAAACCACTGTACATGTATATAGGTATTGAACAAATAAACAAATAGATGTAGGATGATGGGTGCCAAGTTGTCTCACATCAGAGTGGGATATTACAGATAAGCAAGGGAGGAAGACTAGAACAAAACATGGTCCTGGATTGGAGTGAGAGATAACAGTATAAACAGACATTTAGATACAGATAAATACATATTATAGAAGTAATAATAGATTCATGTGTGTTTACATGGATTAGAATGTACATATTTATTTCCTAGTTCTATCTGCTAAGAGAACGTAGGAGAAATGACACACCAGTAGCAAAAAGCAAAGCCACCACTCTAATCCTGGTTTCTAATACCATTCTCTATTAAAAGGAACCAGGGCTCATTGGAGGAATGGCTGGTGCTAAGACTGAGGCAGGAAATATACAAGATGAGACTGGAACAACTTGTAACTCCAGAAAGTATGGAAATGCTCAAAAGCAAAACATTGGAGATATGTCAAAAGAACACAGGAGCCAACTGAAAGATTTCCTGATGGTCAAAGCTCAAAATAATTTGAGCAACAAAATAAGCCTAAAAGTGTTGGAAGTTAGCTTATGGGATAAATAATCATAAGTCCACATTGACATAGATGTGATAGATAAATAAGTGGGAAATGATAGACAGATAAATAAGTGGGAAAGAATAGACAAATTTTCATTCAAAAATTCCCAAATAATATATAGCTATTTCCCCTCAAGAAGATACAACATTATTCCTAGCCCTTAATTGTGGCTGTACATAGAGACTATGAAGAAGCTAAGAAGCTAAAAGGACAAAAATATTTAACAATATCCTGGGAATATGGGGCGCCTGGGTGGCTCAGTGGGTTAAGTGTATGCCTTCGGCTCAGGTCATGATCCCAGGGTCCTGGGATCGAGTCCTGTGTCAGTCTCCCTGCTCAGTGGGGAGTCTGTTTCTCCCTCTCCCTCTGCCCCTCCCCCCACCACTTATGCTCGCTCTCTCTCTCTCTCTCTCTCTCTCTCAAATAAATAAAATCTTAAAAAAAAATCCCTGGGAATAAATAAGGTTGGCATTGCTATGGGGAACAGCATTCTCCCTACAATGGAAAGTAATCTGAAAATACATTCAAAAGCACATATCATAACTGAAATAGGTTCATTCAAGTCATGGAAGGATCTTTTAGGATTTGCTATTATATATCTCAATGTAACTTATCAACTTGATCAAGCAAAAGAGAATAAATGTTATTGCCTTGTAAATGCAAGAAAGAATAGGATAAATTTCAACATGTATCTGGATCACAATTCTTAGAATGTTAGAAATAAAAGAAAATTTCTTAACTTGAAGATCATATTTCAAATATCTGTATCAATCATCATTCTTCTAATGGAGACTCCAGACAAAAATCAAAGATGCTTCCTCTTACACTATTGTGTTTTTTTTTTTGATTTTTTAAAAGATTTTATTTATTTATTCATGAGAGACAGAGAGAGAAGCAGAGGCAAAGGGAGAAGCAGGCTCCCCACGGAGCAGGGAGCCCAACGCGGGATTTGATCCCAGGACCCAGGGGCCTCTTGTCTAGACTTTTATAGTCATCACATCCATGCTTTTCTTTAAAAAGTTTTCTCACCTATATGTGCATCCCTAGACACCATATCTTAGTCTTACCCATTTAAAAAATTACATATGTCTTTCACGTCTCTCTCTTTTTTTTTTTAAGATTTTATTTATTTATTTATTTGACACAGAGAGAAAGATAGCCAGTGAGAGAGGAAACACAAGTAGGGGGGGTGGGAGAGGAAGAAGCAGGCTCCCAGCAGAGCAGGGAGCCCAATGCGGGGCTCAATCCCAGGACCCTGGGATCATACCCTGGGCCGAAGGCAGACACCCAACAACTGAGCCACCCAGGCGCCCCTCTTTCACGTCTCTTTTAATCTGTAAGTTCTCCCTCCATTCCTCTTTACCTTCTAAATATCTGTTGAAACACCCAGGCTTTTTGACTACTCGTTTCCCAGTCTGGATTTTGCTAATCAGTCCTCTTACACTATTGTTAAAGATGGTTCCACATAGCTTAACAAATGCAGTGACACAATAAAAAGTAAGTGGCACAAACATTGAGAGGTATTATAAAAACTGTGTTTACTTATCTAGAAAATCTAAATAATCACAGAAAAGTGCAAGAATTTATAAGCACAGTTCACCACCTTTGCCAGATACAAACTCAAAAAATAATAATAATAATAATAAAGTAAGGAGGGCACGTATTGCATGGTGCACTGGGTGTTATATGCAACTAATGAATCATCGAACTTTACATCAGAAACCAGGGATGTACTGTATGGTGACTAACATAATATAATAAAAAAATTTTTTTAAAAAAAGGTGCATCACTATATCAGCTATATTCACTTAGAAAGTAGATACTAATGAAAATTACAGAACTGTAAGTTACCTAAGAATTAAAATAATGCAGAAGTTATAACATATTTATATTTTTTAAATCTTACTAATGGACATCTGAGAAACATAAATTTAAAAGCGAAGAGAGGACACTCCCCTAATGAGATTTAAACATACCAAAAAGCCACTGACATCAAAACCAAAGAACTAAAAAAACTAAACAATTTCAGGTGATATCATTCAGGAACAGTCCAAGACCAAATGAAGCAGAAGAGATATATTGTCATTTATCAGTGATCTGATTTGAGTTTGTGTCTAGAAAATGTGTGCATAACAAAAAGATTCTATAGTCAGTTAAGCGGGGGAGAAGATTGATGATCAGAAGGTAGCAGGAATCTGACATATCATGGGGAGAAAAAATATATAATACAAACATATTTAAACTCACATCAAATGTATACTTTAAACAATCAAATTAAAATTAAAATGAAAAAATAAAAATGGTGTCTCTTTCCAGTTTCTTTTTTTAATCTATTTTTTTTAAGATTTTATTTATTTATTTGACAGAGATAGAGACAGCCAGCGAGAGAGGGAACACAAGCAGGGGGAGTGGGAGAGGAAGAAGCAGGCTCATAGTGGAGGAGACTGATATGGGGCTTGATCCCATAACGCCGGGATCACGCCCTGAGCCGAAGGCAGATGCTTAACTGCTGTGCCACCCAGGCGGCCCTCTTTCCAGTTTCTAACAAGCTCTCAGGTGAGGCTGATACAGCGGGTCCATGATCTATACTTTAAGAAGCACAAATATGGGGAAGTATCAGTAACCTCACGTGGAGGCTTTAAATCATATCAAATTAGCTACATTGAGGTCTTTCCCAGAATCTCATCCTCTGTTTGGTTCTGGCTTAGGATTGGCTACAAGAGAAATGATCTAGAAGGCAGAGTCAAAAATTAGCTCTCTTGACTCTGAGAAGGTTCATATAATGTTAGGTGAGGGTACAGCTCACGCCACGTTGCTACCGACCAGCTGGCTTTCCTGGTTGGTAGGTGGCTGCAGTCAGGTCTTGCAGCTCGCGTTGGGTCTCTTCATTCAGCTTCTCCAAATCCTGGGCCAGGCTGGCATGTGGTGGTGGGGTGGACTGCACCTGTCCCATTACCCACATCATCTGAGTTGGAGGCATGGAGGCAGTGAGTAAGCCATGTGGTGGATTCCAGGTCACCCGCATGGGTTACAGTGTTTCCTGCTTTCCCCCACTTTACGTCCATCACCTCTTCTGAGTGTTGACCCAGAGCGTGTCAGGCCCAGCTGCTGAGGCAGGGGCAAAAAACTTACACAGAATGTTTAACCAGCTCCCAGGACTGCATGTGGTCAAATCTCTCCATTAAACTATGTAGCGATTCTGCTGCTCTGCCCCAGCCCGAACTAATACACTTTCGGGCTGGTGGCGGTGAGGAGATGACGTCTTTAAAAAGACTCTAAACTAGAAAATGTGAATAAATAATGATGGCTATATTCACATTAAAATCCAACACTACTCATTGTAGACAAAAATAACAGACAGATGTCATTTAAGCAGAAGATATTTCCAACTTCTAACCAGAGCACATCCACATTAAAAATATTCCAACGTTTTAAGGAACTAATAAAAATTGACAAAAAAAGACAGGAAACCAAATAGAAAAGCAGTCAAGATATAGGAAGAGGCAATTAGCTGAAGGAATGGCTAACAGGGTTTAAAAAGACAAACTCACTGTAATTAGATAAATTTTCTAAAAATGCAGTGAGAGAATCCTTTATACCCAAAAGATGAACAAAATTCAGATAATACCAAGCGGCGGTTTTTCCAAGCCTTGGTGGAAACGGGGACCCCCGGCACACGAGCGGAGGTATAAACAGCTATAGTCATTCCTGAGAGTCATCTGACTAGCATCTGATGAAATTAAATTTGCACATCACATGTTACCCTCTTGGGACTCTCATCGCCTCCTCTCCCAACCCCAACAATTCATGTAGCAAAGGGACTGGGATGAGGATATTCAGAATACATCAAGGGAACATGGGACAGGGACCAACCCCATAGCCTATCACCGTGGGACAGGATAAAGAAAAAGTGGTGGATGCCCATTATAGAACATTATGCGGTTCTTAGAAATTATTACCTCAGTGCAGCAGAAACAAATAAATCTAAAGAGAGAAAAAAAATGTTGAGTGCAAGACCTACAGTTCATCTCCACTTATGTGAGTTAAAATACAGATATAGCAAGTCATGCTGACATGTTTGTCTTCAAAAATATATAATCTACAGGCCCATGTTAAACATTTTACAGTGGGTTGTTTATGAGGAAGGAAAAGGGAGAATGTGCTCGGTGCTGAGGGGGGAAAAGTCGAGGAAGAATATGATTAAAGTTAGTAAGTTCATCTGAGGTTCAAATAAAGTAGAACAAGGGAAGGAAAGAAGGGAGACAAGGAGAAGCCCTTCAAGACTTTTGAAAAGCAGGCTGAGAGCTTAATCTTTCTGGAGCTTCTGCATTTTCCCCAGTAGTTTCCTGTTCTAATTCTCAGTCAACTCAGACTTTCCTGGATTCCCCTTCACACACTGATAGGTGGTAAATTGATTTTCGAGCTTCTTGTCAAGCGCACAGCATTAAGCCGGCTTCCATCTTGTCTTGTCTTTATGACTCATCATAGAATCATATGGATCAACCCAGTGCTTTGATCGCTGACACTTTGAAGAGATGGACTAAGAAAACTATTTTTTAATACCCAGAACATCCACTTCCAAATATGTACCTCTTCGTTTTTTTACTTTTCCTTCGCCATTTTTCTTGTGGGGAAATAATCATCCCATGATTCAACATACCAAGTCCACTCCAATCCCCACATTCCAAACACCCAACTGCTGCCATGGAAAGTTTTTCACTGATGAAATTAGGAAATGGCACCACTCTCTGACCAGAAAAGCACCCTCACACCACAGGAAGGTAGCTTAATGTGTTGTTCGTACAGACGTGGGCTTCACAGGAGATCTGAAAGAGGGTGTAGAATCAGTAAAAGGCCTTCCTCCTTGCTTTTCCATAAGCAAGCTAGCTTTGGTTCAGGCAGCATAGCATGGGGCAGTTAGCAATGTAAATTTTCAGAAGCAGTTGTTCCATAAGCTTTGCATTCAGCAGAAATGTCTCCCAGATTTTGGCAACAGATTTTTACGTTGTCTTTTTATACCTGGTTTGGGTTTGCATAAGCTATTAGAGAGTATTACAGCATACTCGCCAAAGTCATTTTAAAAAGAACCTCGCTTTCTCTGATTCTAATCATATAAGCTTTTAGTACAAGCTGTAAACCAGAAATTTCTACCTCGCTGCTTCTCTCTCTCTCTCTCTCTCTCTCTTTTTTTTTTCCTTTATAGCTTTCAAAGCAATGGGTCTTTTTTCATTACCTCTTTATTTCATTTTTTTTTCTTCCAAATCACTTTTACTTTCTGCTAAGTCAGGAACGCGCCTGTCCTTTCTTCCCATCTTCTCTCACATGGGCTCCGAGTTTTTCTGACCTCGGGTACGGTTTGTTTTTGTTTTTTCCTACATGATAACAGCTTGAAACGTTCCCTCTTCTGCCGGCATTTAGAGTTCCAGATTCACATCATGGCAAGTTAATTACACAATATATGCTGAAATATTGAAGAGTGCTTAATAGGGCCCCACAGCAGGGAGTGTCAGATTGGAATGCGGGGCTTCCAGCTCAGGCCAGCCAGTCACATCTTCGACCTTCCAAATAAATTATTTAGAAAATGCCATTCCTCCTCTCACCAGGAGCACAAGGTAAGGGAAAAAAGAAAAAAAAGAGAGAAAGAAAAATAAAATCAGCGTCTTTGACTACTCACTTGACATAAATCACTATTTATTTGGGGCAGCTGACCATTTGCAACCCAGGAGTCCCTTGTTTCTCAGAGTTATTTCAGAGTCCTAACTTTTCAAGAACTGCCATAATATTTCCCCAAGAGATTCTGGTGATTACACCAAAGCATGAAAAGTATTATTTTTTTTAACCTATACCTCTATGTTGGCCTTTGCTTTAGTCAACACATGGATGAGTCTGAAGACGGACCTTAAGCACACGAAGGAAAGCAAAAAGAGGCAATGACTTGTGAATTCTCAAAATGACCAGTGCCCACGACTCTTTCGCTAGAGACTGGTTTGTGCCCGTCTCTTAGAACTCCTCCTGCTGTTCTTTACTTCTTGACAAATTACGAGTTGTCATCGTATTGTAAATAACAGTTGGGGAATATGTAATGAAAACTCTCATGGGCCGAGGAAAGCATCACATTATTAATTTGTCAGAAATGCTATTACCTAGAGAACCGATTTTAAAATTGTAGCTTTTGTAACGTGGCATCAGAGCGACACACACTGAACGGCATTTAGCAACACCAGGACACGTATGGGGAGAAGGCGACCAATGGGATATTCCCCCCCACATTGCCAATAATATCTACGGGAGATTGAAAAGGTCAAAAGTATCTCTGGAAGAAGTTTTCACTTAAACACCCAGCTTTCTTTCTCATGTTTCTCATTTTAAATCTTTTGACTTTATGGAACTGCTGATATTTAACCTACAAGAAATAGGGAAGAAATCACCCTGTGGTCCTGGCTACCTTCACTTGGGCAAAATCACATTCACCTACTTCTCAGGAAGCATATTATTAGCCAGGAAGTGAAAAAGCGAGTTTCGGGTTTGCAGAAAGTTATGAAGGCCAAAGTCAAATGT
Organism: Ursus arctos; assembly: GCF_023065955.2. Taxonomy (NCBI): domain Eukaryota; kingdom Metazoa; phylum Chordata; class Mammalia; order Carnivora; family Ursidae; genus Ursus; species Ursus arctos. The sequence goes on from NW_026623100.1 coordinate 6,686,381, forward strand.
CTATAATTTTTTTAAATATATCAGTGGCAATCTCAGTTCCTATCTAATTAATGCTTTATCTATGCTCACCGAGCATCTATGGGGCAGTACTTCTAGTATTTCTCGTGCAACAGCACACATTTCATGACATCATTAATGGTGTCATGGAGCTTTTCCATGGTTTTTCCATGGAAAATGGTTTTTCCATGGAGCTTTCAGATTAAGGAGCTCAGTGAAAGGGAAAAATCAAAGGGGTGCCCAAGAAATCGTCTGCTCACCTACCGTCCAAACACCCTTCCCACATAGAATCACGAGGCCGTGAAAATGATCTGTCTTATCTTCTTACTCTTTGTTCAGGATTTCTACCACACCATATCGACCGTAAAAAATTCATAATGGATACACGATAACTGGTTTTTGTGGGCTGGGGTAAGTATATAGTCTGCTTTTATAAAAGTGTACTGGGAGCAAAATCAAGATTCTGACTATGACAGTACATTAGAGGAAGCTTTCTGTACTGTTTGCAACTTCTAATGAGGCTTCCACTACTTCAGATAAAAGTTATATATTCTTTCTTGCTTTGCCGAGGATCAGTTGACCATATGATTTCACTCATATGTGGAATTTAAGAAACAAAACAGATGAACATAGGGGAAGAGGGGGAAAAAAAAAAGAAAGAGAGAGAGGAAGCAAACCATAAGAGACCCTTCACTACAGAGACTAAACTGAGGGTTGATGTAGGGAGGTGGGTGGGGGATGGCCTAGATGGATGATGGTCATGAAGGTATTGGGATGAGCACTGGGTATTGTATGTAAGTGATGAATCGCTGAATTCTGCACCTGAAACCAAATTCACCCTATATGTTAACTAACTAGAATTTAAAGATAAACTTGAAATAAAAAAAAAGTTCTATATAAAGTCTACTATAAAGTACTTGTAACTTCTGCCTTTTGACCTGTAACCATTCCAGCTACGACACTGATTTAATATGCCACAGTGAGACCCTCTCAAAAATGCCCTGCAAAGAGAGTCTGGTTTCACAACAGAATTAAATAAATCACATGTTAGAGTGTCAGAGCATTTCTTACTGCTCTCATTTCTTATTGCTTATTTCGGTGAGTATAGAAAGAGGGGTTACCTGTCTTTTGCTTCGAAGCTGGACTAAAATTGTGTATGTTGGAAAATACTGATGATTTTTACATGAATTTTTATCAAATAAAAAAGAAACCTTTGAAACACTCTCTATATATTGTAAATTATTTTTCTTAATCTGTGCCAAATATTTCTAATTTTCTTTTGCTGTGGGGCAAGGTAGTGGGAATTTTGAAACTGTATTATATGACAACAATAAGAGTAAAAAGTGATGCCTTTCTTACACTCATTTTTCTTTTGACTCCACTCCCCCTCTCCTCAGGGGAATAATTAGAGAGATACAAGCTCTCTGACCGTCGTCTACTCCTTCTACGATTATTTTGCATTTTACAACTGGACCAAGTTTAAAACTTCCAGAGTCATAAACCCAAGTGTCAATCCTGAAAAATACCCAAAACTAAGGATTTTATCTGAAGAAGGAGGGCTCTTGTGTGGAGCCAACTGACCACTCTTGAAAGTGTCCTTGGAAAAGAGGAGATTCACTCACACAACACACAGAAGAATCAAAACACACACTTGAGTGGTTTTTTCTTAGACTCCTCCAAGGGCCCTTGTATAAGCAATACATTAGATTCATTTCTTTCTGTCTTACAAATCTTCGATTACCTAAATGAAGTCTTATCATATAATTATTTCTCATGAGATATTGAGTCTGAGCTTATAATAAAACATTTTTATAAAAATTTTACATATGTCTAAACAAAGAATGCTCAAGAACATAGAATGCTCAAGAAAAAGGATAGACTTTTTAAATTATCCCAAATCAAAAATGTAACTAAATAGATCAGTCAGAATGATCATGTGTATATATGTTCTCTAAGAATAGAGGAAAGTTTAAGTTCTTAACCTTTTGATAGAAAGAAGGTATGAATGAAGGGAGATAATGGCAGGATTCCCAGTTTCTGCTCGAACATGTAAGGACTTCAGTAGTCAGCACTCTTGTATTTACAAAAAAATCGGAACAAAATCAAAACCAGCAATTTTTCTTGACCTTTTTAAAGAACTACTAGCAAACTACCATCCCCAAATCCAGAGACATAGGCAAATATATAGAATCCTTACTGAGATTTGCTTAACTGGAGCAAAAGCCACTGGAGTCATAAACAAGTGGGGACAATGAAATAGGAATGTTGATAGGGAGCAGCAGCCTGAGTCTTGACCAGCATGAGAATGAAAAACTCTCGGGGGCTGCCATCTAAGGAGTTCCCCAAACTTTGATGGGCTTAAGTCCAGGAACCCTACCTGGTTGTCACAGTGAAGAACTAGGAAAGCTCCCTTCATTTCTCTGGCTGGGAGAGAAGATTGATAATCATGGGGAAATATACCTAGAACATTTTCCATAACAAAGGCTTACTCTCCCAAGGGAGAAAATAACTTAGCAGAATCATCCCTGTCACGGAAGGACAGCTCTCCCACTCAGCCTCCAATCACCTCTTTGTCTCATGCCATAGTGAGACGAGAGCTAAGCAATACTTGTGAAGGTCACAGGTCAGGGACAAAAGTCTGTTAAAAAACTGAGATTGGTAAGATTATAGAACACTTCCTTTCACCATAGCTTTCTACCCCAGCAAACAGAGCTCTACTGTGTGAACAGTGTGTTACAGCTGAAAGAGCTGCAAGACACAAACTCAGGGAAGTCAGAAGTCAACAGGAGGGACAAAAACAAGGACATTAGAGGAATGGCAGCTTCTGGCACCTATAGCTACAGCAAACATTAAACACGGTCCAACATCTGGCTAGAATAACATAAAACCTTATACAACTTAGGTCCTACTAACTGACACACTAGGTCTGCCTATCAAAAAAAAAAAAGTTACAAAGCATGCTAAGGCAAGAAAAAAACACAGGCCCGAAGAAATAAATTAAGCATCAGAAGCAGATGCAGATGTGACAATGATGTTGAAGTTGTTCGGTGAGGATTTTAAAAAATGATGATTGGGGCACCTGGATGGCTCAGGTTTAAGTGGCTGACTCTTCATTTTGGCTCAGGTCATGATTTCAGGGTCCTGGGATCGAGCCCCATGTGGGGCTCCATACTCAGTGGGGAGTCTGCTTCTGGATTCTCTCTCTCCCTCTGCCCCTCCCTCCTCCCTAAAATAAATAGATAAATCTTTATAAAAACAAAAATTTAAAAATGATGATTATCATGTCACTAGTTCTATTGGAAAGAATCTATAACAAAAAGTTACATATGGGTAAACAGAGACATGAACATTCTAAGAAAAAAATGAAAAGGAAATGGTAAAAGTAGAAAAATATACGTATCGTAACAGAAACAAAGAATGCCTTTGATGGACTCATCAGTAAACTGAACCTGGTTGAGATAAGGTCAGTGAGCTTGGGGGCACTTGGGGGACTCAGTCGGTTAAGAATCCAACTCTTGATATCAGCTCAGGTCATGATCTCAGGGTCCTGGATTGAGTCCCTGATCAAGTTCTGCACTCAGTGAAGAGTCTGCGGGGGATTTTCTTTCTCCCTCCCTCTCTGCCCCTCCCTCCACTTGTGTGCACACTCTCTCTTTCTCTCTCTCAAATAAATAAATAAAATCATGAAAAAAGAGAACTGTGAGCTTGAAGAAAGTTCAATAGGGACTTCCCAAACTGAAAATAAGAAAATATAATTTTTAAAAGCAAAATATCAAAGAACTGTGGCACAACTTCAAAACATGTAATAGATGTATGATTGCGATGCCAAAAGAGAAGCAAGAGAAAGTAGAGGGAAGAAATAATTGAGAACTTTCCAGAATTAATGACATGCATCAACCACAGATTCAGGATCTCTGAGAATACCGACCAGGATAAATGCCCCAAAAAGTGCACATAGGCATCTCATGTGGAAACCTCAGGGAAATAAAGAAAAAAAGAAAAACTTGAAATTGGCTGGGGGAGGAGACAAGGGACAGTCTACCTATACAGGAATAAAGATAAGGATTATATCAGAATTCTCAGCAGAAACCATGCATGGATGAAACGAGTAAAATACTTAAATTGTGGAAGGAAAAAAACCACCATCCCAGATTCTCTATTCAGTGAGATTTTTCTTCAAAAGTGAAGATTCCCAGACAAACAAAAATGTAGGAATTCATTGCTGGCAGACAGCTTACAAATTTTTTTTAAAGTTTTCTTAATGGGGAAAGGAAGGGATTTGCTCAGAAGCTTGAATATACATGACAAAAGAAAGACCACTGAAGAAAGAACTATGGAGGGGAAAATAAAAATGTTTTATTTTTCTTAAAATTAACTGATATAGTAGATGCATATTTGTTTAAGGTAATAATAGTATTGTGTATTGGGTGATCATAACACATGAATAAGTGAAAAGAATGACAGGAATATAATAAGGGATAAGAGGAAGGAATTGAGAATATTGGGACTATGATATTCAAGATGAACTAAGACTAGTTAAAAATGTATACTGAGAACTCGAGTGTAATTGTTATTTTTTAAAGAAGAATCATTCATATAGTAAGAGAGGATATACAACAGAATCATACTAAATGCTCAATTAAAACCAGAGAAGGCGGAGGGGCATGTAGGTGGCAGAGTTGGTTAAGCATCCATCTCTTGGTTTCGGCTCAGGTCGTGATCTCAGGGTCATGATCTCAGGCTCATCTCAGTGAGGAGTCTGCTTAACTCTCTCTCCCCTTCATACTTGTACACAGTACATAAATAAATAAATCTTAAAAAAAAAAGACAGAAAAAGATGGGAGGTTAATAAAAACATAAAGAATAAGTAAAGCAAATGGAGAATAGTTACAAATATGCTAGCTGTTAATCCAACTGTATCAAGAATCACTTTGGGTGGTGGGCAAAATAGGAAAAGGGAATTAAGAGGTACAAACTTCCAGTTATAAAATACATAAGACATGGGATGGAATGTACAGCATAAGGAATATATTAGTAATATTGCAACAAGTTGGTATGGTGACAGATGGTAAGTAGGTTAATGGTGGTGATCACTTTGTAATGCACATTATTGTTGAATCCCTATGTTGTCCACCTGAAACTAATATAATATTGTATACCAACTATACTGCAATAAAAAAGGAATCACATTAAACAGAATGCTCTAAATAAACCAATTAAAAGGGAGAGATTGACAGAGTGGATTAAAAATAACAAACAAACAAGAACCATCTATACGTTATTTACAAGAAATCCACTTTAAATATAAAGACAGATAGATTAAAGGGATGAAGATAGATATTTCACACTAACACTAATCAAAAGACGATAGCTTTCTTAATTTAAGACAAAGGAGACTTTAGAACCAGGAAAATCATCATGGGGAAAGAGGGCCATTACATAGTGATAAAGGAGTCAATTCTCCAAGAAGATAAAATAGTCTTAATTATATGTGCACCTAACAACAGCATCAAAATATGTGAGACAAAAACTGATAGAATTGATGGGAGAAATAGACAAATCCACTGTTATAGTTGGAGACTTCTGTAGTCCCCTTTCAGTAACTGATAGATCAAGCAGGCAGATAGTAAGGCTAGAGTTGACCTAAACAGTACCATCAATCATCTTGATCTAATTGACATTTATAGAATGTTACATTCAACAACAGAGGAACTCGTATTGTTCTCCAGCTCATGTGGAACATTTACCAAGACAGACCACATTCTAGTCCTTAAAACATATCTTAAATCATTCAAAACAATAGAAAGTCTACAATCTATGTTCTCAAATCACAATGGAATTAACCTACAAATCAATGACAAAAAAGACATTTGAAACATACCTGAATATTTAGAAATCAAACAACAAATGCCTAAGAAGTTTCAAAAGAGATATTTAAAAATAGTTATAAATTGTGATCAGAATACTTCTATCAGATGACAACTACACTCCTGGTGAGTACAGCATCATGTATAGACTTGTGGAATCGCTGTGTCATAGACCTGAAACTAACATTGTGCACCAACTTTATTTCAATAAGAAAATAAAATTAATTAATTAATTAACCATGAGAACTACATATTGGAAAAGTATGTCACGTATCTAACTACGTAAACCTGAAAATCACCCACTTAAGATATATTCTAAAAATATTGGACTTGAAAGAAAAACATTATTTGGGCACCTACGCAAAAACAGCAAATTATATAAATGACAGAAAATTAGATTATCATCAAACTTGTGTCAATAATGGTTTATGCCAAAGAAAAATGGAGTGCTAATTCAAGGTACTCAGAGAATTAAAATGTTGTGTCAAGGATTTTATATCCAGGAAAGAGAAAGAACAAAAATTGTTATTATTATTTAAGATTATTTATTTATTTATTTATTTATTTATTTATTTATAGAGATGGAGCGTGAGGGTGGGGCAGAGGGAGAGAGAGAATCTCAAGCAAACTCTGTGCTGAGCATGGAGCTTGACTCAGGGCTTGATCCTACAACTCTGAGAGCACGACCTGAGCCGAAATTAAGAGTAGGGCAATGGGATAGGCTGGTGATGGGTAGTAAGGAGGGCACATATTGCATGGTGCACTGGGTGTTATACGCAACTAATGAATCATCGAACCTTGCATCAGAAACCAGGGATGTACTGTATCGTGACTAACATAATGTAATAAAAAAAAACATTAAAAAAAAAAAAGAGTGGGATGCTTAACTGATGGAGCCACCCAGGCAGCCCAAAACCAAAAAATATTTTATCAAAATTTGTAGGATGCAACAAAAGTAGTGCTTACAGAAAATTTAAAGAACTAAGTGAATATTTCAGAAATGAAATAGATTAAAATCAACATTCTTAGCTCCCACCTTAGGAAGAGAGAGAAAGAAGAGCAAGTTAAATCTGAAGGAAACAAAAGAAAATACATAAGAAAAAAAAGCAGATTTTAATTAAAGCACAGGGAAACAACAGAGAAAATAATCAAAACCCAACCTGATTGTTTGAAAAGATCCATAACATTGATAAATTCTAGCCAGCTAACTCAGAAAAAATGAGAGATGGAAAAAAATGAACCAATATCAGAAATGAGATAAAGTTTACTACTATCGATTCCATGGACCTTGAAAGAATAATAAGGAAATATTATAAACAACTCTATAACCATAAATTTTATAGTTTAGATGAAATTGATTAATTCCTTTAAAGATACAAACCTCCAAACTCACACAAGAAAAAAGAGATCATCTGAATTCACTAACATCTATTAATCAAATCAAAAACTAATAACTTTCAAAAAAATAAAGGATAAGATCAAATGATATGAACAGTACATTCCATGAATTATTTAAGAAAAAAAATGATACCCATTCTTCACATATTTTCCAGAAAATGGAAGTATAGGGAACACTTCCTAATTCATTGTATGAAGCTGGAATTACTCTAACACCAAAATCAGATAAAAACATAGAAAGAAAGGAAAACTACAAGCCAATGTACATGAACATAGGTTTAAAAATCCTCATAAACATAGGTGTAACATACAAATATAGATGTAAAAATCTCTGTCATGGACATAGATGTAAAAATCCTTAATAAATAACAAATCAAATCTAGCAATATATTAAAAATTATATTCCATGACCCAGCGAGATTTATTACAAATATGCCAAGCTGATTCAATATTTAAAAATCAATTAATGCCATCCATAACTCCAAGAAGCTGAAGAAGAAAAAGCAAAGGACCATATCAATAGATGCAGAAAAACCTTTGACAAAACCCAACAGCTATTCAGGATAAAATCTCTTAACAAACAAGGAATATATGGGAATTTTATCAACTTGGTAAAGGACATCTTAATAAAACCTACAGCTAACATCATACTTAATGGTGAGAAACTGGAAGCTTTCTCCCAAAGATCAGAAACAAAGCAAAGGTGTCCTCTCTTCCCACTTCTAATCGACATAATACTAGAATCCCTAACTAGTGCAACAAGACAAAATAAAACAAAAGGAAATAACAAATATACAGGTTGGGAAGGAAGAAATTAAACTTTCTTTGTTCACAGGTGACATTATTGTTTGTGTGAACCTAAGGAATAGGCACAAAATAATTGGAGAAAGTAAATAAAATAGTGAATTATAACCCAAAGTATAAAATAAATAAATAAGTCCATACTGATATAAATAAATGTTTGAATAAATAGATATCTTGTGAAAAGGAATTCCAAATAATTTAGGTAGATATGTAGATATGTACGTTCAAGGAGATAGTACATAACCTCTCACTCCTTGAGTTGCACATTGTGCTGCTCTTTCAAAGGGTAGACCATGGAAATGAAGGAAGCAATGACTTCACATTGAAGAGACCTAACCAACACTACCCCAGCTGGGTAATCAGGATTAACATCAACAGTAATATGTCATATCGATGGCATGTACCCTGGAAAGATGTAATGAGAATGGCACTTTACCCCTGCGATCTTCCTCCCAACAACCCATAACTATGATCTACCCATAAGAAATATATCAGATACATTCCACTTGAGACACTTTCTAGAAAATACCTGACCAGCTTTTCTCAGAATTCTCTAGGTCCTCAAAATATGGAAAGGCTGAAAAATTGTGACAGCCAAGAGGAGCCTAAGGAAACATTACAACTAAATGCAATGTGGTATTCTGGATAGAATCACGAAACAGAAAAAGAACCTTAAAAACTAAGGAAAGCTACAGAATGTGTGCATTTTAGTTAATGCTGATGTATCACTATTGGTTTATTAATTGCAACAGATGTACTATACCAGTGTATGGTGTCACTAATAAAGGAAAGTAGATTGGGGTATACGGGGATCTCTGTACTATCATTGCAATTTTTTTGTAAATCTAAACTCCTCTAACTAAAAAAAATACTATAAAGTGAAAAAGAAAAGATAATGACAAATCCTGCTCTGGGAGCTTGATGTTCATTCCTTCCATCAGACAGGCAAAGTATAAGACACGTGCACTGTAAAATCATACGTCCTCTATGATACTAGGTGGCTAAGTGGTAATTTGAAATCCAAAATGTCGTACAATTTTATTTCTGAAGACCATTTAGAATCTGTGTTCTCTATTCACAGTCAATAACTAGCTTTTACTAATCTAATGATCCAAAACGTATTTATTGGAAACTTAGAATGTTAAGGGCACTTTGGTAGACCTATAAATTAAGAGAATTCAGAGAGATACTTTATCCTCAAGGTACTTCTTTAAACAAGCTTTTTAAAAGAAAAAAAATATATATCCGACAAATGCCTTTTTTTCAAAAGCTGTGGATCCGATTTTGCCTTGCCAATGCTGCTTCTTATCAGAGAAATTCTGCCTCTTTATTGTAATAAGTATCCCAACAAGCCTAAGATGATATATAATGAGGATTACTGTGCTCTTATTTTTACAACCAGGAAGACCAAGGTGATTTGTCCAAGGTCAAGCAAAAATAAAGAGAAAGAACTGAATTCCAATGTATTCATTCATCCACTCAGGCCTGGCTTAGAGTTATTTCATGTGAAAGTGATTAGATGGTAATTAAAAGTCCTCCAAGATGGAACCTTGTCCTGAAAAGAATGTATCACTTTTGAAGTTATTCCTAATACTTTATATTTCTTTTTTTTATTGTAAGCATTAAGAGTAAAACAAAACCAAACAAAAAAGAAACTCTAGCAAAAGCATTTTTCATTTTAATGCATTTTTAAAAGAGTATTCCATTTACAAGAAAACATTAGTGACATTTTTCACTTAAAATGTGGCACTATGACAAAGTGGAGGTCTACATCTGCTGATATTTTAGAATGAAAGAAAATCAGCAACTTTTCTGAGCGTCTTTGTAGATTTATGTAGTTCAGATGTTTTAAGTAATCCAATCATTGTGTTACATTCAAGCCCCATATTTTCCACCTCCTATAAGGGGAAACCATGGAAAACTATAGAAAAATTTGTCAATTTTATTGAAGCAAACACTCGTTGAGTTTCTCCAGTATTCTCACATGCTTGTGCCACCTTTCAAGGAAATATTGTCTCTCCATACATTTTGACATTCCTTTTCTTTAAAGGCTCTGGAAGAATCATAATCCTATCACCAATATAGTTTATCTGTAACATAAGGGCATTTTAAAGGAACTCATCTGAATATCATGGGCTAGAACTTTAATCCAGAGCATGGGAATGTTTTGAAGACAACATAAAGATCTGTGTTTTAGCCATAATCACCGTGGCTAAAAACTCGGGTCAAAACCCCTTAAGTAAAGGCAGGCTGTACCGGGTTTTGGAACATTTCACAAGGTAGTGAGAAAGGCAAATAAACTGTGAATGTTCACTTTTGAGGCTTAGTGGGCCTTGATTGTTCTCACAATCTCATAATAGTGTCTATACCACAGATAACCAAATGGTTAGCAGGGATAGGGTATAACTTATTCTGTTTATCCAACGTGATTGGGACTGTTCCTCGAGATGCCTCATGCACAGTTCGTGGGGACTGAAAGTGTAAGTCCATCACAGCAAGTGAAGAGCCCGTAGCATCCTCACTAGTTAAAAATATCATTGAATAATTACTTCTTGCGGATCACTGTGATTATTGCCACCTTGGACCTCGGAGTCCAGGGCATAATCTTCTTTTCATTTTCAACCCACCCTTAAAATATTATTTCTGAGCCACACTCTTCTTAGCTGCACAATGGGTTTCACACCAGGGACCTGCAATGTAGGGTCGCAGGGAAAGGAAGGGAACCGCTAAATCGCACATTCTCTTAACAGTGCCGGACACAGAATAAACACTCAGTAAGTGTGAGCTATTATAATTATCATTAGATACAATACATTTTTCGTCGAGAACATTAATTGATGCGTTATGCAATTCTATTTCATGACAAAATGTGTGGCAATTAAAAGAAACTTGTCTTTAAAATCCTCAGAAAGACTTCCAAACCGTCAGAAACCTAATTCCAAGGGAAAGCTAATAAGCATATTGCTGTGTTGCCAAGATTCTAAACGTGACTTCATTCCTTTAGCATGAGGGAAAAGAGTAAGACTTCGCTTTAAAGTGTTCTTTAAAGTTGTAAGAATGAAACTTGTCATAAATTAATTCCAGCATTTCAGGTTAGAATAAATTTCATATGATAACAACTTTGCATCTTTTCATTATTAATAAGATCATTGGACTCTTTCAAACCGCGTCGTGTTCAGCTTGATCTTTTTGTCTTTCGTGGCACATGACTCTCCGTAGTTTGAGTGGCCTTTCAGAAATGATTTGTAATTTTCCTAAATTAATACATTTCATGCAAACAAATGACACAGTGATTCTTTGAAAATTCCGAGACCACAAATGGTTTTCCCTTTAATCTTTTGTTTCCAATCACTGAGTGATCAAAGATATTTTATTTAAAATGAGCCACTTAATACATCGGGCCACCAGGTACAATGTAGATTGTCCATGGCACTGACTTATGTTTACATTTAAATGAGCTCGATAAATCTATCAATGACTATAACATGGAACTTTTACATTGTAGTCTTCCTTAACCACTCCTACAGCCTCATAAATTTTCTTTTACTTCTTTTGAAAAATACAAATGGAAGGAGCCTGAACATCTAAAGAAAGATCTTTCAGTTTCTTAAAATCTAGACCATATTTCTGAACAAAATTATGCTGCTCTCACAACACTTTCCTTTTCCAGCCTCCCTCCATTCATTTAGTTTCTGTTCATTTACATTTTCTTTTTCTTAATTAGTCTTCCTACATCCTATTCCCAAAGCTCAGAGCTGCAGACCGAGGAGGAGAAAAGATAGAGGGAGAATATAGTCAAGTCTGCTGAGGACGTCTTCAGTCAGAATTGAGTGAAAGAGGGATTTTGAACCACCCCATAGATGGTAAAGGTCAGGAAACAATGCTTTCTGGTGCCGTTTCTTATCCGGGAATATAAATAGATATATACACCCTCACGTTCACTTTCATCTTGAATTGGCTTTCCTGTTAAGTAGATCCATTCTGTGAGAGTACACAGTCCCTTTTATCTTAAAATATTTTCCTTCAATATCTTCTATTTGATATGCAAAGAGTAAAAATCATAATATGTAAAATCTATTGATGCTGGACGATGCAAAAAGGACCAAAATTTGAGCAGCATGTCACAATGTTCTCGAAACTCCTGAGGAAGAATTTTCCAATGGTAATCATCTCCAGGTCAAAAGCAAAATTGTCAGTGGCAAAATAAGAAAGCCATTTTTTATATGAAAGCTTTATCAACACTGGTTATTTTGAGAGCCATGCAAGAGATACTTAGATTTGGGTTTGGGGGCTGCTTTCAACACATCAATAAAATTTCCCTAGACCCTGTAAGTCAGAATATTCTTCATCTTCTTTTTTTTAAATTTTTTTTAATTTTAATTTTGTAAAGGAATCGCCAATACCAAAATGGCCTCAGCTCTTGGAAGAGCCACAAGGATTGGAATGCTTGGTATTTTTTCTTCAATGCTCATCATACTCATGTTGCTTCCCCAGAAGGTTTGATTTATCTTGGTATGTACTTGAACGCTTACGTGTGTTTTCTCACAGATCACATAAGTAATCATATTGACATTGAACCGGAAAAAACAGAGCCTACCTCAGGAAGAAGACACCGTCAGTTCTGAGGAGGCCTGAGAGGCAATCCCTTCACTAAGCAATGTATTTCTAAGGAGAAAAAAATAGATATATTCTAAAAACAGTCTTTTATTTTCAATTAGGACTGTTACGATTCTAAGTGTCTTATGAGACGCTGCGTGCTAGTCAATATTCACCACTAGTTGAATACATTGTTAGAAAGTACTTCCACTAAAAATCTGTACTATCTCAGAAAAAAATTGTTCACATGCAATGAATAAATTCATTAGAACTATTTTTTGCCCACCAGCAGGTCTCTGTGATTATACTGTAACCCATGCGTACCAGGGATACCAGGGTTAAGTACCACAGGAGAGAAAAATATTGACTAACGCTACATAGAAGATGGAGCCTTGTCAATTGATTCTGAGTCTTGTAATCTTTGTTAACTCATACTCAACTCGAAAGGGCTTAGCCTATTGTAGGTGCTCAGTAAATATTTATTGGATCGAGCAATGTCTTCTTATCAGGAGGTCTAAACACCTCTCTTTTTTACCATGAAGCAGCTTAAGGAGAGGTGGAGTCTGAGAAAAGCCACATAGAAGAAAGGAAGAATATTAAGTGAGTAGCTGTGGCTGACATTTGCAAAATGCATATCAGAAGAAAAGGAACCCCTTCAGTTTTGAGAAAATTTCCATAAGGAAGAAGTAAAATGCCAGGCATATAATACCTGGGGATCACCCCTCAAGTTAATCATAGAGATGATAAGGTTTAATAACAAGTATATCTACAGTGCTAGGCTCCGTGCTGGGTGAAAGCTTCTTCATAATTGTAGTAAAAGCCCCAACACAAACAACTATTTTGTGATCATCACAGCACAGAGATATCTGTCAAATGGTGCAGGAACATCACCAAAAGTTGCAATGGATTCTAAGAGGGCAAGCACTGGGATATTTCACTTGGCTGTATTTAGCTAAGACTTTCAACAGTGACTTAAAGGGGGAGGGTGCGGAAAGAAAGAAAAGAAAAGAAAAAAGGAAAGAAAAAGAAAAAGAAACCAGCCTTGAACCTCAGGAAAGCAATGGCTATTTAGCATCTAGTATCCTCATAGATAATTATCTGAATAAGGTTTACACGGACTTAAAATTTAGGAAATATGTTGGTACCCAGAATACTCAGGTCATACAGAGAGTAATGGTGAAATACAATACAAAGGATTATGGACTCCAGAACAAGGGTACAGTACATGGGTTAAAAGTCTGGCTCTGTCACTTAGAAGCTGAGTACTTTTAAGCAAGTTAACCATCCCTGCTATCTCTGTGTTTTCTCCTCAGTAAAATAAGGAGCATGAATAGCCATTTCACAGGTCTGTTGGAGCATTAAGTGAGTTACTACATGGAAACTTGGAACAGTGCTTGACAGATGCCCAGTGTTCAGTGAATACTGATTACCATTTTCATTAGGACTGTGGAACACACTGAGACAGTTCTGTTCCTGGCATGCATGAAACCCTGATGGCCGTGGGATACATTACCATCAATCGGAATAAAGGTTTCCATTGTTTAGTGGGTCTTAAGAAATCAAACTAGATCAAGTGTATATCAAGAAATGTGTAAAAACATCACCTATTCTGACTCGGAAACAATCACTTTTAAATCTGTTTCAAATGAATTTCCTATTTGGCACTACATTTTGGAGACTTGTGTATGTGTTCAGCGCCGAGGGCGGGAAGTACTGGAAACTCAGTGCCCGCGTCTCTCGTGAACTACAATAGAAATTATATCTCACGCCCATATGAACAGTTTACATTTAACCTGGCTACATGTGCTCATGGCGATGGGGTCCAGCTGGATTCCTTAGCAATCTCATAAACTTAGCCTTTCAATCAGATGAGAACTTGAAGACTTGTTCAACTGGGGCACCTGGGTATCTCGGTCATTTGAGCATCCAGCTCTTGGTTTCAGCTCAGGTCATGATCTCAAGGTCATGTGATCCAGTCCCGTGTCTGGCTCCAGGGGGGGCGTGGAGCCTGCTTAAGATTCCCTGTCTCGGGATGCCTGCGTGGCTCAGTCATTTAAGCATCTGCCTTCAGCTCAGGTCATGATCCCAGGGTCCTGGGATCAAGTCCCACATCAGTCCCCCTGCTCAGCAGGGGAGCCTGGTTCTCCTTCTCCCTCTCTCTCTCTCACTTTCCTTCTGCCTTTGCTCCTCTGCTCTCTCTCACTCACTCTGTCTCTCAAATAAATAAAATCTTTAAAAAAAAAAAAAAGATTTCCCATCTCCCTCTTCCTCTGCCCCTACCCCCCCCCCAAAAAAAGACCAGTTCAATGAACTCAACCGCAAGACAAGGAAACAGATTCAGAGAGAAAAATAAAAATGGCTGGTGCAGTCATCCAGTGGGTTAATGCAGAAATGAGAACAGAAAGCTGACTAAAGTGAGGTTCTTTATAACACCCCACACCGCCATTAATTATTCTCTCCTATCACTTCCACATTCTTGCTATTAAAAGTGCTTCAACAGCAAATTTGATAAATATAGGATTATTATTAAACCTTTTATTAGGTCTTATCCATCTGGCCACAAGAGTAAAGTTTGGATACAATGACCATTCTGATTCAGATTAAGAAGAGAATGTTAATTTTAGGTGTAAGCATGTACCTTCCTTTCAACGATATGATTTTTGTTAAATTCACATTGATTATTGGCATTTACAGATACGATTCGTTCAATCATCTAATAAAAATGATTCATTTAAGCCAATATATAAATGCCAGCAGGAAGTCCCAATCATACTGAATTAGCATTGTGCATTAATCTTACTTAGTTTGGCTTTATACAGTGTCCTGGATGTGATCATTGCGCAAAATAAAAACAAATGCTTACATCTGCCCTGTGACTTATGCTTTATAAAAACACACAGAGTCAGAGATGTAATTGTGCAATTTTTCAGCTGTACTCATCTAGCCATCCATCTAGATTTCGTGTTAACCTCATTTTTCTCCATACTGGGATTTATTTTCATCCACATTATTTTTATTAATTGTACAAAAGTAAACTTTGGTCTCAATTTTATACGCTTTTTATGGTACATGCTTGCGTGTTTAGAAACTATATCATTTTTATTAACTGCTATCAGCTCTTCCTCATCCCTTGAACGGGAGAACAAAAGTGATTTTAAAAAATAAAATAATTAAGCATTTCGGCATGTACTAAAGAGCATTAGTTTGTACAACATAGATAGGATATTTTCCTCATAGATCATGCGACTTGTAATGCTTTCTCCGGTTTTAAAGGTCACGTCAACAGAGGTTTAAAAAGTTCATCCAAAAAGATGTTTAATGTGAGCTTGGGTTAGTCTCTCCTTTTATATTTTGGTGATGACACCAGAGCATTTACTTGGATCTGCTGTGAGACTTTTGTTTTCTTCGCTCCCTAGAAGACTTTTTCATGGAAGTCCATGGCATCTGAGAAACATCTTCCCTTCTACTGCTTCTTAGACAGAAAAAAAAAAAAATAGTCACTGTAAAAAAATGTTGTTGGTGTTCTGGGCTTGGCAATCTTCTTCATTTCTCTTTTGCACCGGGCAGTGCTCGAAGTGACTTGGATGAGAGATATTTTTCCTTCTACACCTTCCTTGTGTGAGTAAACCCAACCAAGTTCAGAATCAAGGCCAGTGTTTTTCTGGGCTCCTCCCTATGCATGTGGTAGTGATTGTCCAAATAATGAACTACTTAAAGTCTCCGCATTTTTTTTATATAAGTCAACAAGTCACAGAAAGACATGCCATCTATTCTTCTTCTGAGGTCTTTAGATTACATATCTGGTTCTCTATATATGCTTTCATATTTAGGATTGGGTGACTGGAATCTCCACAATCATTTCCTCTGCTTTCCGCTTCCTCTTGCTGGAGAATACATGGTTGTAGAAGAGACTTACAAGTTTTCACAGATACTGTGTTCATGGACTTACAATATGAGGCTCCGTTATGATAGAAATATTAAAACTTAGGTGTGGAGGGACTTCTGGATCCTGTGTGATATGTCCTTTGACAACCAAGTCATAGATATCTGAATAAATGGAGAGATCTTCCCTGTTCTTGGACGAGAAGAATCAAGATTGTTGTCAGTTCTTCCCAAAATGATGTGTAGATTCCACACAATCCCAGGCAAGATGGCAGTGAGTTATTTTGTGGATGGCAACCAAGTAATTTCTCAAGTTTAGATGTATAGGCAAAAGGCCTAAAATAGTCAACGCAAATTGAAAAAGAACCAAGTGAGAAGAATGACACTCTCTAAATTCAAGAATTGCTCTAAGGCTACAATGAGCATGATAGTGCAGTCTTGGCAAAAGAATGGACAAATAGACCAACGGAGCAGAATAGAGAGTCCCAACATAGGTGCACTACAATAAGCATGATAGTGCAGTCTTGGCAAAACAATGGACAAATAGACCAACGGAGCAGAATAGAGAGTCCCAACACAGGTGCATGCAAATACAATAAACTGATCTTTGACAAAGAAACAAAGGTAATTTTCATGAAGAATAAATATTCTTTTCAGTAATTCATGCTGGAACAACTAGCATCCAAAAGCCAAAAGACACAGATTTTACATCATTTTACAAAAACTATTTCAAAATGGATCATTGACCCAACTGTATAATGAAAAATCTACAATTTCTACAAGATAAGATAAAATCTAGGTAACCTTGGACGTGGTAATGACTTGTTAGACAAACACAAAAACCATAGTCCATGAAGAAAAAAAACTAATAATTTGGATTTTATTAACATTTAAAAATTTTGTGCTACAAAAGCAACTTCTATGGCTATACAAAGACAAGCCACATCCTGGGTGAAAATATTTATAGAACACATTAGATAAAGGACTTGTATCCTAAATATACAAAGAACCCTCAAAACTACATACTAAGAAAACAAACAAACCAATTTAAAAGTGGGACAAGATATGGACACCTCACCAAAGATATACAGATGGCGAA
This sequence comes from Ursus arctos, assembly GCF_023065955.2. NCBI lineage: Eukaryota > Metazoa > Chordata > Mammalia > Carnivora > Ursidae > Ursus > Ursus arctos. The sequence goes on from NW_026623100.1 coordinate 6,704,024, forward strand.
TGAGTATATGAATGGATGCTCAACATTGCATGTCATTAGATAATTGTGAAATAAAGAGCAATAAGATAAGTCTACACAGCTATCTCACCCATTATAATCCCCAAATCTGGAGCAGGTGCAACACCAAATGCTGGCAAGGATGTGGAGCAACAGGAAATTTTATTCACTGCTAATGACAATGCAAAATGGTACTCATTTTGGAAGGGGAAGATAGTTCATCAGTTTCTTACAAAGCTAAATATAGTCTTACCATCCAATCCAGAAATCACACACCCTGATATTTATCCAAAAGAAGTAAAACTTATGTCCACCCATAAGCCTTCATACAAATGTTTATTGTAGCTTTATTCAGAAATGTCAGATACGGGAACCAACCAAGATGCCCTTCAATGGGTGAACAGGGAAAACAAACAACAGTACGTCCATACGATGGAATAACACCAGCAATACAAACAGGAAATATCAAGCCACAAAAAGATATCAGGGTCCCTTAAATGCATATTGCTAAGCTAAAGTCAAACTGCATGATTGTAATGACATGACTTTCTGGAAAAAGGAAAAATATAAACACAGTAGTAAGATCAGAGCTGCTTCAGATTCAGACAGGGGAAGAGGAACAAGCAGGGTGAGCACAGGGGATTTTTAGGGCAGTGAAACTATTTAAATGGTAATAGTGATAGGCACACGACATTATGCATTGGTGAAAATCCATAGTACTGTACAATACATAGAGTGAACTCTAATATAAATTATGTACTTTAGTTAATAATAATATATCAATATCAGTTCATCAATTGTAGCAAATGTGCCACATTAACCCAAGATGTTAATAATAGGGCAAACCACCCACAAGATCAAGAGGGACATATGGGAACTCTATCCTTCCTGCTCAATTTTTCTGTAATCTTAAAACTGCCCTAAAAGTAAAGTAGGTTCCTTTTAAAAATCAAGTGTACAGTTACAAGCAAACTCTGTAACATGTAATTCTGAAAATCTTTACAGAACTTGTGGCTTGTTTTAATATCAAGGTTTTGTAGATTGGTGATGGATGGCATCTTTATTAACATACTAAACTCAACCATGACAGACATTCATCAATGCTGTATATTCACAGCTGGATTGGGATATGCAAATGCAGAATATCTCCTTTGCTATTTGCCGTATTGTTCATTGATTCATTTTTTGAGGTATAAAAATGAATTCACCTTCCACATAGTTCATATATATGTCACCAGTTCTTCACACTCTCTATAAATTGATCCTGGAACATCTGTGAGAATCCTTAAATACCTCTCGTGCCCCCAGGGGAGTAAATATGACTCACGTATAAACAGACACCTTTTTTAATATCTAAAATCCCTATCAATTTCGTGGCAACTATAAATAACCATTAATTTACAACCCTAAAACTAGTTTCTTCGATTATGCTTCATATAATTATATATATTTTAAATGCAAATATTTGTTTATAAATATTATTCAAAGAACTAATAAGCTCTTTTAAATACCAAAATATCTCACTTTCTCTAATTATGATAATTTTATAGCTGGATAAATAGCATGTCAGACTGCTCGCTCCTCCTTTATCCATTGTGGTGCGCTCAAATGGGAAATCTAAAAAATAAAGTCTGCGGCAGATTTTCCAACTGCTTCTGGTTTTGAACGTAGAATGCTAAGAAAATGTGTGCTCTTCTGTGCAATTACCATACATAAAAATCATTTAAAATACAAGATCCTTTATTCTACATTGCAAAAGTTATTTCTGATGGTCTATCGATCATGTATTATTTTCCCTAAGTCAATCTTCTATCTTGTTTTCTTGTTTCATCAAACCTGATTAACGTAAAACAGATTCCAAGTCCAGAACTCAATAACTTCAGACCCTCTAAAAGAATGACATAAGTTTTACATTAAAGAAATACTCTGTGAATGTCAACATTTAATAGAAAATGTTCCCACTGCACACTGGGGAACATGACTGGGCATACAGTCCCCTGCCCTCCAGGAGCTCAATCCTAGTGAAAGAGACAGAAGTATAAGTAAAATTGCTCAACCCTGACCATTCCAATGGTTATCATAGAGATACAAAGTCCCTCGGGAGTATAAAAAAGGGAGCAATTCCATGTATGTAACTTCCATGTTGAATTTGAAACATTCAACTAAAACCCCTTCACCAACCTTGGAAATGCTGTTCCTTGAGTGTTCCACTCTATCCCGTTGCTTGTGATAGATTTCCAGATATCCACTCACAATGTTACTCTTCCTTCTAATGACACAGTGTATGACAAAATCTACTTCCGAAATTTAGCAGGAATGCCCACACTTCCCAGAGGCCTTCCTTCATCAGTGCAGCCCATGTAACTCCAGACATTCTCCAACATTTACGCCATCTTCTTCATCAGTAGAATTTATTATCCTGCCTATTGTCACTTTTATTGATTTTTCATTGTATTGTCTGCCTTTACTCCAATTAAACTGAAGCTTCTTGAGGGAACCTGACTCTTTCTGTTTAGCTGAGGTGTGAATCTCAGTCTGTAAGACACCATGCCTGGAAGAGTGGGCTTAGTTGATAGTTGATTGACTAGCAGATTGACTACACTAGGGCTTTCATCTCACATTTTTATTTTCTTTGTACTTTTTTGTTTAGATTTTGTCTATTATTTATTTATTTATTTGTTTATTTATTTATTTATTTCAGAGAGAAATAGAGAGAGTGTGAGAGAGACCATGAGCAGGGGGAAGGGGCAGAGGGAGAGGGAAAAGACTCTCCACTGAGCAGGGAGCCCGATGCTGGGCTCGATCCCAGGACCCTGGGATCATGACCTGAGCCAAAGGCAGATGCTTAGCCTACTGAGCCACCCAGGCGCCCCTCCTGGTACTTTCATTAGCAATTCAAGTCAACGACTACAAATTACCTCAAAATAAATTTCTCCCCAATGTCAGACTGAAAATGATACAATGGAGAATATAATGAAAATCAATAGTTGCATTATTTATGAAAAATTTTGTTAATTCTACCAATAATATAGCAAAATAGAAGCCACAATCTACAACAATTTGACAGTGCGTCAGTCAAATCTCTGTGCTAGAGAATGCTATTTCTATGCTGAGAGGAAGATTGGACATATTGCAGTTATAGTATGATCATATCCATACATCAATACCTACTTTATCGTACTTCATTGGGGCTAGAAAAAAGCTATTTGATCTAGTGTCTGAATATCTTATGTGTTTCTGCATAGATTTGGAAACAGAATGAACTTAAATGTTGTCAATCTCTTATGGTTCGAAGACCTAACTTTTATATCATAAAAAGACCATTCCGTGAGTATAAAGAAACCATAATAACAAAAGTTTAAAGGTTAGTTTTACTTACAGTTATTTAAAAAACAAATGGCTCACATACGATCAGATGTTTCTGATGTTTTCCATGGTTATATGATCACAGATAGTTTTCCAATAGAAGTTATAGCACTAATGTGATTACTTTCTAATTAGGGAAGGGCATTATGTTTATACATTGAAACAAGCTCTTGCTAAAAGAGATAATTTTGCTCAGTTGAAAAATTGATATCTAGCTTTTGATACCTTTTATATCTTTTCTGTGGAGCTCTGTTCATGTTAAGGCCATCATATTATTTCTTCTTTACACCCTTTTGTACTGTCCCTTACTTGCCCTGCCTCTATGGAAGTGTCTTTCAAAGTTTGGGCAACCCATGCAGTGAGAAATAAACTTTTCATAGAGCTCAAACACAATCTCTCTGTCTCTGCCTGTCTCTCTCTCTCTCTCTCACATACACATACATAAACTTGTATGTAAGACAAACATTTCCCAAAGCAATACTTAAACTTAGTACATGTAAATGCCATGGTACATGGTAATTTAAAAAATAGGATTAACCAAGGTAGAGTATGTGAACTACAATGCCTGAGATAGTAATTCTCAATAAACATTTCTGAATATTGCTGAATGTTGAGTTGCGGGCACTGCTATTTACAGTACACAAACAATTAGATGTCAGTTTCAGTATGAAGGGACTGTGGAGATTACCATGCATACATATTGGATTTAAACATGTCAGAGGACATCTAAGAGGCATATGCCCCAGGATATGAATTAGATAAATGTCTAGTGAGCATCTGCCATTCAAGGTGCTGGAGATACACACGACTATGAACAAAAGAGACAACAATCTTTGCCCTCACGGAGTCAACATTCTAGTGGGCAGAGGCAGATACTGAAGAAGGCAAAGGAGCAAAATGTGACATGTTGACGTACGTCGTGAGGAACAGAAGTACAGCAGGAAACAGTGAGGGCAAGGCCACTGCCATGTTGGTTAGAGTGGCTAGCATGGAAGGTCTCACAGGGATGTCAACTTTTGAGTGAAGAATTAAAGGAGATGATTGCATAAGTATCAGGGGAAGCTGTGGTTCAGGCGGAGCCATGCGGCAAGTGCAAAGGAGGTTTCTGGTGTGTTGAGAAACGGTGAGGAGTCCGGTAGAGCTAGAGCAGTGGAAGGAATGGGGAGAGTGCTAGGAGATGTGGCATTGACTGGGGGACAAATCCTAAAGAGCTTCAGAGTCCATTTTAAGTAATTTGTTATTATCTCAGAGAGAAACTGGAAACCATTGAAGGATTTTGAGCAGAGGAATCATATGACCTGACTCTAAGTTTTAAGAGACCCTTACAGAAAGCAAGCAAATGGTTATGTAATGTTTCAAGCTACTGGGTGGTCTGACCTAATCTGTATATGAGGTGTGATACCCAGAATAATAGTCCATTAAAGACATCTACATTCTCATCCCCAGAGCCTGTGAATATGTTAGGTTGCATGGTAATAGGAAATCAGGCTGCAGATGGAATTCAGATTGCTAATCAGCTGAATTTGAGGAGGTTGTGCTGGACTATGTAGGTGGACCCAAAGTAGTCATAAGTGTCCTTGTAAATGCAAGAGGGGAGCAGAGGAATCAGTCAGCGAGAGAGTTGACTGTGGGTTTTGATGTACAAAAAGGAGCCACAAGCTAAGGAATGTGAGAAAACCAAAAAAAGCAAAGAAATGCATCTTCTCTTAGATACTCCAGATGGAACACAGCTCTGCCAGCACCTTGATGTTGGCCCAGTGAGATCCATTTCAGACTTCTAACCCCTAGAACGGCAAGAGGGTAAGTTGTGTGGTTTTAAGTCCCTGAGTCTAAGGTTATTTGTTACCACAGTAATAGGAAACCGCTATATGAAGTATCAACCATCTTGGCTTAGGAAAGTGACGGCAAGGGGTGGAAAGAGTCCTGGAGAAGTCCTGAGTTGACCCCCACATCCTTTTAGTTCCCAGTGTGTCACGTTAGGATACAGAGCGTTCCTTCGGCTCCCACACCTCTGCCCCAGTTTCCTGCTGTTTCTCTCCCGTTACTGGTTATCTCTGGTAGTTTTACTTATCTTCAGAGTCTTTTTCAATACCGGTCAATGAAGTCATTTAAACATGTTCTTCTCATGATCCCATTGTTATGAAATACATGTATGTGTGTACCTGTTCATGCATGTCAATGTGCATGCATGAGTGCACGTATGTGTTTGCATGCCTGCATAAACGCAAAAGGAAAAAATCCGGGACAACCTATGCAAATGAGTACGAGATGGAGCGAGGTGTGTGTAAGTGAACTTCCATGTCCTACTGTAGAGGTTGCTCGGCTGGACATCAGGCATCGGGAGAACTGCTTTGGCTCTGGGAAGTCAGAGTAAGATTTTTTTCTTTTGCTTAATCATAAACAAAAACAAGGGTAAATACGTAGGCACATAGACCTCAAAATTAACACATTCTTTGTAAGTCAAAACAAATCTTGGCAATTCCATGTGGTTCAAGCTAATACGTTCTTGCAGCAGAGAAATCTTGAAATTGATGGTATGTTATTTTATGAAGGTGTGTGCCCGGATGCCCGTGCATTGACACAGTCCTATTACAGGGGGAAAGGCAACGTCAGCTGGGTTCTTCGGTGATGGATCGATGAAGAGGCCTATAAAGATGAGTGTATTTTCAGCAGCCAGAATCAGCATTAAAAAAAATGAAAAAGAAAAAAAAAAACATAGCTACTGAAATGGGGCTTATCTATTTACTCAGCAGTTGATAAAGGCTGACAAGTTAATTAAGTCACTTTTATTAAGGTTGCAATACCACGTGAGACCAGTGATAATACACTTAACAGATGTGGTCAATATTTTTAAAAAATACAACTGAAAATAAGTATCAATTAAAAGTTAATACTCTAAAAATCATTTAAACCAGGTGACCTAAATTAAGTGAAATGAATTAAATTTTGTGGGGGGAGGGGCTAGATGGGTGATGGGGATTAGGGAGAGCACCTGTCGTGATGAGCAGTGTGATAAGTAAGTGATGAATCACTGAGTTCTCCTGAAACTAATATTACCCTATATGTTAACTAACTAGAATTTAAATAAAAACTTGGAACAAAAAAAGCACGAAAGACAATTTTTAAAATATCGAACCACCCTAGAATGATGGCGGAAGTTCAGGAATGGTTTAATGTGTTCAAAAATGGGAATGAGGATAAATATTTTATAGTATAATACAAAGGTATCAATAATTAAAAGCCTTCACACTTTACAAAATTCTCAAAGCAATTTATGTTTCTGAAATGATGATATCAGGTTGATACATTTCTTTTCAGGTATTTTAGCAGATTAAGGGTATATGTTTATTATCCCAAACCCATCTTAACTAATTTCATTCTCAGGGTCAAAAACTTTCGGAAAATAACTGCTCTGGGATGTTCATTATTAATAGTGTTCCTCTCTCGTTAATAGTTTATGGTGAGCTTCTCAGAATATTATGAGACTGTAAAAATTCTATCCCAATAAATGTGTCTATAGTAATAAATTGAATATAAGTTATAGTCTGTGAGTTTCACACTGATTTATGCTTGTCGTAACAAGTAGCTGCGCGTGGTCTGAAAGACCTCGCAGAGTACAGCATATGGTTTACTTTCTGCAGGTGCATAAGATCCAGAAATAACCTCACTTTGGAGAAAATAAGTATAAAATGAGATCAGAAATTATTATTCCATTTCTAAACCAAACCTGAGTAGGAAACCTCCTTTCAATCAACACTCTCTCTCTCCGGAGCACTCCTTTACGTAAGATAGGAAACTAGAGCCGATAGGATGTGTTTCTGGCAGTGATGAAGGGTTAAAGATGAGAGACACACACAGAGATTTTCAGTACACACTCACCTGGTGCATTTGCCACTAATAAAACCCGTCTTGTCTTCCCATCACAGGGCTGTTCTACATGTCACTGACATAGGTTTTCATATTAATGTTGAAGAAAATGTCTTTAAATGTTAATAATGAAAACTGTAATATTACATTTTTATACAATCTAAAAAAATCAGCGTGTAACAACTTAGTTCCAAACATTAAGATAAAAACTGAAAAATTCAGTTTATCATCAGCATGAGCACAAATGTACTATAATTTAGCTCAGTATTTTCATACTGAAGATAAAATATCGAGATAATGGATTCTTTCTACCCCAGCTTTTTGTTGCATTCACTTAGCCCTGGTTAGTTACTTTGACACCATATGTTTCTCCTCTCTCGAACAGAAATGTGAAGCAAAAATAACTGAAGCGTTTTGAACTGTTTGACATTTAACCTCTGACTATTTCCAAATAGCGGCCTGTAATTTCCAAGCCTATGCAAATGGAAATCTTTGTCTCTTTACATATTTTGGCACGATTTTATGTTAAATCTGAAGAATGCAATTAGTAAGTTTAAATGACAGAACACATTTAAGTAAAGACATATATTGTGGAATGAATAGTACGAAATATTTTAAATAGCTTCCTATGGTTTAGCTTCTTCAATACAAATATGTCATACTATAGTTGATAGCAAGTAGAACACTTCACCCACAGGTGAGAAATGAGAAATTTTAAAGCCTATTAAACACAACAAAATTTCACAGTGGGTCAGCACAAATTTATATAGCGCAGGTGTTTCCATAATTGGACTCCATTGGAAAAATGCACAGCATTCCATGTTCAACAATGTTCAAACGCAATTCCATCTGGGTACTTTGCTGATCTCATAATAATATGCAATTTATTGCAATGTAAAAATAATACAAGTAAACTCCAAAATTAATAATCTTGAAAAGCTCTTTGCCTTCTTGCAGAACAGGTTTTGGGATTCCTAATATATTTAAGGCAGTAAACTTTTGAATTATGTATGTATAAATATTTTAATAAAATTTTGATGACAAATGATGTCGAGTTTCAAGAATGTATCATTTAAAGAGTTTTATATAGAGAGACATATGTATGTCAAGAATAAGATGTATCATTTATATATCCCACTTCTTAGTGAGGAAATGGCAAGGTCACATTGTAACAAAAGCATATGGAATGGGAGTTATCATATTGGCCATCTTTGGAAAATACGACCTCTCCTTGAAATAGACTTTTCTCTTGGTATCCAGGCTGCCATCTTGGTTTTCCTAGCTACCTCCACTGATCTTTTTTGGTCTTCTTTGGTCGTTACCATCCTCAGCTTGACCTCGAAATGAAGGCACTGCCTGGGGCTTCCTTGCAGTCGACTCTGGTCTCTCAATCTTTACTCTCTGACCTTTGATGACCTTGTCCACTTATTGACCTTAAATTATAACTCCCAAATTTATATTACCAGGCCTGACCTTTCCATTGAGTTCCAATTTTTTTAAAAAAACAGAAAAATGTATGAGATAATTTTAAATCTTAGAATCAAATTCCTATCTTTTTTTTTTAAAGATTTTATTTATTTATTTGACAGATATAGAGACAGCCAGCGAGAGAGGGAACACAAGCAGGGGGAGTGGGAGAGGAAGAAACAGGCTCATAGTGGAGGAGCCTGATGTGGGGCTCGATCCCACAACGCCAGGATCACGCCCTGAGCCGAAGGCAGACGCTTTAACCACTGTGCCACCCAGGCGCCCCAAATTCTTATCTTTTTAACTAGAGTAAAGGAGTTACCTTTCTTTCTCTTTAGCTATTATTTATTTTAGATTTTATTTTATTTTATTTTTTATTATGTTCAGTTAGCACTATATAATACATCATTAGTTTTTGATGTAGTGTTCAATGATTCATTAGTTACGTATAACACCCAGTGCTCATCACAACACATGCCCTCCTCAATACCCATCACCCTCTTACCCTCCACCCCCCTCCCTTCTGAGACCCTCAGTTTGTTTCCCATGGGCCATAGTAGCTATTATTTTTTAAGATTTTATTTATTTATTTTAGAGACGGAGAGGAAGAGAGAGAGCGAGTGCACAGGTGCGAGCAGGGAGAGAGGCAGAGAGGGAGGGAGAGGGGCAAGCAGACTCCGCACTGAACCTGGAAGCCATCGGGAGACTCGATCCCATGATCCTGAGATCCACCTGATCCAAAATTAAGAGTTGGCCACCCAACCTACTAAGCCACCCAGGGCCCCTTTAGGTATTCTTATGCATTTCTAAAATCGCCTGTGTAGTTTTGGGGGTCTTTTTTCATTATGTAATGATATTTATTTATTCTATTTCACCATAACTATACCTCCTCTTCAGAAAAAGATGGAATTGGCTTTTTGCTTTACTGGAGTTTTAGTTCATTAGGTTTCAAAAGGTGCCCATACTTCTTTTTTTTTTAAGATTTATTTATTTATTTATTTATTTATTTATTTATTTATTTATTTATTTTGTAGAGAGAAAGCATGTGTGAGTGGGGGGGGGGCAGAGAGAGAGGGAGAGAGAGAGAGAATCTCCAGCAGAGATTTGTGCTGAGCACAAAGCCGGACGTGAGGCTCGATCTCACGACCCTGAGATCAAGACCTGAGCCAAAACCAAGAGTCAGAGGCTTAACTGACTGAGTCACCCTGGCACCGCATGGTATCCATACTTTATTAGAAAGTCAAGTTCTCCATAAATCAAAGATGAGATGATTAATTGTTAAATTAGAAAAAAAAAATCATGGTATTTGAGAAAGACATACTTCACAAAATTATCAGAAAGTATAACAGACTTAGACTTCCATGTTTAGCAAAAAAAAAAATGCTTTGTTTCAGTGAGTCCAGCAAAGCAATGGTGGCAAAACGAGGCAGACGGGCTTCAGTGCAATCAGCCAAGCATTTATTTCTATGCACAGCTTTAAGCAGAAGGTTTGATGTGCTTGGCTTGCTTTTAACTTCCTCATGACGGGCTAATTAGGTCTTCTCCACATCCAGGTATGTCTTGGTCCTCAGCCCCATCTCCTGGCTATTTCTGCTCTTGGACCTTTCTTGACCAGCAGCCTCCCACGTCTTTGCTCGTCTTCATGCTGTATGACCCTTTACTCTCCTTTCATTTATCAGCAGGATATGACCTATAAAGTAAATCAGGGATCTTGAGTAAGCACTACATTGTGAGACGTACAAATACTGCAAGGTAAGTATTTTAACTTTATAGATAACATCTATTTTGCATATTTTCCAAACATACACATTAAAAATCAGGTCCATAGACTATAGAGAGTACAACACAAATATCCACACCTGGGGGATTTAGGGAGTTGAGGGGCACACATGTGCCCAGATTGCCTTCCTTACCTCCACAAGCAGCCAGTCGGAGGTCAGAACAGCCTCACCCTCAGTCTTTCTTTGCCCCTGGATTACAGGCCTGAGGGATACGTCCAAACCAAGAAGGCGATCCTTCCAAGGAATTATGACCCAATCCTGGCATCAGCCCCAGACTGTGCTTTTCCTAAGCCTCAGTAATTTCTGCCCATCCAAGTTCTCTTCATATTATCTCTTTGTCTCTCCTCCCCATCTGTACTCTTGTTTCCTTGCTTTCCCCCCTCCCCAAGCTAGCATAAATATCCACGTCATGACTGAGCTCTCCTTACTTAGTGAACACTTTCAAATATTCAAAGCGATAAACAGCCTCTCCAAAAACATATAAAATTTCCAGAAAATAAAAACTGCAATTAACCGAGTTAAGAAACCTACATTTGTTTATGTTGGAATTATACTATCTGTGTCAATCATAGTACTGTGATACAGCGGCCATTTTTTCCCAAGGCATATATATGACAAAAACATGTTTGTCAAGTAATAAATAATAGCATTAAAGGCAGAGTACCAGTTGTAAAACCAGTCTTTGGTATCCTTTAACCACAAAACACAATCACAGAGCCACTGTTAAATTGAACTTAATTAGGTGTCAATGCCTATTCTAGAACTGGAGTAATTTTCAATCCATACATGACATCAAAAGAGGGGCCGGGGACTTTGTGTACTGATGGAAAATCCTACAGAAGAGGAGAGAAATGGCAGAGTAACAAGTGCAAAGGCAAAGGCCCTTGGATCACCACACCCCACACTTTACCACAGCACACAGTTGTGTCAGCACAGAGACACAACTCCCTTTGCTATTCGCTGAGAGGAACACAGATGAATAAGAGTTTCCATAGCAATACTTTTTACTAATGTATTGAGGAACTAAACATTTTGTTTTCTTTCCAGTTGTCTTTTTGTAAGCCCTTTGAAATACTCCCCCTTTTAAACTTTCAAGTTCACTTATGCTGAACCAGAACTATCTATAACAATGTGGAAACCAAACATTGGTCCATTCAGATCTCTATTTTAAAAACGATGGTTGAAATTATATGAAAGCTTTCACTTGAAAAATTCTCATTTCATAATTTGCCTGTATTTCTTGTGAAACAAGAAATGATAACATGAGGTTTCTGTTTAACAAGGATATTGTTATAAAAGATTCATTAAAGTGTATTCTACGGTTTGCAAAATGTCAAAAGTCTAACAAACTTGGTTAGTTATGAAAACTTCATAACATTGAGAGGAATTAAATTTGATAGATTAAAAAATGATGTTTTTTCGGTATGGTAATATGACCCTAATCATTCTGATTACTGTAAGTCTTCTTGCTTTTAAACACAAAGGACTGTCTATAAAAGCTGTGTCTGTATCTATACTATGATGACACACAATGAATAGGTTAAGATTCTTTCAAGCAAACTTTTTGCTTCATTCTAGGAAATCATGGCAAGAATTCCTTTAAAGGGTGTCGTTTTCAGGGCACCTGCGTGGCTCATTTGGTTAAGCGCTCAACTCTCGATTTTGGTTCAAGGTCGTGGGACGGAGCCCACGTTGGATTCAGTGTGGAGTCTGCTTGAGATTCTCTCTCTCTCCCTCTCCCTCTGCCTCTCCCCCCACACTCTCTCTCTTTAAAATAAACTTTAAAAATCTTAAAAAAAATAAAGGGTGTCATTTTCTACCTTATATTATTACGTTTTTTATTTTTTAGCTGATTGAGCTAAATCTTAATCAACATAAAACCTTTGTAAAGGTGTTAACATTTTTTATTTAATATTTTCCTGTGTTACCCATTTACAATTTTAGTGCACATGAAAGAGGCCAAAGTACACGTCGGGATATCTGTGCACTAAAATATTATTCTCATGTGTGATAAGGATATGTTGAGAGATCGGACGTAGATTTCTGAGCTCAGTTACTCTCCTGCCGTACCGGAAAATCAGATTTCTGAGCACAGTTGTTTGGGTATTCAAGTGACCCACCCATGCCGAATCTTGAGGGTAGGCCTAGATTCACCAATATTTTCTCTGTATGTGCCTGTCTTAAGACGGCCATTGCTTCAGGAAGCTGCTGTCAATGCGCCAGTCTACCTATAGGTGGGATAAGAATTTCTCTCTGCAGCACCATCGGTATGAGAAGCAGGGTGCGTCTATTCCCCTGACTTCAAACGTTGATCATTTTTGTGAGTTAGCTATAAGGCGGAAAGCACTGTGATTTGAAGAGAAGCTCCAGGATCTCTCAGATGAGAAGCCTCTCTGTCAGAACAGCATGTCCTGAGCAAGAAGAATGTGTTAGCCATGGTGGGCTTCCACTGCCACGTGAGAGGATAAGGAATAATGGAGTTATTCCTGTTACTTCCTAAATTGGTATCTCCTTGAAGGAATTACTTAAACCATGCTAGGGGGTGAAGCCCACCCGAAAAGGAGATAAAATAACCAAGTTGGCTTCACTTGACAAATTCAGTCACATAAGCTGAAACAGAAAAATCTGTCCTCAGACTTTACACATCAAATAATTAGGGAGCGTTTGCTAAGTGGCGGTATTCTATGCTCTGGGAGGTCTGGGGTGAGGACGTGGAGCCTCTGTCTAGAGGGAGGGGGAGTGGGACAGGGCATCTAGTACCCTTTGGTGGCAAATGCTTGTTCGGATTTGAGTTTACTTTCCTGCTGACCCTTACTTACATGGTGACTGTATTTCAATGAGAAAATTCTACTTCTGGCCCTATCTTCAGGTCAACGATAGAAAGGACAAATGTCCCTTCATAGTAGAAGACATGTTGACATGTGTTTTAGAGACCTTTCAGCAAGACTTGCCAATAAAAAAGAATTCACTCCAAGCTTGTAAAGATGCAATCAAACTGCATCAGGATTCATCAATAAATTAAGCATTAAAAACTCCAAGACACTTGCTGCAGAATCTCTTTTGTTCTTTTAGCAATTGCCAAAGGCAACTGCCAAAGGTTCCCTTGAGGAAACCCCTTCTGTAAGCCCCGGAGATGTCAGGAATCCTTCAGAGGGAGTCTTGTTTTAACAAACTTGACCATTAGGATTCTGACTTCTAAAAACTTTGGCTTTCCTAACAATGAATTAAATTGTATGCCTGTGATCTGATGATCTAATGGCATCCATTAGGGTATCTTAGTACTGTTTTTACTCCTTACTTCATAATCAGAAGCATGGAGATTGCTTTTTTTAAAATTTATTTATTCATTTGAGAGAGAGAGACAGCCAGCGAGAGAGGAAACACAAGCAGGGGGAGTGGGAGAGGAAGGAGCAGGCTCCCAGCGGAGGAGGGGGGGAGCCCGATGCGGGGCTCGATCCTAGATCACCTGGATCACGCCCTGAGCCGAAGGCAGACGCTTAACGACTGAGCCACCCAGGCGCCCCGGAGATTGCTTTAATAGCTACATAGAAAAGTTGTGTGCAATTTTTGACCATAATAGCTGCTTATTTAAGAAAGGAATAAAATATAATTATTTTTTTGTTTTAGGAGAAAAATTTCTCCTAAATCCTCCTTTTATTGTTTTATTCTTCTTTATAACATATCCCTGTTAATCTAACAATAATTGGGAATTTCTACCCCATTTTATGTTGATTTAACCAGAAGTTCCATACTTTGTAAAGAGGTATTTTGTACTCTAAAGTTCCAGTGGTCAGAGTCTAGCTCACCTTAGTTCTTAAAACACACTTCTCATAAACAACGAAGTTAGATATGACCTTTAAAAATGCTTCAGGATAGGAGTACCTGGGTGGTGCAGTTGATTATCTGACTTGGTTTTTCAGCTCAGGTCGTGATCTCAGGGTCATGGGATTGAACCCCGTGTCTGGCTCTGAGCTCAGCAGGGAGTCTGCTTGAGAGTCTCTCTCCCTCTCCCTCTGCCCTTCCCACTAGTACTCCCTCTTTCTCTCTCTCGAAAATAAATAGATAAAAATCTCAAAAAAATTTTTTTAAATGACTCAGGATATCACTTATTTATTCAATGATAAGATATAGGATAAAGGCCTCTCAGAGCTGAATCCCTCCGTATTTGTGGGGAAGTGCCCTACAGGTTGAAATATTACGGATCACTGTTCTTTTGGTTCTATTAATAACATATGGAGAGATTTGGGTACATTTAAGTCTTACCAGGAGGAAGATTAAAATAATTTAATGGGCAAAAATACCTGTACTGCAGAGTTTCTGTCCTCACATAGTTGTGTATGTGTGTGAGAGAGAGACAGAGACAGAGAGAAAAGTAGAAAGAGACCAAGACCAACACAGAGGCGGAAACAGACACGGAGAAATAGCAAAAGAGAGACAATGAAAATTTTGCAAAAAAAAAAAAAAATAATAATAACAGTACAAAAAAAAAGAGGTGGTTACATTTCTTAGCAAGGGAAAATAACTTCTAAGAACTCAAGGTCAGAGGTCCTTGCCCCTGGGTGTGCTATCATCCGTGTTCTCCAAGCCTGGGCTTTTTCCCTAAATGCATCAGCTAAATGATGGGCCTATGATAAGTAATATTTAAACCTGATTTTATTTTATTGTTGCACACAAGATTCTGCGAATTCCTTAATTCACTGTACAATCTAATTACAGCTTGATTTCTCAGAGGGAAAATATATTACCCTATCTTCTCCAGTTACTTTTGGATTATTTTCTTCCACGGCTACTGCAGGGCTAGATTAGGCCCAGCTATTTCTTTCCCTTAGTCCTCTCTATATTGGATACTGAGTATTGCAGTAGATTTGATCACAAAGCATTTAATACTGATTATGGAGACTGGCAAATGCAGTGTAATACTTCGGCCCGGACGCCGTGCACGCATTCACATGTACGCACAATAAGGCATCTCTGTTGTTGCTGTAGTAAGGCTGCAAGGAAGATTTCATACTTTAAACTCATTGGGTTTATGACCATATGATGATTATAGAAAAATAAAACACTCCTCATCCAATTTTTTTCTGCAATATTTTTCATGTATAATTATTATTATCAAAAAGTATCTCTTTCAGCCCTGTGAGTATCATCTTTATGGAGAGCTGCTTAGACTGCTTTTTGACAAATCTGTGCCTCCATAGGAACCATGGTTAATGTTCAGATGGGCGCTGACAAAGGAGGTGATACGGGGTTTCCTGTCTTGGGGAAGTGGCCAAGACTCAGCAAAGGGATAAAAATGCAGGAAAAAAAAAATCTTGGAATCCCTTCTGTTTCTGTTTCTTTTTTGAGCTCTGTGCCTCTCTTTTCTACCTTTCTGTCTCTGTTTCTGGATCTCTTATTTTGTCTTACCTCCCTACATGAGCCCAGAAACACTCTTCAGGGCACTGGAGCCAGGCCTGTGTGAAGCGTGTGCCAGTCACTGTCCAGAAAGCAGTCTCCAGAACACGAGGCCCTGTGTTCTGTCAGCTGCCCACCCCCTCCCGCATCGGTGTATCTGTCTTCAGAGCCATGCTCCTAAAGCTGGCTCTGAGTACTTGGGGAGGCTAAGGTTTCTGCCAGGGGAAACGCATGATCTCAGCAGTGAAGCCACTATCTAACCACAGAGTAACAAGCCTTAGGATCCCTAGGGAGGACCTCTGGGTCCCCTACCACCTGCAGACAACCACCTGTGGCCACTCCCGTGCCTCCAATACTGTGTGGCAATCAGCTGGGGTCAGGGGCCAGAGGGACATCCTGGTTTCCAAGGTTTCTAATTACTCAAGGGTCTCTTTATCATAAAGCTACTGTTTTCCTTTTTAAATTGAATTTGCTACCTTTTCTTTTTTAACTTAACAGTGCTCTATTGGGTTGGGCTTTTGCAAAAGGTAATTTTTTTTTTTTAAGTTAAAGAGCTAAACCTAAATGTAGGTCACTTTTCTAGACACTGGGTAAGATTTGTATCCATTAAGTAAGGTTTTGAAAAATTAATCCCATTGTGCACAGCATCAGACTTGAATCGGTTCATAGCTATAACGCACGAACATCTGATTCTCTAACATTGACTTCAATTGCACAAGATTGGTTGCATTTGACCAGAGTCAGGATTCCTGCCCTACCCGAACGGAAAACATTTCATAGGTGCTATGAGATAATTTTTAGGTCATCTTAAAAAAAACAAAACAAAAAACCTTTGATCAAAAAATCTGAATTTCTGTATTAATCTCTTTGAACTGCATACGAGGATTGGCATTCAAGCTTATTTTTACTATCGTTTTCAGACAAAACTTTAAGGAGGGGGTACATTGTTCACTTTTTAAGTCCTTTGGAATGCTTTCTGAAAAGTCTTTAAAAAGAATTTTGCATGAGCTGAAGTTCTAATGCATTTCTGATTGGGGATAGGAAGAACAGTTAATATATGCACAGGAAAAAAGAAGCCACCAGGAAGAAAAAGAAAGAAGAATAAAATCCTAAAAAGGTCCAAGGTTGATTCAGTATCACACGATAGATAAGATCTCAGTGGGGTTGAATATCAAATGAGACAACTGTCCATTCTAACAAAAGGAAGGGGATATTTTTGAAGACGTACCTGTCTTCTGCTTAAAGAATCCATCTATACTCCAAATTGGATGAGAATGTCTTGCTCAGCGTGACCTGAGTTTGAAAAATTTTGGAGGCCCTCACGGTTCAGCTTTCTCCCTGAACAATATTTGAGGCTGTTTCTTCTCTTGACCCATACACAAGCAGAAGCTTCGGACTTTAGTTTAACCAATGTATTTTTGACCTTACAAATGCAGGTATGTGTTAAAAAAAAAAAAATCCCTTTCTCTATTATGGACTTGCTCTGACAACATTGGGTTTCACTGCAGGCATTAAATCTGTGTCAGAACACAACCACCCAATGTTAACTAAACCTGCAAGTGAGGGACTTCGGATTCACAAACATATTTTCTTTTAATCAAAGACACCTGTATTTTTTTTAAGCTCTGACTGCAAATGATTCAGAATAATTTCTGTCTACCTTTTTTTTCTTTTCTTCTTCTTTTTTTTTTTTTTTTTCTTTTTTGATAGCAGACCCTTTTCTGCAGCTGGTACCAGCAAAATGCACTGGTTTAGTAAACAATATTCACGTAGGGGGAATATAGCTTAAGCAATTCACAGAGTACACAAACATTTATTGGTA
This sequence comes from Ursus arctos, assembly GCF_023065955.2. Classification (NCBI taxonomy): domain Eukaryota; kingdom Metazoa; phylum Chordata; class Mammalia; order Carnivora; family Ursidae; genus Ursus; species Ursus arctos. The sequence goes on from NW_026623100.1 coordinate 6,721,718, forward strand.
CAAAACCTGCAACAGGAGTTTTTTGTTAAATTTTAACAGTGTTTTCTCAAATCTTCAAAGCCTGCCTTGATGATTTGCTGAAGTAATTGAACCACTCTTGAGTTGTTTCATATAGGACATCTTATCTTTCTTTCATTACCCAGGCTGTGGCTTCTTTTCTGTTCCCATGAAATCCATGTACACACTTTAGAAGCCCTCCTGAACAAGCTCGCTTCTAACTTTCACGGAGCCCTTAGCACAATTTGAATACGAAAGAGATACTGAATAAAAAGCTTTAATCTCTTGTCTGTTATGTTGCTTTCTTGCCTCTCTTCATCTCCTCCTCTTCCAAGGGCTTTTCTGTGGGAGGGAGGTGAACACTTTCTGTTTAAAGCGAAGGGTACTGCTCAAGAAGATGCGTTGGCTAAGGCTGAGATGGGAAATCGGCTCCCGTAAATGGGCTCTGTCATTCAGCTACACTCCTACCGCACTGCCGTCTGCGTGAGCCTTTGCAGGTAGCAGATTAGCAAAGAGCTCTCCGTGAACAAAAATCATTCAATCAGCAGAATGTACAGGGAGTATCAAATGTGCTCTCCACCTCAAATACTGTGGGGCTCTCCCCTCTGATACCTCTTCCCCTCGGTGAGCTGGAACTGCTTGAAAGGGTTTTCTGTTCTCTGCTCTCTTGTCAATTTGAATGCCAGGAAATGAGCCCCCTTTGTGAGATTAATTAATAGCAGGAGCGGATCGGCCGAGCCCAATCGCCACGCAAAGGAGCTGTAATTGCTACTTTGTGGAAAGGAAAGGAAAAAAAAAAAAAAAAGTTTGGGTTGCAGTTTAAGAAGAGGGTTTAAGGAAAGTTCTTTGAACTAGAGGTCTCAGTGCACTGGATTAAGGCAAGAAGCAAGGAGGCCTTTGAAGTTTGCTAAGAGGTTTTGGAAGGGGAAGAAGTTGGGTGGCAAATGGGAGCTGGGAACATCAAAAGCGTTCACACTGCTCCTCACCTGCTTGGCTTCAGGACAGGGACCACTGGGAGAGCCGCGTCGCAGGTCAGCTGACCAGCTGGGAAGGTGGTGGGTGGGTGGGTGTGGATTTATTTGGGCTGTTAACCTCCAGCCTTGCTGCAAAGGACCGGTCCTGTGCAAGGGCATACCCATCTGAGGGGTGCCGTTGGAAGACTCCGCACCTGACAGCACATGCAGAATGAACCTAGGACCCCCAACGGAACGCTCACCGTCTTTCATGCCATCCCCCTTTCAGGACCTTCAAAAACATTTTTAAAGTTTCTCTGTTTATCACTTAGCGATGATGTACTGATAGGAGGAAAAAGAGATGTGTTGTTCCACAAATCATATCCATACCCTGCCTGGAAGTACGAATTAGCATAGGCCAGCCATTCTCAACAGGGGCAATATCGCCCCCAAGGGGGTGAAGTTGATTCTTGGGGGCGGGGGGTGAAAAAAAATCTTGAACATTATAATGGTTAATGGGCTATCTGAAAGGCCACATTGCATCACCAGATACACAGTATATCTTTGCTAATAAAATGTCATGGGAAGGGAACAATTAGAAATAAAATACCTGAAAAGACTCCTCGGGGGATATCATAAAGTTAAAAAACAAAAACAAAAACCACCACTGAGGATCACTGGTGTATGCAAATTTCTAGAAAGTAGCATGAATTTCATCTTATGTGAATTGTATATTGGCCAGAAGTTAACTCAAGCATGTGCATTTCATATTTTGATTTTGGGTGGAATAGGTCCTACGTCATATATGTTTTATATCTCCAAATTCCATACTAAATATTTTTTGTTACTTTATTACTTTTGATGGAATGAGATCTACATATTTTAACTGAAAAGTTGAATAGATTTCAATTCTCACCATTACAGTTTGTCCATAAGCTTAGATATTTTTTTAAAGTAATCAAATTAATTTTCTTCAGGTTCTTTTTTTTTTTTTCCCCCTCTCTTGGGAAGTATTACCAGTTCTAAAGACAGGATTTTAAAAGTCACCTGGTAGATCTACATGATTTATAAATACAACTTATCCTTCCATTCAAACTGTGTATATTTTTTCTAAGCTAATATAATGAAGTATTAATTTCAAATGATAAGCAATCCTTAAGGAGAGGAGTAAAAAAATTAAAATTGTCTTATATGGCCATTGGCCGGTGAGATTGTTTTAGACCTCTTACTAAATTTAAGAGTTTTGTTTTCATTTTGAATTCCATGTCCAAGATAAATGCATACAATTTTAATTTAACCAAATGTGTAATATTCGGAGATAATCTTTAGTAATGAGAAAATCTTGGATTCTCTACGCTGCTTTCAGTCTATCACTATGCTGTATTTTTCTCCCCTTGTAACGACCAGGAATGTTTGAAGATCAAGAACCAATCCCAGTCTGGCCAGATAAACCAGAAACTTGTCAAGACCTGCCCCACAGCTAGCTGCCATGTTTCTGAGTGTCATCGCCATTCAGAGTATCTATTCTCTGCTGACCTTGAGAAAGAAGTTTTGGAGGCTTTCCCTTGAGGGAAATTTACATCCATAGCAATACGCGTAGGGAGCCATGTCCTCCCTTGTCCCATGTCGTTTGTCTGTTGTGTTCAGAAAGTTATTCACTAGAATGGCAGCTCCAGCACGGTGGACCAGTGACATTTCAGGGCTTCCTTTGCACTGACGTCCAATACCAATTCCTGCTGCACAAGCAGGTTGGCCCAGCCTAGCATTCAGCCCACACTGAGCAATCAATAAACACTGTTGACTGACCGCATTGGTGCACCCAGTACATCAACCCATGGACTTTGCAGCCTCATTACAAAACCATCTTGGGAGACCTGCCATTTTGAAAGTTTAACAAATGTTTTTAATACAATGAGTGAGTGAATGAAGTAGCTGGTGATTATGAGTCCATTGCCAGAATTCCCAATCCCAATCCTTCCAAACTGGCAGGAGCACAAGTCTCTGTTTGAGATGAATGCCCATGTCTAATGGCTCACCTCAGTTAGAGGAGACCTTTCGGCTCTATGTACAAAAGGAATTAGGTACATACAGATATACGTACAATGTAAAACACTCGAAGTACTTTTCCTACAATAATGTCTATAGCCCAGTCTACTGGCTGTCAAAAAGCTGTACGTAATTATGCTCATTAAGAGAAGCAGGCATATATTCAATTACCTCCCTCCTGCCAATGCAGGAAACAAAATAGTTTTCTCTTTTATTATATCAAATATCCTAGTTTATGCCACGCATGTTAAAGTTTACCACTCCTTGAGGCTTGCAACTGCAACATTTTTTAGCTATCTGGAGGATTATAATTGCGTGCACGCATCAATTATGGATTGGATTCAGCATTTTCAGATAACTTCCCAAATCACAAAGAGAGCTCAGTGGTCTCCAGGCATTTGGAGGCCAGTTTGATTACAGGTGTAGTACACACAGCCTTGTTAGTTCTCCGTGATGAGGGCTTCCTTTCCCTGCTGGGTCTCGGAGAGAGGCACTGACCATTGCCTTCCACTAACAATTTCTTCACATTCCCCAGAGATGCCTTAATGAGCCCCTTGGACATGGCCAAAGGCAATCTTGTTCTCTGGGCCAGTGAGGTGAAAAGCCAAAGCTTTACCCACCAGGCAAGCAATAATTAATAAGGTATCTTTGATTCATCGCCATTCATTAACAAAGTTACAAGTTTGGCGGCCTCGCGGAACACAGTGTTAAGTCTGTCATTTCATTTACAAGTATTGAATGAAACATGCGTGCCAAGGTATGTTAAAAAAATTAACTTACAACGAAAATAAATGAATGTAGAATACTAATTGGGAAAAAGCAACTGACAGATACTGCAAAAGATTGATTTTAGGGAAAACGGAGAAATCTGTTTTCTGTTTATTTTAAGGACAGGAAATGAATACTGATTAGAAATGTATAGGCAGTTACGTTGTGCAGCATTTGGTAATGTTTTCACTGGATATTTGATTTGTCTAAGTTTTTCCCCAGATTCTAGTTCGGATGCCAGTTATCAGAGTTAGTTTTGGTCTAATAGTTAGTTGGACTTTCTTGGATACATGGCTCTTAAATTGCGAGCATTTGCCATGCCTCCCTGTGGAAAAGTAATTCAAGCCCAAATGTCGCATTGCCACAGAAAGAAATGCTGGCTTTAAGTAGGCAAAAGAAGGGCTGAGATGAGGTGGTCCCATTTCTGTTGGCCTGTTTTTTCCTGGGAAACTGCTGTGAACTTAAGAAATATTACCCGCTTGGGTTTCTAGGAATCTTGAAATGCTACTCTACTCTTTCTGAAATGTATTATCTGCATATATATATATATATATATGGTTTTTTTTTTCCTTCTGGGATAAAAGCAAAAACAAAACAAAAACAAAAGCCATATTCCTAAATGAGAGCTATGAGTTTTAAATGAGTGTAATTAAATGAAGCGGCTCGGAGACAGGAAGAGGAGTATGGATCCGTCTGGGCGCACAGGAAACGGGTCCACATGCTAGCCATCCCAGTACATGGGGGACGGTGCCTCTCATTTGCATTTGCTATGTTCTGGTCATGGTCCTGCCTGCTCCGGGCCTGTCTCCAAAGTGAGTAAGGGGACTGGCATAAAGGTTACGGAGAGTCAAGCTGCTTCCCTCATCCGCTTTGCTGGGACCACAGCACGACAGCCTCTGCGAAGACATTTTGATAATAATATACAGCATCTCCTGAAACTGGCTGTGGTGGGTATGGGCTGGAGTCAAACTACTCTAATCCTTCATGGGAATTTCGGGACTGCAGGAGTGAGGTTGCAGTGACATCTAAAGGCAGACTCTTCAACTCGAGCTGCACTTCTGGACAGCTCGCTCGTTTTTACAAATGCTTCTGATCATAGCTTCAGACAAATTTCTCCAAAAATCTGCACAAAGCGGTTTTTACCTCGGATCCTCTCTTTCACAGCCTACTCTCTTTGGGAGTGGAAATTGTCTAGCTGTCTGTGAAAGCCTCTCTTGCGTTCCATATACCACCCCTTCACCACTCCCGCAAGGTTAGCTTCTTACACCCTTAAAAATTATTTGATGACGCGTCTTGAGGCCAACCCAGACGTAAGTACATAAGCCACACGTTGGGTGAGAGCTTCGGCTGCCATTCTCACGTATCTGCCCTGTATAATTCTCCCTCTCCCACTTTCCTGGAGGAGTCCCGTCGGGACCGTGCACAGGCTGTATGAGTTTGCTCTGAAAGGTAGATACTGGCCAAGCCAATACAGCTCTCGTGAATCTGATAGGACTGCCCTGCCAATCAGGATAAGGAAATATGCATTTTTAATGGGGAGTGCTCACATCTGAACTATGCGCTTTTCTTCTTTGAATAAAATGAACTTTTTCTTCACCAGTTCCATAGAGTTCCTCCCCCCACTCCATCAAGAATAGAGCATGAATAGCATCCTGCAAAGGGCGCTGGCTCCCCACCACCGCCTCCCCGAGCCTCCTGGCCATGGACACGTCAGCCACCTCCTCTCTGGTTTCACGTGTGCCCCTAAGTCCCTTGTCAGGCATAGTGAATCTACAATGTCTCAGGCTTCCATTTGCCTTTCCCATCCTTAAACCACCACATGCACCCACATTGGTGAACTTGGACCAGGGTAAGAAAATCAGCCATGTACACAAGGCGCCAGGGTATTTTGCATGCAGGTGATTCCCGCCAATATTAGAACGTGAATGTGTTTTCTTAGCTGCCCATTGAAGGGATGGGAGTTTTTCTTTTCTTTTTTTCTTTTTTTTCTTTTTTTTCTTAATGGCCTTGATGAAAGACCTATAAAGTTGAACTGAATGGTTGAAAGATAATAACTCTAGTGGTAAAGGTCCCTGCATTTGCCTACCACCCTGCCCCTGGCAGTAATCCTGGCTTTGGGGATCTGAAATTTCCTAAGGATGTATTAGTGTCCTATACACATGTGCGCCTCTATGCTCATAATCCTTTTCACTGGCTTCTTAGCTGCATGCTTTGTATTTAAATTTTCCTTCTGACCAAGTAAATCCCTTTGGATGAAGTGACAGGATCTTTTCAGCACCCATAGCTGGTGACAGCTGGTGGAGAGGCTCTGAAAGAACTGCAAAGTGTTCCTTACTAGTTTTCTTCAAGACCGGTGCCAGCCACCAGCTGAGCAATTTGTCCGCTCTCCCTTCAGGCATCAGTCAGTTGAAGAGGCTCGCAGTAAATGCTGGAGAAGCATAATAGATATTAATATAAAAGACAATATCTGTGCTTCTGGCTTAGCCATGCCTTTAATTAGGTACTTATTTATTATATGTGAACATGGAACCTTTTCATTAATTCCGGTGTAACCCTTTATTAATACTGTATGAAGTATATTCTGGCATCTGAAATGCAGTAAAAACTGGGCTTTGAAAGCAATAATTGCCGATAACCTTTGAAAGAACGGCTCGGAGAGCCAGATGCGTGCTGTTTCCCCCTCCCCGGCGAAGTTGCCTTGTGAATATCGCCCTCGTGATACACTCTGTTGTTTTAAGTGAAAATTGAAAGATGTCCTTTTTTCGGGGAGGGGGTTCTCTCTTGCAAGCTGCCATTGTTAGAGCAAGTAATGAGGTAATGAGAAAGATTCCGACTGAGTAAGAAACTAGAGTCTGAATTAATGTGGGCACTGGCAGTAGGTTGGCCCTCATGTGGAATTATTTTGTTTCAAATAGTTACCTAACCACACGTCATCTCTTTATCTTCTGGAAGAGGAAAATAAAATAATGCTTGCAGGAGAACAGAAGATAGTCACCGTTTGAAAGCAACATGGTGTTGCTGCGAGATCCCTAACACACAGCGTCATCCTTCCAGAAGTTAAATATTGGCTCATGTATAAAATAAAAATAAAATGAAAACTCGTATCCCGCTTCTCAAGGTGCGTGGTCATAGACTCACTTCCACACAGCCCCCATTTTGGATCTGAGCCCTATTACCTACGCTCGCCTTAATTATTTTAAATGTGAAAAGGAAGTTGAGAGAATATTTTATCATCTGTGTCTGTCTACATGTAAATATCCCTTGGAGCTGAGGTTGGAGGCAGGAAGAAGATTTGTTTTGCTCTATCCTCTGTCCATGTGGAGACCTGATGGAGCGTAGACTAAATCAAAAGGATGGCCAGGAGCCTTAGTCATCTCAGAACCTTGAGAAATCTTGCTTGAGACAGATAATTTGACAATGCAGAATTAATAGCAGAGTGCACCATCATCGTTCTGATGTGGCAACTTAAAAAAATAAATAGAAATGAAAACTTCCCCATCCACAGAGAAATGTGTGTATGTGAGTCTGTGAGCGTGTATGTGCATATACATAATTTTCTCTTTGCATTTCCAATGTTTTTTTAAATTGACAGAATTTTACTATGAAATACATCTGACATTCCGAGAATATCTTAAGAAATTTGAATACTACAGTTCATGCTATGATTCAGTTTTACCAAAGCTGTCGCACTTGAGATTTGACTAAGTTAAAGAAGAGAACCTTAAAATCGAAAGAAAGAGGAAATAGTCGTTTGATTTTACCTTGTATTGGGGGGGTTACGAGCAATGTATCAGGAGCAGAACAGACTCTGTGCCTTTTCATAAAAAAAGAACGATGCAATTTGGAGTTTTAAAATCTGCATTTTCTTCTTTGTCATTCCTCATTTAACCTGTGTGTTTCCTCACATCTGCACCCCCGAGTGGAGGCAGGGGTTGCTGCACAGAGACTGGAGGGAATTGGAGACTTTTCCACTTATAAATATGTTATTGCTAAACCCCCAAAATAGGCACCTTGCAAAACATCAAATGATGCCTTTCTCTAGCTTCTGAGAAAAATTGCTAAACGCAATCATCCCGGTGCAAGGATATTCCATAAGCTGCTGAAAGAATAAAATTTCTCCTATGATCAATTAAAAGCAAGCAATCCGCTAATAATAAAATTGAAATCTGAGTTTGTCAGATTGTTGTTTGAACCAAAAATGCACACGGGCTTTCAAATATTCAAGTACTTCACCGTCATTTTTTCTGTGTGTGTGCCTGATGAATTATTAACACAGGGCTTGTGCCGGGCTCGCCAGCTACTCCTGAATCCCTATTAGGAAGTCACAATCTGATGTGTCACCACGAAGGGTGAAGGGGATGTCTAATAAGTCTATAGTCTATCCCTCGCTGGGCACACATTGGTACCTCTTTCTTGATCTACTGCCTTTGGCGTTGGGTAGATGATTTAGAACGGGCTTTGTGTTTTTAGGTAAGAAATGGCTTGGTTTTTCTGTTTGTTTTTTCTTTGGATTGTTGTCCGGGGCAAACGTGTATGTGCACACGTGTGTGTTTTCCTGGGCAATTTGGGTGCTAGAATTGTTCTGGTACTTCCTTGCACCAAAGAGTCAAAGGCAGATACTCACGCACATATATGTAGCGCGTACCTGTATGTGTGGTGTCTGTTTACAGTTTCTGTCATGTAGTCATTAAGCGCACAACGTAGACTTAAAGGGTGTCAAAACTGACAGCCCCCGCATGATGGATGATGCTGTGCTAGACTGATTCGTACCAGGTGTGGTGTGATGGGAATTCAAATGCTGTTCAGAGCTCTTATTTGTGTTAGTAAAGTTTTGCTTTTCTGTGAGTTTTCTTTGGGGAGGGTGCAGGGGGAGAGGGCTTCTGAACTTGTAATCTCAAACCCTTTTTAAGATATTTTAAATGTTTAGGGAAAAAAAAAAACCCACAGAGGCTCCTTCCAATATGTATATCAGATGCATGCTCTCCATTTTTATATCATTTCCTCTTCAACACACATCCAAGTAGTTTCAAGTTATCGGGATAGATATTTTCAAAGATTCAAAATTACTGATCCTGCTGTCACTATTGGCTTGGGTAGGCAAACGCCCCCAGGTGCCCCTCTTAACTGGGCAGAAGTGATGACCTGCCTGAGTCCATGAAAACACCCAAAATTTTAATCAAAATTTCATTTAGATATGTTGAGCCAGCCCCAAGTTTGAAAGGGGTGAATGCAATATCCTTGGGCCTCTATGTCCACAATGCCTGGTCTCCAGACTCAATCTGCTAGCCTGGATTGGCCCTTACTGGGCGATCCCTGCAGAAGAAGATCTGGGGATCTGCCTGACGTGAGTTGGTCCCTCCCAAGCTGGTCGTGTGGCTAAGGGACACTCTGCACCCGAGGCAATCCTGACCAGCAACCAGGTATGCTGCTTCTGGAATTAAGCGGGCTCATTTTCCATAACTGAATTCAATGTCTTCTGATTAAAAAAAAAAAAAAAAAAGAACTTTTCTTTCCATTTGACCATTTAAGGTGGGAATGACAGCGTTAAGTAGGTAAATTTATGCTCTCCATAATTCCGCAAAACTGGACACTGCCTTAGGATGCTGTCAAATACAATCTGTCATCAACAGAGGGAAAGTGGCAACTTAAGTAATCGGCGGACTTGAGGGATAGGTCCTAACTTCACCCATGTCCTCATTGATCTTTCCAAATAACACCGATTTCACTCAGCTTTCGGGTATAAATGGTTTCCAAAAGTGGTCCCATGGTCTGCAATGAACTATGTTCCTCATCGAATTTCCAAATAAAACTAAAATACAAAACAACTAACCCAATGTCTGTGATATTTACCACTTTGACTTGTCTTCAGGATTTAAGGTAAGCATATAGATAAGGGAAGAGGTGAGTCATTCACACGAAATAAATTGGAGGAGCTCTTGAAGGTTGACTGTGGAGATTCAGCCATCTTTACTCAACAGACGGCATAACGATTTCGTGGACCCTATTCTATCCTGATGGTCAGGTGTGGAGGTTGGGTTTCAGCAACTATAGTTGGAAAGTGCTCATGAACAAAGACAACACATCATGGCTTCTTAACTTCTTTCGAGTGAGTGCGTGCTGCCTATTAGAGGCCTCGTGTGTGACCGAAGGGAATCACATGGCCGCCATCTGAATTTCCCATTACATGTTTTCTTTATTATTTATCTTGCCTTTTACCTCATTCTCCTTTGTTTCAACTCTGCTTCCTGATACATAACCACCACATGCCCCAACCATAACCCATCCTTAATCCCATAAGTCTGTGTACCCATTTCCCCTACACTTTGTTGCCAGATGTTTCCTCTCCCTTCCAGACAGCATTTCCATTTCACCCTTCTGTGGTTTCACGTCTTTCCTGGTTTCAGAATTATCTGGTTGGGCAAGGGGCACTGTCAGCCCCTTTGAGGGACAAAGAAAGTTGCCCAAGCACACTTTAGGAGACATTAGAAGTCTGCAAGACTTCTAAAGGCAATGACTTTTGAGTGCATGCAATGTTCAGGGAACTGTGGGCACCAGGGCAACAAAATGCTGGGTGTTGGTTAGAGAGAGAGCAGGCATGGTTATGCAGTTGTACACAGGGCAGTTTCCCGCCACTGCAATGGTTTCAGAATATAGGGTGAATGGCTTCACTTGTTTGCTTCAGGGAAATACTGGGACCACAGACAAAGTCATGCATGTGTTTGGTGGAGTAAAGCTCTTTGTAGAAAAAAAAAAAAAAACGAAAACAAAACAAAAAAACCCAGCATATATATTATATGGGCACATATAAACATTCATAGACAAAGAAAAATATCCCATACTCTCACCAAAGAGTAAAATTAGAGGAAGCCTATGATAAATTGCCCAAATGGGATACATTTCAAAGTAAAGATCTTCTACTAATGATTATGCTGGGATAACAGGTGTACATTGGGATACTGCCCCCACACACACCAGTACATATTTTCACTCTAACTATACAATTCATTCCACAAATATCCAATGAGAACCTACAATGTGCTGAATTTGTGGTGTAGAGATTGGGGTGTTGGGTCCTAATTGACAGGTGTCTGTCTGGAACTTGTCAGAATTTTACCTCTTCGGGTACAAAGGAAAGCTATCCGCAGGGAGATGTCTCCTTAGAGGCAATCTCTACAAAACCCCCTGAAGAAGGTGCTGGAGAAGCTGCTAGCCGTTGGGTGTCCCTGGTTCCTCTGCCCTGCAGGACCCTGTGCTGGAGAGGCTATGTATCCCGCAGGAGCCTTGGGCCCTCTAGACACTGGAGGCAGGCCGCACAACCCTTTCCACAATGTCTCTCTAGCGCCCTCTACTGACAAAATTTGACATCGTGTTAGATGGCAAAGGAACAAATATTTAAAGAGTCCAGGTCCATTTTCATAAATCAGGCAATGAAGGGAACATTTAGAGCTGAGAGCAAGCCTTTGATAACGAACCCAATTAAAGCACATCTCCCACAGACCCACCCAACGCTCAGAGGCATCTCCTTTGAGTGTTTTGGTTCTAGATTCTTCTAGTGGCTGCTTGTAATAATATGCCAATACTTGTAATTCTTGATCTATTAACTTTAAGAATCATCTACTAGTGCCTTACCATGAAAAATGAGAACAGTGGCCCAACTTATCTCTCCCCTTTCATTCCAGTGTTTCTTAGTTATAACTGTGTGACCTATAAAACTTAAAACAATATACTTAAGCCTTATTTCTACCCATGATTTTATCACAGCATTTTCTGACTCATCACTAGAAGAGAAACACAGTTCCTCTAGACTTCTTTTCTCTTCCCTTCTCTCCTTACTAGCATACTCAGTTCTCCTCAGGCTCAAAGCTACTTTTCTGTTCTTACTATTATATTCTGGGTTATGGTTATTATCATTATTATTAGTTATTCCTATCAAGTCGTTCGTGCTTTGCCTAGTACATGGTCCTAAAACCTGAACCCAATAAGCCACATTTTCAGTGTTATGGCTATGTAAGTGTTATTTATTGGAATATTATTCATGAGAACTCTTGGTGACATAATTGTAAACTTAAGAACAAATATGTAAACATGAAATGAGAAATGTGCTATTTAGAAACCTCTCAAAGTTTTAGGGCATGATGGAGTTAAGATGTCTCAAATCTAATTCTGATGCAGTGATTTTGAACACAATAAACGATTATGTTTACATTTTGTTCTTAATAGATTTTAGATCAAAAATACAGAAGATTATTGGATGTTATTCATAGAAAAGTAATTTATGTTTCCAGCACTAAGTCAAGCAATATACTTTTACACGACGGTCTGTGCTTGTGGAAATATACGCATGTTCTTAATTTTTGGTTTATTTTTTTAAAGAGATCATGCTACATGCTATTTTTTTGACTTTTTGTTTTGAATTTTTTTTTTTTTTGGTTGAAAGATGAGTGTCGAAGATATCACAGAGAGATTTTGTATGGTCTTTACCCAGGTCCTCTTAGGCTAAACTTACACGATTGCAGCATATCTATCTAAACTAAGAATTAACAACAACTGAAGTATGGACATAATTTGATTTTCAAGGTTTTTTTCCCACTATCTCCTTTTTCTGTTCCCGGATCCATTCCAAGATAGCACATGGCGTTTGCTTTCTTTGGTCTCCTCAAATTTGTAATAATTTCTCCATCTTTCCTTGTCTTCTATGACCTTGACACTTTGCAAGAATACAAGTCAGTTACTTCGTAGACTGATTCTCAGTTTAAGCTTGTTTGATGTTTTCTCGTGTTTAGACTAGTTTATGGATTTGGGGCAAGAATGTTATAAAGGTGAAGTGCCCTATTCAATGTATCATATCAGGGAATATTTGGTAGAAACATGATTTATTACTGGTGATGTTAACTTTGATAGCTTGGTTAAGGTACTGTTTGCCAGATTTCTCCACTGTAGTAACTGGCTTTACCTTTTCATACTCAATTCATTAAAAGTGAATCACTAAGTCCAATCTACACTCAAGAAAAGAGAGATTAAGTTCCTTCTCCTGAACTGAACAATTTCCAAGAATCCATGGACATATGTTAATGACATCACAGTAATTAATAGATATTTGACAGTGATATTTTAAGGCTATATAAATACTCTGTTTCTCCTTAAAGCAGTGTTAAGATTATATTTGGAAACATAGTAGAAAGGATCCTAGGTTCTTAGGTAACTCCTTAGAATGTTAAATAACCCATCAAAAGAAAGATAAGATCTGTGTCTCCAGCTCTACAATTCAGGAATATCTCTGTGTTCCTGGGTCTTCCCCCACCCCCACCACCACCAACATTGGAATATAAATATTCCAGGAAGGTAAATTTATTCAGTCATAAATTAACTTCTAAGGCTTGTCGTTTAGGCCACATTCCAAGTTTTAGATCAGTTTGAAAACTTGCTTAGTAAGCTCTAACTGTGCAGAAACATAAAAACATCTTCTCTCCAGCCCCACAGAATATTTTAGTCCATATGAGATTGTCTCATAGCTCTTGGATGCCCTATTCTTTATTTTCTCCCCAATGTTTTTTTTTTTTCCTTTGAGTTTCCAATTGTGCAATATCTATTCACATATCTACAAGTTCACTGCATCTTCTTTCAGCTCTATCAAGTATACTGATGGGCTTTTCGAAGACATTCGTCATCTCTGTTACTGTGTTTACGCTGAGCATTTTTCTATGCTCCTGTAGTTTCCATCTCTTTGCCTCAATTACCTATGTGATCTTATATGTTGTCTATCATTTCATTAGAGACTTTAACGTATTATTTATAGTTATTTGAAATTTCCTGCGTGATATCTCTAACATCTCTGTCATGTCTGAGTCTAAATATGATGACCGTGTTCTCCCTTCAGATTGGGGGGAGGGGCGTTACAGGCTCCTTTGCCAGAGATGGCTTCTCAATGGCTGCTCCCCAAATGCCCTCAGGCCACCATTGCAATGCTCCCAGAGAGTTTGTCTTTTCAGCTCTCCCTGCTGCACTCGCCCGCTGTTTCTGTCTTATGCCTGTTAGCACAGTATTGGAGGATGGGAGAGAGGGGTGTTCTCTTGTGTTCTGATGGAGCCTCATTACCGGATAGGCATGCTGAACCTGCTTCCTGAGAGTGTGGCCTTCACGAGTGTCCCTGCACCTCTCCCAGCTGTAATGCCAGGACTAGCATGTACGTCTGCTCTCCCCTATGAGTAACTCCCCACCACCGTGTGCTTCTCCATGCCTCAATGAATTTCTACTAGTACTACTAGGTGACAATTTTATTACTCATTCCCCTTCTGTCAGGGCCCCGTGGGTTCACCAAAAGAGAAAGAAAGAAAAGAAAAGAAAGGAAAGGAAAGGAAAGGAAAGGAAAAAGAAAGAAAAGAAAAGAAAGAAAAAGAAAAGAAAAGAAAAAAAGAAGAGAAGAGAAGAGAAGAGAAGAGAAGAGAAGAGAAGAGGAAAAGAAAACTTGCAAGAGAGTGCAATACTCCCTATGTCTGCAACCACACACAGGTCCACACTCTCACCCGAGCTACACCCACTCTGGAAAATTTCATGAAGAAATTTGTATTGAATCTTCTTACTGACTTAACATGGCCAACAGTGTCTTCCCCAGATCATCAATTACACGAAACTTATGTACGCCTGCAAGTACCTGTTTCTCCCCTAGATTTCCTGTTACCTGTGTGTCCCACAGCCTCTTTTCTCTAATGAATTTAAGAAAAACTTTTCATTTACATCTTGCAGATTTTTTTAAATAATAAATGTGGAATATTTTCAGCTTTCTTACATCACCAAGATGTAACTGGAAGTTCTATATTTTACATAGCACTTTTAACTTTTTTTCCCTCATTTGAAATGTCATGGACATGTTTCTAGTGAAATATATAGAGATTTAACTTCTTTTACTTAAATTGTTGCATAATATTCTGAGTATGTATAATACCTTAATATATTGCACTAGTCTCCTCTTGACAGACATTCAGGTTATTACCCCTTGAGCTTGGTTTTTATCACCGCTTTCATTGCTGCTTGTTGGTACATTTATATGTTACATATATATGTTTTAAGTATATATTTCTAATATATAATATTTACTAATAAATTATATTATAGGGGCACCTGGGTGGCTCACTCGGTTAAGCAACCAGCTCTTGATTTCGGCTCAGGTCATGATCTCAAAGTTCTGAGACCGAGACCTGCATCAGGTTCCATGCTGAGTGTGGAGTCTGCTTGGGATTCTCTCTCTCCCTCTCCCTCTGCCCCTCCCTGCTCACACACACTCTCTCTCTCTCTCAAAAAAAAAAAAATATATATATATATATACATAATATATTTAATAATACATATACATCTCATATATACTCTTATGGGTTGAATTGTATACCCTGAAAGATATGTTGAAGTCCTAATCATCTCCCTCAATACCTGTGAAAGCAATTTTATTTGATTGAGTTCATTAGCGTGGGCTCTAATCCAGTACGTCTGGTATCCTTACAAGGAAAGGATAACGCCTGGCTAAGACAGGGACACCTGGAGAGAATGCCATGTGACAACTAAGGAAGAGATTGCAGCTCACTCTCCTGTTACAGCTTTTGATTTTGGGGGGATCCTTGCTGTTCTTTATCACTCAGGAAAAAAGTAGTTTCCCCTTCGAAAAATGGCAGTAACTATTTAACAGCCTGTGGCTACTTTTTCTCCAGTTCTGCACAATTCTTTTCATCAAGTCAGTTTTCTTGTTCTCTTAGGTAAAGTGGATTTCAGTGAATTTCTGGGTCTGTGTTCCCAATGGAGAAATAGAGCAGTGTTGTAAATCGGTGCTGTAGACAGGGATGATAACCCTCCTCAAATACTCGGTTATTCATCTGTATTTCTCAGATACACTGGGGAGCCATAGGACTACTTTTGGCCATTGGATTGTGGGCAGAAGTGACAAGCGTCCCTTGCAGGTGAAAATATTTATAAACTGGCAAGGGACTCCCCAGACGCCTCTTCTGCCATGGCAATGGAGGGGGCCCCATTTTCAAGATGATGAAGCTAGAAGATGGTAGAAACTTTCAGCCCACATCTCTGTGCACCTCTGCTGGTACCAGACAAGTAGTCTAGGTGAGAAAAGTCTTGTTGTGGTTAAGGAACTGGAATCTGTGAGATGATTGTTAGCTTAAGCATGACGTAGCCTATCCCAACCTTGAAGAAAACCATGCATAACTTTATTCAAAAAGGAAAGCATATTAAATTATAACTTTACCTATGAAGGTGAAGACTAAGAAGTGTACAAATAACTAGTTGAGTAAAACAGTAAGCTTCAAAAGGCAAGGTAGAAAAAATGTTGGAGAGCATCAAGCAGCAAATTTTAATGCAATAGGAGACTCAGGGAAGGTTTCGCAAAGGAGTTAGCGTGTGAGTTAAATTTCAAAACTTAAGATAATATGTCGTTTTACACGTAGATGTGAGACGCTCAGAATTGCCCCCCAATTATTCCTTTAATGTCAGTACAAAGGTCAATCCTGAGTCTCCTTGTAGACTGCCTTTTGAAATTATGGTAAGAATCTGTTCATTTAAATAGTTTTGATTAAACAGACATCAGAATTGACCCTCTGTAATTCTTAAAGATGACAGGAAAGGGGAGGAAATAGCTATTTGAAGAAAGTCCTTAGTGAGTTTGAAAACTGACCTTAGATGTTTTTTTCTTAGGATTTCTTAGAGTCCGATATTCTGACAGTTCATCCCAACTCCATTGCTGAATTATCAAAGAAAAAAATATGAATAAATATATTTAAATAGCATATAAATATGTAAAAGCCACTCATCAGGAAATTGGGATCATCTTTAAAAATCATTTCTGCTCATATCGGTTATTTATTATTTCCTTTTAGAAACTGTCTAAAAGGCTCAGTGCGCTGGCTCTATATTCAGCTTCAATAAATGGGCTCTTACAACTGGATGCAGTCCACAAAACCGCTCCAGTAATTTTCTCTCTCGTATATAATTGTCATTTTTGTCACAATTGTCTTTTTAGGAGTGTTATTTATTTGCTCAACAGAAAAGACTATCCTATGAATGGAAGAAATTGGCAGACGCTTTTGATATTAACTACCTGTGCCTGTACAAAATTCTCCCAGTTAACATTTCTGAAAATGTTTTACGTGTATTTTTGGTAATACATTAACATTTTTAAATGTGGGTTGTTGTTTTTTTTTTCCATTTTTAGTTATATCACAAAATCTAACATCATATTTAAAAATAGATATTTATAATATTAAGGTATAAGATAGCTTGTTATATACATATATATATATATATATATATATATATATATATATATATATATATAAAAACTAATAACCTTATAGACTCAGTAGATCCAGACCTCATATTCTCAAGGTAGGCTTGAGAAATTTCTGGAGTCCCCATAGGCTTTGTGGTTCAGAGTGACTGTATGACAATCTGCACATGGGCCCCAGTGAAAGCCTATTGAGGCAGTACTCTACAGAAAAACACCTCACTGAAAGAATGAGTAGGGCCTGAAATCTAGTTCAATCTCTGTTCAGCAAGCCTTGTGTTTTAGTTAGCTGTAGAAGATGAGAGGTAGGAACACTTATTTTGCACAGAAAACCATAGATTCGGTAGTTATGAATCCACAAGTCTGAGTCTTCATGGGAGTGAAAACTTTTCCTAAATTTTACACCAACTTGATATTGTCAGCAGTGACCTCCTCTGTATCTTTAGATCTAAAAGTTCCCATAATTGTTTACAAGTGTGACACAACAGTGAACCCCTTTAATCCTTGGATTAGAAGGGAATTTTCTAGACCAGTCCAAGACCAACAAGCAAACAAGACATAAAAACAAAACAAAACAAAAGAGAAAAACCAGCAAACAAACAAAAGCCCAGCATAAACAGGCACACTTATCACAGTGAACATTTAAATAACTCCTATTCGTATGCTCAAAAACTAGAGAATTTCAAAATTTTTAAAGATTAAAAAATATTTTAAAATAAAATGGAAACTCTAGAACCATAAAAATATATGTAATGAATAACATTAGGATATTAATGAGTGAGTTTAATAGTAGAATGTATGCAGCTAAAGTGAGGGTTAATGAACTAGAAAACAATTCAGCAGGAAATATTCAGAGTAATGCACAGAGAAAAAAGAGAAAAGAATAGAAAATACTGAAAAATGCATAAAATTATATACAAGTTATGTTGAAAAGTCTAACATGCCTTTTCAGAGTTGCGAAAGGAGAGAAGAGAATGAACTAGAAGTGATACCTGGAGATACTGACTAGTGAAAGTGGTCAAGTCACATATTCCAAAAGCACGCTTCACTAAAATTCTATACCCAGCAAAATGGTCGTCAAAATGAAAGAGGTTATTTTCAGACAAGAGAAAATAGAATATAATATTGGCAAACCCACAGAAAAAGTAGTACTAAAGTGATTGGTTCCAGGCAGAAGGGTAATGAACCTAAGTGGAAACCAAAATGAAAGAAAGAACAAAGAACAAACAAAAGGGTAGACATTTTGGTCAATCTATAGGAATCTTAACTGTATAAAACAATAGTAGCAAATAACAATAACAAAGTCTCGTGGAGTTCAGATATACACAGATTCAAAATTCATGAAAATAGCACGATGGGAGAAGGCTAATTGAATTTAAAGAGCTTAAGACCTTTTTTATGTTTGGAAAATAATAGAAATACTAAATAATATTAAACTGTAGTAAATCAAAGGAGGCTTAATTTCTAGATACAGATATTCACTAGAATAATAGTAGCATAATTTAAAAAAGGAGAAAAGTTACATACCAGACATCCTTTCACATATAAAAAGAAAATTATTTTAAAGAGAAAAAAGTAATAATGAAACTAAAGCAAATAAAATGCAATTGTTGCATACTCTATAGCTCAGCTGTAAATAACAGTTGCAAAATCATTAAATTACCTAATATTAATAATAAATAATATGATATAAATATATTTATATATAATTAATATAATCTATATAATATATAATATAACATATAAATATATATTAAATAAATAAAATAATGTATAATATAAAAAATAAATACTAATAAATACTAATAATAAATACCTAATATTAATCTAATCACAAGTAGCATAGGGAATGAAATCTACATATTTCCCAACAGGCAGTCGTTGGATCAGATCTCAAATGGAAATATTAAGGAAATATAGTAGAAAGAATAAAGGAATAACAATAAAAATATAAGGTAAAAATATAGAGGTGAGCATCATAAGAGCTTAAAGTGTTGAAAATCATTGCCTCTGAGAATTGGGGTGAAGACAGGAAAGGCAAGGAGCAAGTCATTTTTCATTGTGACACTTACAGGAATATTTTACCTTGAAAAAATTAAAATAAGAAGAAATATAAAAAAGTCTTAATCCAAGGATGAATACAAAAAAGAGCAGAAGTATTTAAGTGGCCCTGCCAATTAAAAACACCAAAGGTGAATAAAATTTCCTATTAGATTAGTCTAAGAAATGGAATAGCTCCACTGGGAATTGTTGAGATGATTTCAGTGATAAAGAGAAGAAAACAAGCATATGATTTTAACTTTACTTCTGTCTTTTAAGATCAATGCACTTTTCTTCAAGTTAAAAATGTTAAAATAATTGTCATTTGTATCCTATGAGAACAGAAGGAGACATATTAACTCCCTCCCATTGACAGAAACCTTTCAGAGAAAAGTCCTTGAACCTTATAAGAGGCTAAATTACCAAACTCTCAAAGAGGAAAAGAAAGTGTACTGTAGAAATTTTAGAATGCTTAATATATTCCCCTTAAAACTTTAAATAGCTAATTTGGAACATTTGGAAAATCTAATGATCACAAGTAAGCAACACAGGTTTGCTAGGGACAAGTCAGTTTTTCTTAATTAAATGATCAAAGAATGAATGTTCTCTTTATACAGCAGATCTTGAATTATGCAATACATCTGACAAAAATCTATCATATGTTTATATGCATGATTCAGGAAAAAGTGGTCAAAACTAGTGGATGGGAGATTTGCCTATGTTATCTCAACTGGAATAACTCTTTATATAGTACTTTTGGTGCTACTTCCTAATATTTATTTGAAGAGAGGTTTCAATGAAATAAATAACATTTGTTTAGATCGGGGGGTGGGACAATGCAGTTCATAGGCTAAATCTGGTTTGCCACCTGCTTTTATAAATAAAGTTTTATTGACACACAGCCACAACTTTGTCTATGACCATTTTCCCCTACAACGGCAGAGCTAAGTCATTCACCTGGCTTGTAAAGCCTAAAATATTTACTTCTAGCTCTTTATAGAAAAAAGTGTGTTGGCACCTGAGTTATGTGATACTCTTCGTGCAATTAATATTTTATTAAACAACCAGATTCTTTATTATTCAACATTTGTATCCGTGATTTGGATCAAGAGGGTGAAAACTGGCTATATTTTTGACTGCAAATAACAGAAACTCAACTGAAAGTGACTTAATTAATTATCTAAGAAATTCTCTTTCTCGTGTAACATCAGATCTAGATGTAGTAACCCATGGCTGAGAAGCTGCTTAAAGATGTCAGCCACAACCCAGGCCCCTTACTTCCTGCTTTGGCTTTTTTTTTTTTTCCCCTTTCATCCTCATGTTGACAAGTTCACAAGAAGGGGTTACGAGAATCCCTTCCACATTTCAGATAGGACACAGGACAATAGGATTTCTTCCGGTGAGATTTTATCTTTTTACTTGGGAGACAAAGACACACACAAGGATTTTTATTCACATGTCATTTGCCATGGTGGATTATTTATTCATTTATCCAACGATTAACTATTGACCGTCCACCAAATTAAGTATGATACAAGATACTGACAGGCCAATAGTAAATAGGCATAAAGAAGCTCTCCCATTAATGAGATTGCAATCTACAGATGGTTAAATAAATAATTATAAAAAAGCGGAACAGATTTTATGATAATGATGTATAGGGTAAAAAGAGACAATGTATCAAGGGCCTAAAAAATCAAGAATTTTATTTAAAATTCCCAGAGGAACTGAACTCCAAGATAAGCTTTGAAGGATGCATCAGAACAAACATGTACTAGACAAAGAAAAGCCGTGGGCTATATCCTTGAGGGGAGATGAATATAACATATCTGAAAAAAAATCAAAGGACTTTAATATTGCATGGAGGACATGGGATGGAAGATCTGTGAAGTGCAATGTCAGAGGTCATCAGAGGTTATCCATGGATAGGACAAGCCCTGTTAAGAAGCCATCTCTTATGTGAAGAGCCCTGGGAGGCCCCTACAACAGAGGAGATACTTCGTCAGATCACTTTACAACAATCACTCTGGCCATCTTGTGGAAAATGAATTGAAGGCTGACCAACCTGGAAATGCAGACACTTGGAGCAGGTCCTTAAGATAACAGAGGGAAATGAATTTGAGAGGTCTTTATGTAGTGACCCAAGAGGACTTGGTGGCTCTGGCAGGGGGATGGGTATCTGTCCCGGCCAACTGGCTATTCTCCTCCATTAGGGTCATAGAGCAGACACATGCTGAGAAGGGACCATCATGAGTTTAATCCGGGGCATCTGAAGTCTGAGAAGCCTATAATCTATATAGATCTACATATTCAAGTTGGGGGCTCTGTAGAAGTCTGGCTACCAGCTTCAAAAACAATGAGTAGTTCTAGAATGGTGGTAGTGTTTTGGGAGTCACCGGGTCTAGAATGGAATGAAAGCCAAAGGAGTAAAGGAAATCTCTCAGTGGGGCTTGTGGAATAAGGACAGACCAGGGCCTGGGATGCATAACTGACAAACACTAACCTTAAGGCCAAGGTTCTAAAGAGTTCACCTGAACTTGGACCAAATCAATGCTTGTTAAATCTACATCAGGATCTCTCATGGTGAGGCCAACATGATTTTTATTGATATGAAAGTTTGGGAACCAGTGACCTGAGTGTTTGCTGAAAGAAAAAGAACAGGAAGGGAGTGTTAAAAGGGAACAACTGGAGAAATTTAAGGAAAAACAACACAGGATGGAATTGTTCCAAAGTAAGACAGTGGTCAACAGCAACGAAGGTGATTAAGAGTTTGAGTAAGATAAAGTTGGGAATGGTTATTGTGTCAAAACCAGGCACTTCATTGGTATCCTTGAAAACCTCAGTTTCTCCGTGTCAGGAGCATAGGAGACAGACTGCCCTGGATAAAGTGTGGGGACGGACCAGGAGGGCAGAGGCAGTTAGGGGAAAATGAGTACACGGACAGGTGGACGCTTACAGGAAGTATGGCTACGTGATGGTAAATTAGGGATACAGACATGGGGAGCTGCGGTGGGGCTTTGACAAGAGGGGAGACCCTTGAGTGTTAATGGGAAGGAAATTGACAGGAAGGAGATCAAATGATTTGGGGTTGAGCCTGATGAAGAATGGGATCCAGCGCTGATGTGGAAAAATTGGTTTCAGAAGTTAAGAGCGACAGCCCGTCTGTTGTGACAAGAGAAGAGACAGGTGGGTTGGAGCCCCTCCCATTTGAAAATTTGGGGGCAACATTTTTTGCATCTCTCTTCAATAAGATTAGTCTACAATTATTTTGGAGTTTCTCTTCTTTTTCATTTGGTTTAGTGGCTCTTTTGGCATATGTAGTATTTATGTTAAGTTTCAGTATCCAAGATTTGAATTGGACATTTTTTTTTTTAAATGAATTTAGTCGTTAAAAAAAACGGCAAACTTTTTCAATGCTTTGGAATATATTATGTGGTATGGAAATTATCTGTTTCTATTTTTTGTTTGTTTCTCTGTTTTTGTGAGTCAACTACAAGTCAGAATATTCTTAGCATTGCAATATGTGCTTTTTACTGATTCTCAAAATATTCTTGATAATCTATTTTGTTTTAAAAGAAAACCCCTACCCATTGTCGATCGCCAGCAGAGAGCAGACACTCATGTAAGTTTTGAATGAGTAAAATCAAATTCGTGCCTTCCAAATCGTCCTCCATACAAATCATCTCTCTTGTATTTACAGCTCAGTTTCTACCTGGGGAAACCAGGGGCCACATAATCAGTTAGCATGAATGGAATCCCTCCTATTTGCCAGGTACTGTGCTAATTCTTTTAACTTCAGGCAATGTAAAATTGTCTCCAACTCATCCCTCACCATCTATAACCCACAGTTCTAACTCTAGCTAATTCTCTTCACAGATGTGCCCGGATTCCTGCCCTTTCTCTCAATCCATTCCTGATACTGCCTTCGTCCTCACCTGCTGATCTCTCACCTGAACACCTAAGGAGCTTCCTGTCTGAGCCCCCTGTTGGCAGGCTCTGCCCACTCCATCCAGCTTTTCCATTCCTGTTAAAGTTAGCCTCCCAAAAAATCGGAATCACTCACATCACAGACCTGATGTCAAAATCTTGATGATTTCTAATTAGTTACAGGATAAAAATCTAAACCCCTTAGCCAAAGTATCCTTATTTTGGCCTACTTTTCCATCCTCACCTCTTACCTCTCTTCCGCCACACACACCCTCCACCCTACTCATGTCCTTGCTATTCCCTCGTCTTGGCAGTGTTCTTGTCTCTATCTACTTGAGATGTGTCTTCCACCCTCTTACAAATGTCTGCCCATATTTTAAAATCTAGACCGGGGCGCCTGGGTGGCACAGCGGTTAAGCGTCTGCCTTCGGCTCAGGGCGTGATCCCGGCGTTCTGGGATCGAGCCCCACATCAGGCTCCTCCGCTATGAGCCTGCTTCTTCCTCTCCCACTCCCCCTGCTTGTGTTCCCTCTCTCACTGGCTGTCTCTATCTCTGTCAAATAAATAAATAAATAATCTTTAAAAAAAATAAATAAAATCTAGACCAAATGTCACCCCTTTAGTGGAACTTCTTTCCCGTCCCCAGACAGTATCACTTCCTCTCTCTGTAATGTCACTCAACAGAGTACGTTCTGATTTGCCTTTATAATCACTCAAGTTGTTTTTCAAACAGGAGACATGCTCTTCCCCCAGCCCCCACTGTGTGCTCAGTATCTAGAAGTGTCACCTTCAATCTGGTATGGATTTGCTAGGGTTGCCATGACAAAATACCACAGACCGGGTGGCTTAAACAGTGGAAATGTATTGTTCCAGAGTTCTGGAGGCTGGAAGTCTGAAGTCAAGGTGTTGGAAGGTTAGTTTCTTCTGAGTGCTGTGAGGGAAGAATCTGTTCTGGGCCTTTCTCCCTGGCTTGCGGATGGCCATCTTCCCCCTGTGCCTTGCCAAATCATCTTCGCACTGCACGTGTCTGTTTGTGTCCAAATTTCCTCTTTTTATAAGGACACCAATCATATTGAATTAGGGGTTCACCTTATTCAGTACGACCTCATCTTAACTGATTACATCCACGAGGACCCTATTTCCAAATGGGGTCACATTCAGAGGTATTAGGGGTCAGGTCTTCAACAGAGGAATTTTGAGGGGTGCATTTAAATCCATAACAAACATGCTAACCAAATGTGCGTTGAATCACTAAATGAGTGTGTGATGAAGGAATAAATCGATGAAGAGTTTTTATTTCATCCTTGGAAATATCCCTCCATTTCCTTTCTTTCTCCATCCCATCTGCTCTTTTCTTCACTCCGGTTAAAAACTTTATCTTGATCTCCACTATATGGTCTATTCTCCAATCTCTTCTTCATATTATGGCTACATCATGCTTTTGAAACACTCTTTACAGCAGCTCATTTATCCGCTTAAGGATCTACCATGTCTAACTTTTTCCTACATAAAACAACCTGATCTATTTTCAAGATCTATTGTAACCTGAATCTATTTTCTTCGTTATATCCTGAGCAATGTGGGGACTGGCCTGTATGAGTAACTACATTAAGATGAAGGAGTCTTGAGAGACAGCAGGATCTAAAAATTAACAATGTATTTTTAGATAGACAAAATCTAGGAGTAAGCCTGGGGAATTTCTGGGCACCAGCAGGCAGAAAAACATGTCAGGAACATTTGATAAGGAATAAGCAGGAAAATGCAAATATTGCATCAGGAGGCCTAGAAAGAGCAGCAATGGGTCCCAGTGGGTGAGACCCAGGAATGGAAAGTCAAAGGACCAGCCATATTCTGAGCTGCAGGTAAGCAGGCCACACAGGAAAGTCTATCCGTGGACTGAAGAACATGAGCCACTCGGCTAAAGTTCAGGAGGAGATTCTAGGTTTTCTGGATGAGCCGTTGGACCCATGAGAACAAGCAGAGCAGAGCCCAGGGTTAGAAGGGTTGAGCACCAAGGGACGGAGGTGAGAGCAATGGGGCCCTGGAAACCAAATTCGTCAGCCTTTCAAGTTGGACACAACCAGAATGACGGCGTGGCACAGGAATGGTAAGGAAAAACTCGGCTTACATAATGTCTTCCTTCCTGATCAGAAAAGAAAAGATGTACAAATAAAAATATTCTCTTGCCGCAAATTCTGAAGAGAGCCACAGAGGCCTTCCGGTTTTAAAAATTTGTGACAGAGGATGGCACATTTGTGAGGTGAGGGTGGATGTTTCCAGAAACATCAGCTCATTGTTCTCCGTGAGCCATCCCTGCGGATGGAGAAGCAGCATGGCGGGCTGGGGGAAGTGGACACGCACTCGGAGACTGGCTTCCCATGCCTTGTGGAGCTCTCTAGGCCTCAGCGTCTCTTCCCTGACAGCGGTGACAGCTCCATAGCCACACTCTTACGCCCATCTTCTAGAGTGGTCTAAGAACCAAGTGAAATCACATATGCGAACGTGGCTATGTTGACTAAAAGGTGCTTTTCAAAAGCACGTCACCGTGTCCCCATGGTGGGTAACAGCACAGAAGTGAGTCATGTCATCCAATGGTAACATACCAGGAGGAGGAGGGCTCTGACTTTCAAGTCTTTGCTGCTTGAAGGAAAATTCGACCT
This sequence comes from Ursus arctos, assembly GCF_023065955.2. Taxonomy (NCBI): domain Eukaryota; kingdom Metazoa; phylum Chordata; class Mammalia; order Carnivora; family Ursidae; genus Ursus; species Ursus arctos. The sequence goes on from NW_026623100.1 coordinate 6,747,388, forward strand.
CATTCCTCGTTAGCGTGATGTGGATTTGGCCCAAGTCCAAGAGGCGCAGCCGCTTTCGATGGAGCCCCCGAGAGGAACAAAGGGCGACAGATAGGCAGAAAGGCGGTGGCGCGGCGAGGCCTCTTCCTCCCCGCCCCTGTCTCCCTCGGGCGCAGCTCCTCCAGCGCGGGCGCCGCTCCCCCGCCAGTTCCACAGTGACAATATGAGATATCGCATCTGAAGAAGCACAGCCAAATATTTGATTTGGACGATTACACTGAAGATGCCTCATCACAACTGTGGGTGCCCAGATTACCAACTCCTTGCTCTTGGCTTCCGCACACTTTGCAGTGAGTACAAACTGCACAGAAGAGCTCATTACAACACTGATGGAAGCGATCCCAAATGGCTGATGTGGAGTGTCTTGTTTGGGGAAGAGTTCACTGATGAGGAATAAGCTGAGGAGGCAAGATGCTGTTGTTTTTCCTGTCAAGGCAAATGGTACTAAGAACATGGCAAGCGTTTTTTAATTTTTTTTTTTTTTTCCCTTTCTAACTTGGATTCAGAAATTCTTGGCGATGAGAAAGCAATTCCTTTTCAGGGGAGATCACAGAGGAATAGTCACAATGGCTCTTACCCTTCTCTCCTTGACATGTGATTGTCTTCCATTTCCCTCAGCATGACGTGAGGAGAAGCCTCATCTGAAAATTACAGATCTGAGAAGGATCTGGTGGGGCTGGGTTTGAGCCCCACCCCCACCCCAAACCCAAGGCCCAGCCTCAGCTGTTTCTAACACCATCTTGGGTTCTTGTTTTGATTTGACTGAAAAGTAAATAAACCCATTGTGCTTAACTGAAACCAAATGATACCTTCTTAATACATATATATATATATATATATATATATATATATATATATATATATATGTTTTACTCCACAAAGGATATTTTTTTAAGCTTTATGCAGAAACCCTTCCAGTCGCTCAAGAAGAAAGGAGACTGGAACTTCAGATTTCCCCACATTTGCTTGCCAAATGAAAGATTTGCTGTGCTTTTACTTTAAATGGTTAAAAGTGAATTTCTCATTTCAAAAATATTCAGTGTTTGTGTCATTACAGTTCCAAGTATAATCAGAAAGTCCAGAAGTGCAATGCAAGATGATGCCTTGGTCATCACATCCAAACATGGACACACCACGCACCCACATTCGTTAATTATGTGGGAACATAAATAGATGGACATGTGTCAATGTACATTGAGGATGAGGTCCACATTCCATGGCGACTGTGGTCTTTGCATGTATTCACATCGCTATCCACATGTGTACGAACACAAGTATATATATGCGCATGCCAAATTGAAGTCCTTAGAATGATCTAGAAAAGGGATCTAAATGGTCCAGTGTGTGTGTCTTGGTAGATTTCCCTACTTGATTTTCATAGCCTGTACTGAAAAAAAAAATCATATGAGAGGAGTCTGGATAACATGCTTCTGCTATTGAGTTAGTTCGTTCGCCCTGTGCTGGTAGTCATGCACAAGTCATGGGTTCCGTTCCCAGGCAGGCCCTTTACGTTTGCTCTGTTCCAAAGCACCAGGCTGCCCTCCCAACCCCACATCAGTCATGAAGTAAAGGCACTGCAAAGGGCTGGAGGTTCAGAATGAGAGCTCTGTAATCAGCCAACATGGATACAGCATTACTTTCCACTTTTCTAGCTATGTGATTTCCAACACATTACTCAACCATCGCAAGCCTCCACTTCCACGTCTATAAAATTGGAATAGTAACTTTATGTCTCTCATCAAACTGTTGTGGAAACTAAATGAGCACATTTGTAGCAGGGCTTGGGGCAGTGCCCGAACACCTAACAGGATAGCCGGGATGGAGGCTGGGACGAGGTCAGAGGTGGTGGGGATATTCATAACTTTGTTACAGGGGAACTAAGAAGTTATGTTGAGTGGCTCATACAAATTCCATCCAGTGATCACAGCTCAGTAACCTGTTTGAAACCCAGGATCCTGAATTTGAAGAATTTGGGCCTAAACGTTCAAAATTAATCATATAATAACTGACTTATTTCCGAGCTTTCTACTCCCCAATTACTATTTAAGAGGTTCATAAAATGGATTCCATGGCTTAAAGCTCAATTAAAGCTTTTGTCAAAATGTATACACATATGTGTGTGTGTGTGTGTGTGTGTGTGTGTGTGTGTGTGCATGTGTATGTATATATAGTATTAACTTCAAAACTGGTCCAAGAGAAATATATGCACGGTTGAAAGTTAATTAACTGTATTCTCCATGCATTCCTATTTTGCCTCTACTTTCTATTGAGTCTTTTCTACTAGTTTTGCTTCTGTAATTTCACTGAGTCCAGCAGAAGAACTTCAGTAGAATATGAAGTCAGATTTAATTATGTTATCTAAAGTCCTAATTCATCATAACTATGTTAAAACCATAAATAAGGAACTATATGATGAGTCCAAATGTTTTCCAGATACAGTATGTAATTTGTCTTTGTGATAATTTACCTAATATCATTAAAACAGGGTCTAGATTAATGTTCTGTTTGAGATGTACTGAGTCCCAGACTCCCCTATTCTTTTCTGTGTTCGCCAAGCCACAATTTCTGCTCACAGTATTGGTTTGTGTTGCTTCTTTAGATTAATTTCCCCATACGTTTCTAATTTATTCTCTAGAGAAATCAAGGTCACATATAAACAAAACCTCAACTTGTTAAAAAGTAGGGGAAAAAATTAAACCAATCATTTGCCGTCGTCTCTCACCTTTCTATTTGCCTCTCCCACCCAGGTAATCATTTAAATGATTTCAACTTGTGGCACTAACATGGTCCATTTTATAATTAGCTGTACTGTAACCTAAATCTTAAAAAAATAAAAATAAATCATCTCCGAGAACCTCTAGCTGTTCAGAGCCATTTGGAAGAAATTCCTTCTAGCACTTACCAGAATCTTCTCGGAGGACTTCTAGAAAATTGTTGAGCGTCTCCAAAAAAACTCAATCCAATTTAAATATGTTCATACTACTTACTTATCCTACATTTTACTTGTACGTGTAGCTTTACCATTATTGAAACAAATTCCCCTTCATATTTCTTCACCATAATTTTACCTAAATTTCTGTTTATTCACTTTCTTTTCCTTCTTATACCAAAATAAAATAAAAACTTTAAATATATATATATTAAAAGCCAGAAACTCTACTCACCGTAACTTAAATAAAACCGGATGATGAAGTCTTCCTTTAATTACCTCCTCATCTGATAGCGAAATATCAAATTGTTCAAATCAGGCCCCAGACAACATTTACAAAAGGAGAGCATCTATGTTGAACTCAAAACATTATCCTTCACACTGCTCGTAAATATAACATAATTACCATTTAGCTGGGGGTGTGGGAATGAGAAAAATTTCCAATATGGATTCATCTGCATTTTTCAACAGTTGGAAAATAAATAAATAAAACTACTCTGACATGTTGTTTACGGAGATGCTGGTTATTCCTCTCGGGAATTTTCCTGACAGTTTAATGAGTCCTTCTGAAATAGTGTCTGGCATAGAGATTTACACTGACCACTCAGGAGAGTGAGAACAATACATCTTGGGATAGGCAGGGCCAAATTTCTTCCTTGTTTCTTTCTTCCCCACCCCATGAATCTCCAGTAAAGCTTAGCTAGGAAGACCTGTAGGTATCTGCTCTCACCCAGTAGCTGTGCTGTGAATGCAGTGGGACACAATCAAAACAGAGCTCTCTCCCTGTGGGAAGTCGGCAAAGGATGCTTGAGAACGTGAAGATGTCCTTGAATCCCAGGGGCCAAGGCAAAGCCCTCCCTCCTGCCTTCTTTGGTCAGGGGACTATGATTTTAGTGATAAAAACTGGCAGCCATGGCCCATGAGGAAGACAGAGATATACTGAAAGAATATTTTGATAAAGAACAATGTAATACTAATTTGGGGACCAAAACAAAAAGGAATCCCTCACAAACTAATACCCTCTTCACCGGGCCAAGGCTGTGAAACAGAGAGATTATTCGTAACAACCACAAGTAGATTCTTTCTGGTTTCATATTTCGATTTTTAACCCGTAAATGTTGTTCATGGCAACAAGGAATAAACAGTAGTATTTAATGGTGAATAATAATCCAAGGGAGAGGAGAAAGCTCCAGGCAAGGTGATAAAGCTTCTCTTAAGGCTTAATGACTGTTGGAAGTGGATTCTAAGTAGGCAGAGAGAGAAGATATTACAGAAGTCAAGAGCTACTGAGGAGATGTTTTCTGCATCGTCAGTGGCTGAAGTGGTTTCGTATGGTTTTCCCTGCTATACAGTACCCACTATATTGTGATGCTCGATAAATATTAATGGAAGATGAAAAATGCATGAAAAGACAGACAGGAGCCTAGTGCCAGAGGAAAGGAGATTGGGAACTCAAGAATGCTTTCACTTCCATTTTAAGCTGGATAAAATAAGGACTTGGAAGAGCATGAGGAAATCCTCAACACTGAAAGGATACAAATGGGAGGAGGCAGGAAATTGAGAATGATTTTTTAATTATTCTAAACCTGCTTCTTTCCACTTTACATTTTGAAGAGCTTCGTAATAACTTATTCCTTCCAACAGTGCCGGGAACAGGAGGCATAAGCCCCACACGTCCCAGGGCAGCAGATCAACAGTGTGCAGGAATGAGAAGTCCAGTTTCAGGGGGGGGGAAAGTATGATTAAGAAAGGAGAGAAAGAGAAAAAGAAAATGCATATGATACTCAATCATAATAAGTAAGATTTGAGAAGCAAGCGCCAGAGAAGAAAAGAGAACGTGGAACAAGGAAAGATATTTGCTTGTAATGTTTGTTTTGCTTTTTAAATTGGTGCTAAGGGCCAGACTTAATGAGATTTGGGTTGGGAAGAAAAAAAATTTGTTTGCTCCCATTCCAAGTAAGAGATGATAGTCTCTGCAACCACATCATGGCAACATATGTTGCCGTTCTGACGCCGGGGGTGTTCTGGAGCCTGTGTTGCGATGCTGTGGAAGCCAACAGAATAGCAGGTGCTTGAGTGATGTACAGTCTGTAGGTGACAGAATAATGGCCGACTAATACTGCAGGTACCATGGCCAGCTCCTTCCTTGAGCAGCTCGCTTGTCTTTGTTTGTCTCAATAAGATTTGTTGATCTAGAAGTGTCATGAGACACTTAAATATAGGGAGAGAGACCAAGGAGATGGTCTTTAATGAGGACAAAAGTGAAGTCTTTCTTTTGGTAAAATGTTCATTGGGATGGTGATGATGATGGTGATACTAAGAATGTTATTATATATTGTCTTAATTTGTATCATCAGGCCTGGCATGCCCAGCCACAGCTACCAATTCCATCCTCTGCTTGTATCGTGATGTGTTTAACTAAACCCAATTTGGCCTTTTAATTTAATGAATCAATTAATTAAATGATGACGGTGATGATTTCTTTTGTCAATCATGCCTATGATGATCACTTTACTGCCTAAACATAAAATTGCTAGCTCAAAGAGTGCGGAGTCATCACTGATGTAAGCAATGGGAAATTGTCAACAATAAAGTTTCTTTAATGTCAAAAATAGGCAGTTTTATAAAGAAAGAGACAGTATATTTCCAGAAAAGCACAGCTCCCTGAGAACTCCAGGCATTCCCACATACACATATGAGTGTGGACAATATATCTGCTGTTGAATGGGGTTCCACCGGGCAGGCGAAGCTTCCTTTGGTGAGTTAGTGGGTCTTTATGCTATCCTGACTTTTCTCTACCACTTGAATATTCTTTCTGTATTAACTACATCTTGTCTCCAAGTGCAAAGTCTTGTCAAAACAACACCAAACACACTCTTGAGTATTTCATCTGAGATTGGGTAAAGAGGTCAGTTTCCCAGAAACACCTGTTCCAGCTTTTAGAATAGCTGAGATTTATTCCTTAAAGCACTTATGAGTTTTTAAAGGATAACTATTTACCACGTGACTATAAGTCTAAGCATATTAAATAAAATATGGCATATCATCTTAAATATATAGCTGACATTGCAGGAAAGAAAGGAAAAATCCAATGAATCTAAAAATAAAGAATCTGGCAATCTGAATGATAAGCAGGTACTGATGATTTAACAATCATAATGGCATTTTCTTGTCTGTGTATAACCAAGCAGTATGTGTTTCAATGGCTGTGAAGTGAAGAAGACAAGGTAGAGGAATCAGAACCCAGATAGAGATGTAAAACTGGGTGGGGGTTTAACTTATGCATAAAGATAGAGTGAAAAGAAAAATCCCTCACCCAATATGATAAGGATGCATATGGTTTGTTATGGTCTAGACTTTGCCTGGAAAAAAGAAATTATTCTCTGCGAATGCATAACCATAGTACAACCGGCACTTGAGTGTAGGGTTTGAAAATATGTGATTTGCAAGGTCCAGGAACCCTTAAATTGAGAAATTAACAGGCAAATCCATCCCAGATTGTAACAGATCCAAGAAATACAGACACCCACTCCTCAAGAAGTTCAGATAATAGAAGGATCACCCATAAATTCTAAATAATTATGTTTAAAAGGGAAAGAAAAGAGAGGGTCAAAATGAGAAATGCAGTGTTAAATATTTGAAAAGGAACCAAAGAAAAGTCTACTAATAAAAATATTCCATTAAATTTAAATCTCTAGTGGGTGATTTAAGGAGGACATCAGAAAGAGGACGAGAAAATCAGTATACATATGGATAGATTTTTATGGAAATCAAAAGCCATTTGAAAGAAGAACAAGTTAGGGTATTTGCCCTACCAGGTAACAAAATCTATTCTTATGAAGAAAAAACAATTAGAATAGTATAATGTTGGTTCAAGCAAGGATAAACAGATAATATAATGGGAAAAATAATAAGACATAAAATGGCTTATGATCTCTGCCCATTCTATGGATAGGAGCATTTGGAAAAGGAGTTTAGCACCAAGGAGAGCATATTCTCCAACACCCATTCCAGATACTGCTAAGGAGGAAGGCTGAGAAACAAGACCCCCCTAGAGGGTGGACTTTGAGCTCTAGGCCCTAAATGAAGTGGAGCTGGTTGGCTTCCTAAGGGAGGGGGTAAGTGTTTTATGCAGCTCTTGGTCCCTCTGGTGTTGGGTGGGGATGTGTGACTAGTCGTGACTGGTGAGTTGTGAGCCAAAGGGGTAGCTCTATGACTTTGGAACCAGAGTGTTTACATGCAGACGGAACACCCTGCTGAGCTCTCTGCCACTTGAGATGGTAGCTGCTTCATCAGCCAGGTTCTAGAGTACGGCGCCCTGGGAGAGAGTCTCCAACCATATTGTGCTGTGCACGTGTCACATGAACAAGAAATTAACTTCATTGTTTCAGAGCAGGGAGATATATGGGTTATTTACCACCTGGTCTATTCTAACTTATGGTAAGAGCTCAGTGCTATAATGGGAAATTATAATAACAAACATTTTAATGAGTAATAACGCTCATATATTACTCATTAATCGTAGCCTCTTATCTTACATTACTACAAGTTTACACTGGCATGCAGTTTGGACATTTTTTACAGGTTTATTTAACATGTCTTCTGTTTTTAATTGTGCCATATTTTGCCTTTCAGTTTATTCTCTCCTAAGACTTCCTGTTCTCTTACTGAGCCTTATCTTTTCTCCTTCTACCCAAATATTCACAATAATTTAACTTGCTCTTGTTTGTTTTGTTATCCCCATTTTACACTAATCTTTACACTTCCTTGAGCAAGGGGAGTTTTCTTTGCATTATCCCCACCGTTGTGCCCTTCCTTAAACAAGGGGAGAGTCTCCTTTGGATGCACTGGACCCCAACACGCAACAAAGGCAAAGTCTTTCTGTCTCTGATCTCTCATCACTGGGTGAGGGCTGAATCCCCTTCTCAGGTGGAGGCAGGGGTACTGTGCACAGCACCCAAACCAAAGGGCCCTCTCTGGAGGACAGATATTAAACGAGAGCAGAAGTATGTTCCAGAGATGTCAGACTCTCCAAACCCCTCTTAGATTCTCTGATACTTTGGAGAAAATGGCCTGATTTAGGGAGAATCTCAATAATACAGCAATTCCAAGTAGTTCTCCTTCTCTCCTCCTTCCTCCTTCAATGGAATTCCACACTCCCTCCAGGATATCACTTTTTATCATTAATCCCTCGCAGTAGGAGAGACCTGTCGTATTTTACACTTTGAAGACAGGAAGCAGCAAAAATACACATGGCTGTGGGTTGAATCGTGTTTCCCTACAGGAGATATGTTGGGGTCCTAACCCCCAGTACCTCAGAATGTAGACTTATTTGAAGATAGGGTATTTATAGATGCAATAAAGTTAAAATGAGGTCACTAGCATGGGTCATAATCCAAAATGACTTGTACGCTTATAAAAAGTAGATATTTTTTGCAAAGACAGACATGCACGAAGAGAAGGGGATGTAAGGAGACACACGGAGAAAGCAGCTATCTAGGAGAGGCCTCGAGCAGATACTTCCCTGACACACCAGCTAGGCCCCAATTCCCTGACTCCTTGACCTCGGACGTCTAGCCTGCAGAAGCTTCTATGGTGAAGCAGCTGTGCGGTGGTACTTTGTTATGGCAGCCCTCACACACTGATATCCACATGTTTAGAGTTTTTTTATTATTATTAAAACTAATAATTAAGGACATGTTATCAACCCAAATTCCAAACATGTGATGCTCTTAAGGAACCAGGATTTGGTGGTGATTTCCACGGTTACTCCCAAAATTTGGATCATGGATTTTCTTCCGGAATCTATGTTCTAATCCATGATCTATGTTCGGATGCATTCTGTGATTTGTGGTAGGACCCTGTCACCCTCTGGGCTCTGATGGTGACCATTGCCCTCTGCCTATTTAAGTGACTTCTCTTATTTTAGATGGAAATTACATCTAAATACATTTTACCTTTGACATGAAAAATGGCAGTTCTCAGTAGCCCACCCCAGGCACCCACAGATTCTGTGGGGGAATTTGAGAGGAAAAAGAAGAATCAGATATCTATAATAGCAGAGCCTAAAGAAGCAGGAAAGCTCCGTCTGGAGAATGGAAAGTTAGGGAGAGACTGGACACGCTTCCCGGATGACTGAGGGATTAACTGTTGACCATATCTAATGAGGATAAAGTGAACAATTCCTGAGTAGAGAAGCAACCTGGAAATAGGGTTTCCGCAAGACATGAGGTGTTTCCCAGTCTTAGCGCTGGTACTGAATACTTGGTCAAATCACAGAATTGCAAGAGCCCTCTGTCTCCTTCCATATAACATAATGGCAGTCAAGGAAGTTCAGGTAAGATTGTACCATAAGATTCTACACTTAAAATAATAAATCACAGTTTACGAAAATGTAAAGGTCTCCTAAGTATCGACAACGTGTCATGGCAATGAATAAAGTTTGATCCTCTAGTTGCTTTGAAACTTTCCATCATGAATATTCTAAGGTACGTGAAGGCTCACTAATCCAGCCTATGCTCAGAAAACTGCCATTCATATCATTTTTATAAGCCACCTTACAGCAAAATAAATATCATATAAACAATCACATAATGACATAGGTTCAGGTATCACTCTGACCTTCTTGAACTCTCCACAACACACATCATCACACAGACATGCGTCCACACGCACACACACCTATATACTCTGTACATCTCCAGCCCAAGTGTCCAAAGGTGAAAGGAGAATGGATGCTGCTTTCCTCATGTCATTGATGTAGAGACTCAGACACAGAGACACAGGTGATTTGCTTACATTTATTTGGTCCCCGGATACAGAGACAAGAAAAAAATCAAAATTCCTGGCTCCCATTCCAGTGCTTTGTAGTGGACTTTAATATCCCTAGCCATCCTTCTTGGACAACACATATCAAATGCATGTAAGGATGAGGTCACCTTTGATTGCACAGAAGAATTTTACCGTCTTTCTTAAGAAAAAAAAGATAAGAGAGAAAGGAGCTCCAAGAAGACGTCATTGGTTGATGTTGTCACACTGTGTCTCTAACATCGGTGTGTGTGTGTGTGGGACAGCTGACCTGATAGAGTATTACTGCTTGACAGCCGAAATGCTGCTTGCTGTGTAGGGCTGAAAGAAAAAGATAACCAGGCAAGTGTATACACCATGTCAATGGCAAGAAAACCTGTATCTCTTTCACCTCCAAAGCCTGAAAGCCCTTTGAATACTCAGGCTAGGATCTCCTAAGAGGAATCTATTTTCCATGTAATGGTGTGAATTTCCCACATTGAAACTAAATATTCATGACTTCACGAAAGCACTAAGCTTCTGTAAGAAAAAAAAAAAAGATTCTAAGTCCGTTTTATACATTTTGGACAAGCTGGTATTTGACATACTCTATATGTTCTGAATGGTATTATAATTTCAAATAAATCTCTACTGACATCACTTCAGTAATGTCATGTCCTTAAAAAACTACCTCATAGGTGAAGTGCCCTTTTTGCGGATTAACCAAGTAGACAGTAAAAGACAAGGAGTAGTAAGAGAGAGGAGGAGGCAGGCCAGGAAGGCAGCTAGCTCCCTCTCCTGTGCTTTGCTGGGGCCTTTTAGCCTCTTTTCTAAGTGTCCCCCAAAGTCCTGTGGAAATTCGCTATGGCTTGATGCCTGGGGCGTTTCTCACCAGACATGCTAGAAAGAGTTCTTCTTGCTCTCTTCCTGTATCCGGGGAAAGTACTAAGCAAAGCGGATTACACGGGGCTGTTCCTTACACAAATTGAGTCAGGTAGGAAAATGAGGAGGGTTTAGGCATATAATCGCAAAGTTGATTCTATGAAAGCAGATGACCTTATAACACTGTATAAATCTGTCAAAACCTCGTTCACAGTGCTCTTTGTACATGGAGAACCATATTTGTCTCTCTTTGTAGCCTCTCCCTCCTCCCGCTCCCCATCCCCAAGAACTAGCCTGCTACTCGCTCCAGACACACTCACAATTTTGTTGATTATGATATAAAAACCACTTTGGTGCAAAATTTTATGCTGGGTGTGTAGTTGATGAACATATAACTCATTCATTCTATGTTTGAAAAATAACATCATAATACCTAAGACAAAGTAAAATTTTTATTCTTAAGAAATACAACCTCAAAAACTCAGGGATGGGGGAAGCCATCAGACCTGGAAGACCAAGTGTTCTTTGTTAATTCAGCTGAGCTTTTAGAAAAGTCTCAGTAAAATAAATACAAATTCTCCTAATATTCTTATTTTATGTGTGGTTTTTCTTAAAAAGGAGTGTATTCAAACTTCTTGGTTTCTGAGAAAACATTCCATGCATTAGAATGTGTTCAATGATAATTGCAAACAAAAGCCAGTCTTCACTTTTTTTTATTATAATATTTTTTATTATATTATATTAGTCACCATACAGTACATCCCTAGTTTTTGATGTCAAGTTCCTTGATTCCTTACTTGCATACAACACCCAGTGCACCATGCAATATGTGCCCTCCTTAATACCCATCACCAGCCTATCCCATTCCCCCACCTCCCTCCCCTCGGAAGCCCTCAGTTTGTCTCCACTTTTAAATTCGAATATTGTAAGGGATACCTGGGTGGCTCAGTCAAGTAAGTGTCTGACTCTTGATTTCAGTTCAGGTCATATCTCAGGATCATGAGATCAGAGTGCTGTGATGGGTGCAGATTTCTCTAATCTCACAAGGCATGTGAGAAGAGGCTATTTCCCTCCATGCTCCAGTTTTGAGCTCTGAAGTCTCAACAAAGGGAAATGAAAAATGGAACATTGGACATCCTGCCCAAGTCCTGGTGCTGGGAATCCATGCTTTATACAAAACCAAGAAAATTCCCCTTTCAGACAATTGAGGTCACGTCCAAGATTGCAGTGGTTCTCACACAGGCCCTCCCATTCATCCCAGGCAAATGCTCTCCTGCCATTCCTTCAAGTCCTGTCTTCTTTCTTAATTCTCCCCTCTCTCACCCGGTCTTCCAGAATAGCCAATATTCCCTCCAAAAGTCTTAACTCTCCAATCCAACATTGCATCTTACAAGCTTCTCAAATTCAAATGAACTCAAACATCCGAGTGATCAAGTAGAGACTTTGGGGGAAGACAAGATGGCAGTCATGTGAGCAGGAATGGAAGTGGAAAGGGGGTGTTATTTAGGTTATAATTCCTTTACTCTATGAAAATTATAATATCATCTTTATACTGAACCCAGAAGGACAGTTTCCCATAAATAGCTCTTATCAGGTCAATGTGATACAATTGCCACTTGTTCATCTCAAATTACAAACCTTTCCTTCAGGAGCACAGTGAGGAATGAGTGTTCTTAACAGCTTTTGTGTATCTTCTCGAATTTCCCCCTGAACAGACAAAGGAACCAGTTTTGTAGAGGAGGTCATGCACAGGGACATTTATAGGCCTGGATTTTCAAAGATTCAGATTTGTGAGTTATCTAAACGATAAGTAAAGTCAGGGAAGCGGATAAGATGATCTTCCTTTACCCGGATATAGAATCAAAACAAACATGTTCTTCAGACAGAATATTAAAAGGACAACATATACATGAGAAGCATGGGAAGACCAATGTGCTGACCAGGGAAATGAGAACTTTCTGGGACGTTGCAGTATCAGAGAAGTTGATGTGAAGGAGACATACGTTGTTCATTGGACTTGGTAACAAAAAATGTTTGAGTGGGTTGGTTCACCGAGAGCAGTGTATATATGTTGGAGAGGCAGAAGTCAGACCATAATGAATTAAAGAGTGAATGGAAGATCCAGAACATTTCTAGGACTATGACAAATTAGATACCCTGAATGAACTCCCTACTGGAATAATGAATATACTGGGTAAAAGCAAAACTAAAATGAAAAACAAAAATAAAAACAAATAAACAACCGCCCACACACACACACCAAACCCACAACTCTTTAAATGCCTTGCTGAGCTGATGGTATTGAAGAATATTCACGTCAGAACAAAGAAATGAAGCCAGGAACCCTAGGACATAGACAGTCTAGCTTCCATCTTGCAGGCCTTTGTTCAGAACAACCTTGAAGTCTCCAACTCTCACACTAAGAAGCACATGGGCCGTAGAGGTGAATGGAAAGCCTATGACCAGTCCAAGAAGGAGGAAATCTAATCAATTCCCACACAAATCTGGGGACTCAAAGGCTTTACCCTCAGGGAAAAGGAGAAGAGAGGTAAAGAGCAAGTTTCCTTGCTCTGTCAAATTTCTTGCTGATTGAAAGGAGAACAAATTTGCTCCTTAGAATCTGGAATAGCGAGTGGTCCCATACATGAGATTTTATTCTGAACTCATTATATCTATGAAATCCAAAACTTAATGTAAAGTAAAAAGTCAGATTTGTAGCACACCCAGGCAACTGGTAGAAGCAAAAGCGAATCCTCTCTAAGGCCTCACAGAATTCTCACATGGAACGTTCCTAAAACAGGAGTGGTTCATGTTTAAAAATAATAAACATGCAAAGAAACAAGGCACCATGAGCAAGAGCCTCCAAAAAACAGATGCAGTAAACACCCCACAGAACGCATTGAAGTGTCTCCGGGGTCCACGGAATAGCCACAGGAATGCCACAGGATGGTTCACATTTTTGAGAGAACCACAGCAACACTTGACATCTGTCAGACTCTGAGATAATAACTAAGCCAGTCACAGTTTCAATCTTAGATCATGTTACATTTCTTTCAATGACTTTATTATATTTTTGAGAAGCTGCATGATTAAAAAAAAAGCAAGTGCATGTGAGCATCAGTGTAAAACCAGTATAGAGAAGTCAGTGCCCCATCTTTTCCCAAGATTTGAGAAGTTGTATGCCACCCAATGGTGCACACATCTCATTAGCACACGGTTGTGATTACTAATTATGGAGCAATATTTTAATTAGGCTATTTACTTATGTGATTAAAAAAGAATATAAATTATAAATAATAATTATGTCATTATTTATTTAACTAATTGTGGAAACTTTTTTTAATGTGAATTTTTTTTCAAACAGTTCATAGGTTGTTGGAACATAAATACTTATGAAATTGCTTGGCCCTATGTACTAGTAGATACTTACTATGGTTTGGAGACTCTGGATTCATCACAGGAATTAATTTGGGTCCTCTGGGAAGTAGACGTCATTGCAGCTTTGGAAGTATGGGAGGTACATTGCGGGTAATGTCTGTGAAAAGTAAGAGAGAGAGAAAGAGAAGTAGATAGGGAAAGCTTGAGATTATAATGCAGGCCTTGTAACTCCAGTGGAAGGAGAGGAAGGAGGAAAGATTGGGTAGGAGAAGTGCAGACGGGGTTACAGCTCTGAAAAAGTCTCTGTCAGCCCAACAGGGAGCTCGGATGTAAGGACTGCCCACAGAGGAGTCCTGTGTTGGGAAGAAATGGCCAAACCCTGATTCCCCATTATTCTCAGCCAATGGCTGCAGTTCAGCTGCCCAGGGACAGCTAAAAGCAGATCCCAAGCACTACAGCTGAAGGGGCAGCTCTCTGCTCTCCCTGCAGCATCTCTCTCTTGCAGAGTGCTGTCTGCTCCTTGGAGCTGCCAAGGGTATGTGCAGAAGATCAGAGAGGAGCTCTTTCATGGGCTTCTCCTCCTGAGCAGAATTTAGAAGAGGGAGGCTCTTAGGAGGAACAACATCCCACCATCACTGCATTAGTTGTGGGGCTACAACTAGCATTCGTTGTCTTCCCCTTCACTTCCCATTCTCAACTGTCCTCATCCTCAGCTCTCACCCCTGCAGCTTTGGGTCGTTTACTTGTAGTATGACCCTAAGACCCATTGTTAAGGAAGTGATCCTTGGTTATTACATCCTCCTCAGACCCCATTGGCTACACTTTTCCATCCATAATTATCACTGGGCAAGAGAGTACCAAAAGGTGCCTGGGCTCATGTAGGGCCCCCATATCTTACTCCAAGCTTTCAATCTACAAAAGCAGACCTACTCTCTCATATGATTAACTAAAGGGGTATATAACCTGGGTTTCCCTCTAAACAGGTGGAGAGGGAAAAAATGAAAAAGAACAAGGAAAAAATCCAAAAGATAGTAAGAAAGGATAAGAAGGAAAAAAGACACACAAAAAAGGAAAAATAAGAATACAGAAGTTAAATAAGAAACAGAAGTTAAATAAGAAACAGAAGTTAAAAATAATCTAAATTAAACAGTGACCACAAAAATATCAGTGGACTAAATCTCCAGTTGAAAGATTAAGATTTAAGTCTGATTAAAAACAATATAATAAAAGAATAAATAAAACAAACATATTCATTTTTTATAAGAGAGAAACCTCGAGGAATAGGGTAGAGAAAATTTAAATCTTAGGATAAGGAAAAAGAGACACTAGGTACACACAAAGAAAAAGAAACCTGGTGTAGTTTTAATAATTTTAGATCAAATATCATTTAATACAAAAAGCTATATTAATGAAATAATAATAAAACATTTAATTCACCAGGAAGACATGAAAGTTTTAAACTAACACATAAAAAAACAGTCTCAAAAATATATAAAGAATAAATCAACAGACTTCAAAAGAAAATGGATTCATCTGCCATCCTAGTGAGAAGATTTAACATGCATATTTCAATAGATGATAGAGCACAGTAACAAATAGGACAAATGAACAAAACATAGGATATAAAACATGTGAATATTGTAAGTAAAAAAGTTCATCTAATGGGTGTATATAGAAATCTCTCCCATCAATTGAAGACAAGTTATTCCTAAACAGCACACATGGAACAATTATGAAAGCCCTCAAAAAAATATGAAAGGACCTGTAACACACAGAGCATTTTGCCTGCTCTGATGTCAATAAAATGAAATTAGAAATCATAACAAAAAAGATACTTTAAAATGCGCTATATATTTGGAAATTACAAATCATGTTCTAAACAACTCGTGGGTCGAAGAATAAATCATAAGGGAAATTTAAAAATTAAAACAGAATTATAACAGAACTTAATAAATCTGCGTTCTGCAGCTAACGCTAAATTCTCAAAAGAAAGTGGTAGCCTTGAACACTTACAAAGGAAGTCTCAAATTTAATGAGTCAATTATCCAATCTAGAAATTACCTAAGGAGAAATAAGATAAGCCCAAAGAAAATAAAAAGAAAGAAAAAATGAAAGAGGAGATCATTTTCTAGGAAAATAAAACTTCTGAAACTACATCAAGGAGAAATATCCAGCATAATTCTGAAACAGTTTTGAAAATGAACTCAGTGAACAAAATTCTTCTCGTATTTCTCCCTACAAAATACAAAAACAGGCATTTGATGTCTTCATCATGAATTCTACCACTCAAATAATACTTTCAGAATATAGGAACAAGGAGAAACACTCAATATAAGCTTGATATCCAAAAGGACAATACAAAAAAAATACAGATCAATCTCACACATGCATATAGATATAAAAATTGTAAACAAAATATTAGCAAATAGAATTCAGTATTATATGTTTTAAAAATAAGAAAATTCATCAAGAAACTAGAGAAAGCAATTTTCTAGAAAAATAAAGTGGCTTAATATCAGAAAACTGATTGATGTAATTCAATGCATTAGAGATTAAACAAGAAAAACCATATTCTTGTCTCAATAAATGCAGAGAAAAATTAGATGACATTCAACTTCCATTTATAGTTTAAAATAGAACAAATATCTTAGCAAATTTTGGCCAAGGACTTTCCTTAAGATAATAAAAGAATTTCCCAGGGGTCTCTCACATTTCTGCACATCTTGTGGGTGACACATTAGCTGCTTTTGTTTTGGACGATGTTTTCCAAAGATGCTTGTATTGCAAACAACCTTGAAATATAGTGAATCCCTCCACAGGGCAGATTTGTTTATTGTTTAGTAGAATAAAGATAATAGCTCAACCACAATGGTAGTATATGTAACCCCCACCTCCATTACTTCACAAAGATCAACAATTAGACCACTATTCATGACCAAAAACAGCCCTCTGACAGGTCTGGAGCCCACTTAAGAAACTTTACTGAAACAGTGGAAAAAAACAAAACAAAACAAAACCCACCAAACCTGAGAATAGCCACAGAAAAAGGGAAGGAAAACAGCTTTGTTTTGCCTGCACCATTGATCCCCCAGGCTGGCAGTGCTGAGCCAGGGCTGAGAAGGAACTCCCCACTTAGAAAATTTCCCTTAATGGAGAAAAGGAGACTAGAGTGAGTGACCCAACTCTCCAGCCTTCAGAGCACCCAACAAAGGACTCTCTTCCTTTTCACTCCACCTGGAGTTCGGCAAAGCAGAGATGTGTACACACACAGGAGCAGCCAAGGTTCCCAATGACCTTCTCTGTAGGCAACTATATGCCAGCCTTTGCCACAGAAGAAATCAAAGGCTGACACAACCACCACAGACCCCCTGCAGATTCTACTGGGTTTTGGTCCTAGAGGTATTCATGTTCACAGGTATTAACCTTCTGATCCTTTCATGGATCCTCCCATCCCAACTGCCCTTGTAGGAACCATAATCACACCAGCAGCCAGCCCTGGTTTCTGTGGCTGTACAAGTGCAAAACACCTGCCTACACTGGCACAGCTGTCCCCCACTATCATGTGTGCATTTGTTTCTGCACCTGCACACTGATGGCTTGATGCCCATCAGAGGCCTGCACCACCATGCATCTATGGGGAAACTGTGTAGCCATAAGACTTCACACTCATATCCAGGGCCTCTGCAGCTACTTGTGGGCCTGAATCTTGTCCTGTCCCTGTCACTGGTTGGCACAAAAGAGCTCGCTTGATCTACCTGCTTCCTGACACCAGCCTCCACTGCTGTGCACCTGTGGAAAGACCTGTCATCCACAGTAAAGCATGCTGACAACCAGGGTCCTTAGAACTGCCAGTATGCCTACATATGGCCTCAGCCATTGCCTTTGGGATTGGACCCCACCACTGCATGTATGTCTATAACCAACCCATGCTACTAAACAGGCACCTACAACCGGTCCCTGCATCTGAGTGAACACCACTGGCTCTAGCCACCGCCACTGTCCACCCTAGTCTCTATTCACTGAGGACCCCAATAGCTCTTGAAACCACTGTAGATCCCCAGAGCATTTGTTAAGGACCACACAGTTGCCCATGTTGTGGACCCCAGCAACCTGAGATGAACATTTATCAAGGACCCCCTCCCAAGACTTAGTCACCACACACCCCTACACTTGGCGCCCTGCACCACTAGACCCAGAATCAGAGCACATTCCAGCATACCCTCACCTTTGGGGGAAGGGCTTTTCTTACTGAAGTCAATCTATAAAGTCTAGAAGTGACTGTTTTTTCAAATGTGCAGAAACCGATGAAAGGCTACAGCGGTCATGAAGAATAAGGGTAACATGACAGCACAAAAGGAACATAGAAGACTTCCAATAACTTCCCTGAAAGGAATGAAAATACATAAAGTGCCCAAAAAGGAATTCAAAATAATTGTTTTAAACATGCTCAGAGAACTATAAGAGAACACAGATAAATAATTTGATGAAATCAGGAAAACAATATAAGAAAAAAAGTTAAGAAATTCAACACAAAAATAAAAAACATAAAAAAGAACAGAATTTTTGGAGTTGAAAAATACAATGACTAAAACAATTCATTTAATACAGAGCTTCGACAGCAGATTTAACCAAGAAGAAGAAAGAATCAATCAGTTTGACAACAGATTGACTGAAATTGTCCAAGAGGAGGGGGGAAAAAAGGAACGAAGAAAGCCCACAGGCATGGGATCATTAAGAGAAACAAAGTATGCACTATCGGAGTTCTAGAAGTAGAAGAGAGGAAGAAAGGGGAAGAAAGCTTATTTAAAGGAATGATGGCTGAGAACTTCCCAAACCTGGGGAGAAATTTTGACATCGGAGTTGATGAAGCTAATAGGTCACCCCAAAATTTCAATACAAAACAGCTTTTTCTGAGACATATTATAATAAAACCCTAAAACTGAAGACACTGAGAGAATTTTAAAAGCAGTCAACGAAATAAAATTCTCATACAAGTGAACCCTCCTAAGGCTATCAGCAGATATCTCACCAGAAATCTTACAGGTCAGGAGAAACTTTTCAGGCTAGGAGAAAATGGGGCAATACAAACAAAGCCCTAAAAGAAAGAAACTGCCAACCAATACTACTTTACCCAGCAAAGTTGTCCTTCAAAAATGAAGGCAAGGGACACCTGGGTGGCTCAGTTGGTTAAAGGTCTGACTCTTGATTTCAGCTCAGGTCATGATCTCATGGTGGTGGGATTGAGCCCTGCATCAGGCTCTGTGCTCAGTGGGAAGTCTGCTTGAGATTCTCTCTCTCCCTCTGCCCCTTCCCCTGGCTCCTGCTCTCTCCCTCTCTCTCTTTGTCTCTCTCTCAAATAAATACATAAATCATTTTAAGAAAACAAAAGCAAGATAAAGACGTTCCCTAACAAAAGCTGAGGGAGTTCATCACAATTAGACTTGCCTTATAAGAATTGCTGCATAGAAGTCTTCGAGCTGAAGGGAAGGACACTAATTAGTAACATGAGAGTATATAATACCATACAACAGCCTGGTAAAGAAAATATATATTCAGTTTCAGAATATTCTAACTCTAGCATTCATATTCAGAATATTCTAACTCACTTAACTCTAGTAAAGAGCTTAAAAGACAAAAGTGTTTAAAATAGCTGTAGCTTCAATAATTTGTTAAAAAATACACAATACAAAGAGATGTAAACTACGACATTGAAAACATACAATGGCAGGAGTAAAAGAGTAGAGATTTTGTATGTGATTGAAGTCATGTTGTTATCGTCCTAAAATAAATGTGCCTGTAAGATGTTTCAAGGGACCCTCAAGATAAGCACAAAACAAAAATCTATAGTAAATTCACACAGGAAAAAGAGAAGGGAATTCGTATATTGTTAAAGAAAATCATTATTTCACAAAGGAAGACAGTGAGAGAAGGAAACAAAGAAACAAAACAATTAACAAGACAGCAATAGTAAGTCCTTACCTGTAAGTTACATTATATGCAAATGCATTAAATTATCCAATAAAAACATAGAATGGATTAAAAGAAAAAAAGACCAAATATTTGCTGCCTACAGGAGTCTCTTATCGGGACATCCATATGTTCAAAGTGAAGAGATGGAAAGAGATACTGCATGCAAATGGAAACCAAAAGAGAACAGAGGTAGCCACACCTCTCTCAGACAAAAGAGACTTTAAGTTCAGTCTGTAAAATCAGATAAAGAATGTTGTCATATAGTGTTAGAGGAGTCAATTCATCAAGAAGATATAACAATTATAAGTATTTATGCACCTACAATCAGAAAACTTAAATATAATTAGCAAATTGTAACAGATCTGAAGGGAGTAATAGACAATATAATAACAGGAGGGGACTTAAATACCCAGGCCACTTGTTTAAAGTGGCCAGACAGAAAATTGGAAAGGAAACATTGGGCTTGAACTATGACTTAGACAAAATAGAGGGAACATTCCATCAAATAGCAACAGAATACATCTTTCTTTCAAGCACACATGGAACATTCTCCAAGATATATGTTATGTCACAAAACACCTCTTAGCAAATTTTAAAATGTTGAACTCATACCAGGTATCTTTTGTAACCATAATGTTGTGAAGCTAGAAATTGTAACAGGAGAAAAAAACAGGAGATTCACAAATATGTGAAAACTAAACAGAAGAACCAATTGTTCAAAAATAAAATCAAAAGGGAAATAAAAAAATGTATTGAAAGAAATGAAAATATAAACATACCATAACAAAATTATGGGATGCAACTAAATCAGTGCTGAGAGTGAAATTTATAGCATTATATGACTATATTAAAAAAAAAAACCTCAAGTGAACAACATAACTTTATAGCTCAATAGACTTAAAAAAAGGAACAAACTAAGCCCAAAGTTAATAGAAAGTTGGGAAGTAACAAATGTGAGACCAGAAATAAATGAAGTTGAGAATTAAAAAAAAAAAAAAAAAGATAAACAAAACTAAAAGTTGTTTTTTTAAACAAAAACAAAATTAACAGGGGCGCCTGGGTGGCACAGTCGTTAAGCGTCTGCCTTCGGCTCAGGACGTGATCCTGGCGTTCCGGGATCGAGCCCCACATCAGGCTCCTCCACTAGGAGACTGCTTCTTCCTCTCCCACTCCTCTGCTTGTGTTCCCTCTCTCGCTGGCTGTCTCTTTAAAATTAAATAAATAAATAAATCTTAAAAAAAAAATTAACAAACCTTTAGCTAGATTAACCAATCAAAAAAAGAGAACTAAAATAAATACAATTATAAATGAAATAGGAGACATTACAACTGACACCAGTGAAAAGTAAAGAATCATAAGGTTACTATAAGAAATAATATACCATCAAATTGGACAACCTAGAAGAAATGAATAAAATCCCAGAAGTCGTACAACCTACCAACTCTGAATCATGAAGAACTAGAAAATTTGAGCAGCTCAATAATAAGAGATTGAATCAGTAATGAAAACTTCTCAATAAAACCTCCCAGAACCAGAAACGTCACAGTTGAATTCTACCAAACCTTTAGAGAAGAATTAATGCCAATCCTTCACAAATTCTTACAGAAAACTGAAGAGGAAGAAGGACTCCCAAATTGATTTTAAGAGGCCACCATTACCCTTATACCAAAGTCAGGTAAGGGTAATATGAAACAAACAAAAAACAACAAAAGCTATAAGCCCTTGATGAAAATAGATGCAAATTTCTCACCAAAATACAAGCAAAGCAAATTTACCAACACATAAAAGGACTGTACACTATGATCAAGTGGAATATATCCCTGGGATGCAAGAATGTTCCAATATATGCAAATCAATAAATGTGATACACCACATTAATAGAATGAAAGACAAAAATCATATGATCATTTCAATAGATGCAGAAAAAGCATTTGACAAAATCCAACACTCTCTCATGCTGAAAACTGTCAACAAATTGGGTATAGAAGGAATGTGAAGTAACACAATTAAGGCTTTTTATGATAAACCCATAATCAACCACATATTCAATGGTGAAAATTTGAAAGCTCTCCTCTAAGACTGGGGACAAAACAAAGGTGCCCATTCTCACCACTCCTTTTCAACATAGTATTGGAAGTCCTAGCCAGAGCAATTAGGTAAGAAAAACAAATAAAAAGCATTCAAATTGGAAAGGAAGAAGTAAAATAGTTTGTTTGTTGATGATTTAATCTTACCTAGAAAAATACTAAAGACTCAACCAAAAAACTGTTGGAACTAATCAATGAATTCAGTGAAGTTTTGCAATACAAAACCAACATACACAACTAATGAGTCGTTGAACACTACATCAAAAGCTAATGATGTTGGCTAATTGAACATAATAACAAAAAATTTTAAAAAATTAAAAAACATCATACAAATATCTACATGCCAACAATGAGCTATCTGAAAAAAATAAATAAATAAAATAATCCCATTTTTAGTAGCAGCAAAAATAGTAAAATATGGAAATAAATTTAACCAAGAGCATGAAAGATCTCTATGCTGAAAACTATAAGATATTAATGTAAGTAATTAAAGACACATAAATTAAATTAGAGATACTTAAATTTCTTTAAATAAATTAAAGATAAATAAATGGAAGATAATTTATATTTATGGGTTGGGAGAGTTGAGAGTTAATATATTTTAATATTATTAAAATATCCGGGGCACCTGGGTAGCGCAGTCGTTAAGCGTCTGCCTTCGGCTCAGGGCGTGATCCCGGCGTCCCGGGATTGAGTCCTACATCGGGCTCCTCGGCTGGGAGCCTGCTTCTTCCTCTCCCTCTCCCCTGCTGTGTTCCCTCTCTGGCTGGCTGTCTCTCTGTCACATAAATAAAATAAAATCTAAAAAAAAAAAAAAAAAAAAAGAATACCTTTAAAAAAAAAAAAAATCCATACTACCCAGTGCCATTTACAAAGTCAATGCAATCCCCATCAAAATTTCAATGGCATTTTTCACAGAAAGAAAAAAAAATCCTAAAATTCACAAGGTACCACAGGAGACCCCAAATATCCAAAGCAATCTTGAGAAAGAGCAAAGTTGGAGAAACATAAACCAATGGAACAGAATCAAGAGCCCAGAAATGAACTCCAGTATATATGGTCAACCAGTATTTAACAAGAGAACCAAGAACGCTCAATGCAGAAAGGATAGTCTATTCAATAAATGGTGCTGGGAAAACGGGATATCCACACGCAAAAGAAAGAAATTTGACCCCGTTTTACACCATTCACAAAAATTAACTTGAAATGGATTAAGGACCTAAATACAAGGCATGAAACTGCAAATTCCTAGAAGAAACACTCTTTGACCTCAGTCTTGCCAGTGATTTTTTTTGGATGTGACATCAAAAGCACAAACAACAAAATCAAAAGTCTAAAAGTGGAACTACATTAAAATAAAAAATCACTACACAGCCAAAGAAACAATGAACAAATGAAAAAGCATTTGAAAGGGCAAAAAAAAAAAATTGCAAACCACATATCTGATAAAGGTTTACTGTCCAAAATATATAAGGAACTCATATAGTTCAATAGAAAAAAAGTCCAATTAAAAAATGGGAAGAGGAATTAAATAGACGTTTTCTCAGAGAAGACATACAAATGGCCAATAAGTACACGAAAAGGTGCTCAACATCACTAATCATCAGGAAAATGCAAATCAAAACAAGATAATACTTCACACCTGTTAGAATGGCTATTATCAAAAAGACAAGAAATAACAAATGTTGAGTAAGTGGAGAAATGTGAACTCGTCTGTACTATTGGTGGGAACATAAATTAGTACTGCCAGTATGGAAAAGAGTATGAAGATTCCTTTAAAAATTCAAAATAGAGCTACCATATGAATTAGCAATCTCACTTCTGAGTATATATCTGAGAGAAATGAAATCACCATATCATAGAGCTAACCCTACTTTCATGTTCATTGCAGCATGATTCATAGTAGCCAAGACATGGAAACAACCTAAATATCCATCAACGGGTGAATGGATAAAGATGTGGTTATATATACAATGGGATAATATTTAACCATAAAAAAGAAAAAAATTCTGGGGCACCTGGGTGGCTCAGTTGGTTGAATGTCCAATTCTTGATCTTAGCTCAGCTCATGATCTCAGGGTCCTGAGATGGAGCCCCGCATCTGGTTCTGTGCTCAGTGGGGAGTCTGCTTGAGGATTCTCTCCCTCTACTCCTCCCCACCTTCTCTCTAAAATAAATAAGTAAATCCTTAAAAAAAAAAGAAGGAAATTCTGCCATTTGTGACAGCATGCATGGACCTTGAGGGCATTATGCTAAGTGACATAAGTCAGACAAAGAAAGATAAATACTGTATGATCTCATTTATATACAGAATATAAAAACATCAAACTCGTAGAAGCAGGGAGCAGAATGGTGGTTGCCCCAGGCAGAGGAGTGGGAGGAATGGGCTGATGTTGGTTAAAGGGTACAAACTTCCAGATAGAAGATAAGTAAGTTTTGGGGACCTAATGTATTGGGTGGGGACTGTAATTAATAATACTGTATTGTATATTTGAAAGTTGCTATGAGAGCAGAGATTTAATGTCCTCACATTACAATATCAACAAAATGGTAATTATATGAGGTGAAGGATCTGTTAACTAACCTTATTATGATAACATTTCATAATATATTAAAGATATATCAAATCATCACATTGTGCACCTTAAACTTACAAAATGTTATATGTCAATTTCTCAATAAAGCTGGAGGTGGGGGGGAAGAAAGACAGAAAGTGCTTGTAGGGGTACATAGTGTTCATTTTAAATGTTCTGGCAAAGGGATATCTAAGTGAAGACCTGAAAGAAGTGAGGGATTGGGGCGCCTGGGTAGCGCAGTCCTTAAGCGTCTGCCTTCGGCTCAGGGTGTGATTCCGGCGTTCCGGGATCGAATCCCACATCGGGCTCCTCGGCTGGAGCCAGCTTCTTCCTCTCCCACTCCCCTGCTGTGTTCCCTCTCTCGCTGGCTGTCTCTCTGTCACACAAATAAATAAAATCTTAAAAAAAAAAAAAAAAAAGAAGTGAGGGATTAAGCCATGCAGATATCTGAGGCAAGAACTTTCCAGGCAGACATAAAATTAAGTGTAAAGCAAAACCTGGACCAGAGAAGTAAGTGAGGTGCTTAGGTTGAAAAATGCAAGGAAGCCGCTGACTCCCAGCTCATGCAAATAACAGTGGCTCCTAGAGAGGCCCTGGAGGCAAGCTGTACCTAGCAAGCTTGAGGAATGGTAGGTGCCTAGAGCAATGGAACGAATATGGAGAGAAGCTGGCTGAGGTCAGAGGTGGAAGGAGGCCACCTTAGGCCTCCCGGGCATTGCAAGGAGATCAGCTTTGATCTCAGTAGAGATAAGCAGTCCTTGTAAGGTTTAAAGCTGAGGAGTGCTCTAACACAAATTTAAAAAGAAAAAAACGAATAAAAATCTTGAAAGAATGAAATAAAACTGCCCTTGTAGCAGATGATATAAATTACCATAGAAAAACTAACAAAGTCAACAGAAAGCATATTGGAAAAATCAGAGATGAGCATGGTCGTTGGATTTCAAATCAGCAATTAAACCAATAGCATTCCTTTATGACAGCAGTACCAATAAGAAAATATTATAGACATGAATATCTGATTTATATGAACATATGAAAAAAATCTGTGCATTGTCCAGGCACTAGCCGAACAAGAATATCCACAGTCTTTACGGATAAAATTTGACAACTTTATTAAGACATAAAGAAAGATTGGAATAAATTGAGATGTATCTTATGTACAGGATTTAATATTAAAGACATCAGTTGTATCAAAAAAAAAGTGAATTTAATCCAAAAAAGATAATATGTCCTTTTGGGGCAAAGTTCAGATAGGCTCGTTGCCCAGTATAAAAGCTTCAAGTGCCTTAAGCTTGTGTTTCCTCTCCTGTAACACAACTCACCCTGTGTGCAGGCATCCCCATACTCTCTTCACATCATCCTGTGGGAACTGGGGCTTGGAGAACCTGCACAAAAACGATGACATTCTGGCTACTTCTATTAGCTACGACAAAGAGATACCCTCTGTCTCTTTCTGATAGTTTTATGCTGTCCGTCAGCATCGGTGTAACTATGGCAAACTCATTTGTTAACTTGCAGGTAGGCTGTCCATATGGGAGAAAGTGAAACTGGATTCCTACCTGAAACCATACATTAAAATCAATTTCAGGTTGATTAAAGGCTTAAGTGCAAAAGCCAAATAATTAAAACTTTAAGATGACATTTTAGGAGAATCTTTATGACCTCAAGGTAAAGAAGAATTCGTGTCATAAGGAGTGGGAATTGTAATAAAAATTGACAAATTTAAATCTTTGTTACTGCAAATTTCTATTTATAAAAAGGCCGTGATGGTAGTGAAAAGGTAAACCTTAAAATGGAAGAAGATATTGCTATTACATATAATTGACAAAGGATTACGATTCAGATTAAGTAAAGAACTCCTAAAATTATCAAACAGAGAAAAACAGATCAATATTTTCAAAAAGACAAATGCTATAAAAAGACGTTTCACTGAAGATATATAAAAGGCTCTTAAACACATGGAAAGAGCCTCAATCTTATTTGGAGTCATGGAAAGGCAAATTATAATTATAATGACGTACCTTTTCCCACCTATTGAATTGTCAAATATTTTCTTTAAAAGTCAGTTTATATCCAACATTGAATACAATGTGAAATATCAGAAATCTTATGGCTGGTAGGAGGGTAAATGGGTATATTTTTTTTTGGAAAACGCTTGGCATTAAAGCCGAACATGCATGTACCTTTCAATCCCCCAAGTCTGATCCTAGGTATATAGCCACAGAAATGGTTGTACAAGTGAACCGAGGGGTATTTAAAAGAATATCCACAGCAACATTGTCCATAATAGCAAATCCTGGAAGCAACCAATAACCTTAAGTAGTAACAATGGACAGATGAACGGTACCACATTCACACAACAAAGTACAACAGTAAAAATCCGTTAATTACTCTCCATGAATTAATATGATGGATCTGAAAAGGGTAACGCTGAAAAAAGGACCCATAATACACTATCGCTACTGATTAAAAAGTTCTAAAACAGGTGAAAAAAATTAGGTAGTGCTTGAGAATACACATATATGAATATAACTAGAATGAAAAGGCAGCTAAAGAAATGTCACAAAATCAAGACAATACGATGGTCATCTCTTCTGAGAAAGAAGGAGCAACTCTCGCTGAGGGTACAGGGGCGATTTCTAAGGACAGAAAATGCTTTGATCCCTAATCTAGGTTGTGGGTCCAAGGCCATTAAGTTTATCGTTATTCTTTTAAGAAGTGTAGGGTGCACTCATTTTATAGGTATAATGTATTTCACAGTAAAATTTCAAAGGCATTTTAAATAGAATGGTGTGATAACTTCTTCAGCATAAAAAGTACGAAATATAGAAAGCCTAAATGTCCTCTGGAGTCAACAGAGACCAACTACTCTTTTTAAATCATGTTTTGGCATTACAGCTCAAATATCTCTCCCGAAAGTCACTTCCCACTGCAAAGTAGCATAAATCTCACACACTCTTCTCTCGTTGCTTCCAAAATTGGGCTCCCTGGCTCATGGACATCGCCTTTGCTCTCCTGATTTTTTTGGCAAAAAGAGTGAAATTATGAGATACGTGTTCTTTTGCAGACAAAGTTTAAGAGGCACCTACCAACTCTAGGGCTTTTGGCTTTTATGGCGTCCATTTTTCTGTGGTTATACAATACTTCGTTGTGAGTTAGTATAATCAAAGCTGTGTGACGAGTCAAGCAGGCGATCCCGAGGGGCATCTGGGCAGATGTCAGGGTAATGCCACACTCAAAATGACATCAGACTATGATACCTCCAGGACATAGACAAGTGCTTTTCCAGCACAGAGTCCGTCTCTTGTCTCCATATCAAAACTTCAACTCGCTTCATCTCTGTCACCATTTTTCTTTGGCCTGAGATATCTATCGATTCTTTCATTCATGCATTCATAGAAAATCTAAAGCCAAGGGGTTAAAGGATGGTGAAAGTACCTATCAGAGAGAGAGAAGTAAGGAAAAAGACAGTGGATTGCTGAAACAAATTAGAAATTTTGATTGCTACTGCTCGAGGCCAGCAATATTTGTGTGTTTCAGGCCCAAGAGTGCCAGGCCGACTGTGGAAAAGACAAAATTAATTAATGCTTTCTGAGATTAATTAGAAAATTAAATGGAAGTATAATGAAAACCAGCATGGCTTAGCTCACTGGATTTAGAACTGCGCACCACTAAATTTCAGAGTTGTTCAAAATTTCTACGTATTATTTGAATAAAAATGTAGTGAGATTGGCTGTAATCTTTTTTTTTTTTTTTCAACTCTAACACCTACATCCAAGCAGAACTACTAGGACCTTCACAGAGGTGTCAGGTCTGAGTTAATGCTCTTCAAAGCACCTTTATGTGGTATAAATTAAAATGCTCCATTTTGGGGGGTGGAATTTTGGAAGGTTGCCACACACTATTTTGTTGGCCTCTCTGCTGGATGGTCCCTCTGGATTTCACTTGCCTTTTTACAGCCGAAACATTTTTGGTCAATGCATGACATCTCCCATCAACCGGAGGAAGTATGAGAAAAAACAAGCCAGTGGGGTGTACAAAAGAGCCAGAAAAGCATGACTTTAAATTTGCCACATAGAAGTTATGTGACAAATGTTTTCACCTTCTTTGACCATGATTCTTGTTTTCTGTAAAATGGGTGTATTTTTAAATGTTCCACATGACCATTTTGAGCTGTCAGGTAATGGAAAAAAACCCAAAAAACAGAAATTAGCCAATTATCATATGACGATCCCCATCAATGGGGGTTTTACTATAGCTTGACATGCTGGCATCTAAGGAAATTCAATAATTGAAAATGTGAGAAAACTAAATTTAAGTGCATACAATTCTGAGTAAATGCAGCTTTCATCAGACTTTAGACACATCTTCCATCTCTCGTGACCACTGCTAGGGGTCTTGCTCAAAGCTTACCTCTGTCCACTTTTCAAACCCAGCTTTTCTGAGCTTCTCTGTTTTCTGCTCTCTCTCTCTCTCTAGGGCTTGTATATGTAGATGCCATGATGGAATGCATATTGGGATAAAGAAAAGAGCAACCCAACTCTCCAGATCGATACCAGGCAGGCAATCACCAGACCTGAGGATGAAGAACGTAACTGATCATGGAATGCAGTATGTTTCAGAAGCCTGTGAGTAGCATTAGAGCAGAGAATTTCTCCCACTTCCATGCCTGCCCTTCCTTGTTCTGATTTTTTGGAAGAGAGTAGTCTATTAGTAGTTGTGTTGTTGTTGCTGTTGTTTTAAACACATCTGCTGCAATATCAACAATGGTCACCATTGTTCTGAGATTTCGAGATGATTGATATTATGCAATTTAAATAAAAAATGTCATTCATAAATGTTGTCCTCTTATCTTTTTTCATTACTAAGACTTCCTTATTCAAAGACTGAGATTATAAATAAAAACTACAATTCGTTTCTTTTTAAGTAGAATAAAATCATTTTTCATGATGTAGCACTAAAATGTTCAGTGTTTAGATAATGTCTTCCAAAGGGTCCTCAGTAGAGCCTCATTAACGAACATCTTCCTTGAATAAAGTTTTCTATGATGAAATAAATTTGGGAAATGCCACCTTCTCCTGGATTTACTCGGCACGTGAGAAACATAAGTCCTGGAAGAATTCCTGCGGGAAGGAAACTGGTTTAAATTTGTGAAAACATGCTTATCTACACATAAACTTTCAATTTAATATGTATTTATACCTTTAGATACTGATCCAATCAGGAATTGGACTAGTAAGATTCCTGCAGAGTTCCATAGGCCCGTAATAAGTAGCACCATTTGGCAATATTGTGGTTCAATACATTGACTTACCCCTAGATTAATAAAAAGAGAATTTTAATGCCAAGACACAGGTGGAAATAGGATGCTATCTAACAATGCACATCATAGATCGCATCAAATTGAGATATAAGCCCAGAACCTACCATAGCTAAATGAATTTAATTTCTAGTAGTTTTATTTAATAATTCGTATGTTCCAGTTTCCGAAACAAATGTGATATGATTCCTGAGCTGAGGCATTGTTCTCATCAGACGTGGGAGCACGGAGTTAGCTTTGCAGTGGTTGGCGGATGGTGGAGGTGTCAGCATCCTCTGGGGTCTCCCCCAGGCCCTCTCCTGTTCCCACGCTTCCATGGGCCTGGCCTCCACATCCTTCCTTAGCACTCTGGGAGATTGGGAAAGTCACCATGTTTGAGAAGCACCCCGCTATTGACATAGGGGTTGTTCTCATTTCGTTCTTTTATGTTTCAGCTCCCAGGTCGCATTGTACCCCGGCACCAAAATATAGGACATTAAAAAAAAAAAATAAAAAAAAGGCAACGGTTGGCAAGATGGTCACTTATTGCAGAGACGAAACTGTCACCATACCTTAGACTAACGACACAATGTCCTGTATAAATGATTTGTTCTGTTCTGTTTCAATCACTCCCAGAGTGATCAGGGACTCACTTCGTCTGAGGTCAACGTAAAGTCCAGTTCAGAGAAACAATAACGTCAGGGGGGGTAAAGAAAGTAGGCTCCTGGCTTCGGGCTTCCAAGTCGAGCTAGGTTCAAGAACAGAGGAGGGGGAGTAACCCGAGAACCCGTCCAGGGTCCAGGTTCCATCACACAGTGAGAGCAAGAGGCAAGAGTCAGGGTCTCTGGTGCCTGAGAAGGACTCGTGGGGGGGGGGGGGGAGCTTAAGAACCAATTTCAGTCACACCAGCATGAAGCACAGGCAGGAAACTGAAATTTCCCATCGGAGTCATTTGCTTCCACTGTTTCGTGGAGTCTTACTTTGAAACCTGTCTCATGAATCCCTTCCGTTTCCTCTGCCCGGAAAAGGAGAAAGCTTTCTTACCTGCATTTCTCTCCGCACGAGTCCAGCCCCCAACTTCCCAGAGTGACGGAATCTCTTACAAGCACGCCCTGCAGGTGTACAGGGAGGTAAAATACCCTGGTTAGCATGAAAATCTCTTCAAAGGGAAAGAAGCCCTTCAACCGCTTCGCTGAGAAATCGCTGCTTTGATAAAACCAGGTCCACACGGGCGGACACACACACACACACACACACACACTCGAAAATTCTTCAAACCCGTCTTTCTTGTTTTAAAATAAGATGCGACCGGCGCAACAGCAAGGTTTTTATCCCTGATTTCAAATTATAACATACTTTCCAAGTTACAGGTCAGTGATGCCCATCCGAGGGGTTATTTTTTGTTTTTTTGTCTTTCCATCCTCCCTCCCTGCTCCATGGCGTCGGAGCACGAGTCTCATTTTATTATTGTTCAGGTAGCACTACGGATAAAGACCTCAGGAAAAAAAAACACCAGTGCCCAAGACACTCTGATGGCCTTCTCCCCATGTAATTATACTCACTCTTGATAACACTAAAGGCATACCTTACCGGCGGTGGCAAAGAGGCCTTCTTTTTCACAGGGAGATGGATTGTTTCTTTGGGCCTTGATGGTCTTCAAATTATCTGAGCGCAGAAAAGAGAGCAGAGTGAATTTTATTTTAACTCATTTTATTTCTGAATTTATTTCCCAGTAGCTAGGAGGTGGAGGCTGCCCCAGCAGTCAAGTCAATTGTTATCTGTGGGACTTGATTATGCTTGGACCCAGTCGCTCATTTTGAGCAAGACACAGTTAATGAGGAGAGAAATGAAAAGTGCATTGAGTCACAGTGTGTTTGTGGTAATTTGTGACACATTTACTCCACTCAGTTCTTTGTTTATCCCTCTCCCCTCCGCTCAGGTTCTGTGGAAAAAGGAGCAGATAAGCGAATTCGCTGGTCGACAGTTAAGGGTGTTGAAAGTAATGAATCTCTCTATCTCCCGATCCATTGTTGGCAGTAATTGGGGCACCATTCATCTCGACAGTGAAATGCCAAGAAGGCTCATCTTAACGAAACATCTTTTTTTCCCCATTATTTCGCAACATATTTTTCATTGACACTGCTAGTTTTTATTTTCCCTATGTCTTTTTTTTTTTTGGTGCGCTCTTTGCCACTTTTCTAAATAATAGTCCATTAAACAGTTCACAGTGTGTGTTCTGTAGAAATGTAAAAAAGTGATTGGATGATACTAATTAAGGAGAGTGTTTGTTTCCACTTACTGCAGATCAATGGTGGGTTACATTAAAGCCACATTTGGGGATGAGTTTCACACACAAGAACAGCTGGGCTAAATACATATTTCAAGACACACAGGTAGGTCAAACAAACATTCCTTTCTTTGGAAAGTGCATGTTGGAACTATAAATTCTACTTGCAGAACTGTAGGGAGACACAAAGGCTAATTATTCACTGCAATCATTGTTAGTTTTAATAGAAACTGTTAAGGGTGAAATTAGGATATGTTCAGTTACTTCTAGAACTGCTTTAATCTGGGCCCTCCAATGTATTGGTTTCATTGCGATATTTTTCCAGGCTGATTTTCAACCAAATTTCCAAGTGAATCAGATTTTCTCTTTTTTTTTTTTTGTATATATATAATAATTTTGAATTGGGGAGGAGACGAGTCCATGTATTTTTGTGACTTCTCCATAACTGTCTTTGTGATTCTCGGCTACATGGTGGAATTTGCTTATTCCCCAGCAACACGATTTTCTTCTGTACAAGTTGGAGGTACTACGGTCCAGTTCTGTGAAGGACAATCAACAGCCATTAATGACTATCACAAATTCTGAGGGCCACTTGGAATAATAGAATTGTAGAGAAAAAAAAAAAAAGAAGAGGAAACTATCTACATCCGCCACATAATTTTAGCCTGCAATAGCTACACTTCAGACTGTATGCATGTAACCTGTACTTATACACATTTCTTGCAGGAAATGTTATTTTTGGCGTTAGTAATACTCTTGGTGCTACTTTATAGACATTTAGCTATATTCGGTAGGTACCTTAGAGCCATGTTCTACTTCACGCAGTGTTGCTTGCGTAACAACACTGTCCACCGCAGTCATGGGTTTGCGTGGTCACAGATGTTTTCACGGATGCAATTTTGCTATAATATTAATTTTCATCAAGCACAACTGCCGCTTAGGTTTGTGTCTCAAAGGTTGGACTTTCTAACTGAATGAGATTGGTTCAAAGGCTTGCAAGGGAGGAGGAATCCAAGATGGCGCTCCTGATCCTGTACCTGACTTGCCCGGTGACTCAGGGCCAGTGGCCCCGCACCTCTATCTACTCATTTATAAAACCTTCCTTAATGGTAATGAGAATCATACGAGAGTAGTGATGTGCAACTGACTTCAACGGATCACATCTCTGGGGAGAGACGCAAGCCAGGGTGTAAAGGTAGGGAATTGGGCTGTGAAAGAGCCCATTTCTTTCAGCGTGGGACTGAAAGCTCAGGAGGGTATGGTTGGTTATGGGACTCAGCTTCTCAACGGGAGTCCAGAGAACTCATATGGGTTCTGAATAAAGGAAATAGTGTTTTGCATTTTCTGCATTTTAGGGCATCAAGATGAGACAGAAAGGGAACTCCTTAGTGTGATGTGAACAACATTGCAGTCATGTAGACATATTTATATGTATTTTTTATGTATCTTTTCCCCACACCTATTTTCGATGTTTTCCTTTACCCCCTAGACATGTAACCTCTGCATTTTAGTTACCTACCAACTAAAAGGAGGTAATACTGTCCTTACACCAGACTCCTGATGAACGCCAAAAGAGTCTCAAAAATAGTATATGGGAAGATCTTTATAGAATGTACACCATTGTTGTTGGATTAACTTTGTCAGTTTGTCATGGCAGGGCTGTGGTGGGAAATGGGCACTGACTATACACATGGTAGTTGAATTGGTTTTAATTTTCTTTTTGCAACCAAAAGTAAATTTTGATTCAAGAAGCACAAAATGTTCTTGTTTCATTTGTTTTATTTGCTGAGTGTGTATGCGTGCGTTGCTACTTAAAAAAAGGTAAAAATCTTCCTTTATTAAACACCAAGATTTGATTCATTTGACTAATAAGTGAAATGAATATGAAGTCATGTCAGAAACTCTAAGGTCCAGAATTAACTTCTGTTTATTCCGTGTTTTGAGGTGTCATCCTAAATTCCGCATTCTTCAGTCTTGTCTGACCTCAACCCTGAAGGGTACTTGGGGATGGGTGTGTGCTCTCTTATGGACTGGAATGCAGTTCAGGGACCTCAATCTAGAGACTGATGCCAGATTATGCACCAGAAAGGGCTATTAGTCTCTCAGGTGGGGTTTAAGAGCTGAGACGGGAGTGTGAGAACATGAGGATCCAGGAGCCCTGGAGTGGGGACACTGGGACTTTGCAGACAGAAGACACTGATCACTAGCTTGGCCATGCTTTATCACTGGTTGACTCGGTATTATTTGGATGAAGGTTTGGGCCCTACAGATGATTAATAAATTCCACAAGAGGGATTCGAATTGGCATGTATGTCAACTAAAAAAACCCACAAATGTCAAATGGAAAAATCTGGAATTGAGTATAATTCAAATCTTTGCTATTTGAATCACTTGAGCAGATTACTTAAAACTCAGACTCTCATTATCCTGACCTTCACAAATGGGTAGAAATCTCAAACTCATAAGATGGGTATTGTTATAGACAGAACGTTCGTGTCTCCCCCAAATTCATATGTTGAAATCCTAATCCCCAGTGCGATGATATCTGGAGGTGCGTCCTTTGGGAGGTGATCTAGTCATGAGGGTGGAGCTCTTGTGAATGGGGTTAGTGCCCTTATAAAAGAGATCCCAGAGAGCTTCCTCTCCTCTTCTGTTGTGTGAGGACCAGACCCTGAGTCTGCCTGCACCTTGATTTTGGAGTTCCCAGGCTCTGGAATTGTGAGAAATATATTTCTGTTGATCATAAGCTACCAAGTCTGTAGTATATTTATTGTAGCAGCTTGAAAGGACTAAAACAATTGTGAAGAATAAATTATGCATGGAACCACTTTATAAACAATAAAGCAGTTATACATGACAGTTTATACATGGTGTCACTAGTACGTGCTTTGATTGCACTTGAGACATAACATTGGAGATGGCAATCATTCATTACATATTATAAGATATTACAGTTTTGGGGGAAGGAAAGATCAGCATTTATGGGAACGTTTCAATATGTTAGAATACTCATTTTTTCCTATTAATGAATAAGAATGTCTTCCCTTACCTCCCCAAGTATTGTTCCAAAGGTTTACTCCTCTTAGATTGAGGATAAATTTTCTAGAACAAACTCCTTAGCTGTTAAATCATCTCAATAAATTCCTTTATTCTTCTAACCGATGACAAAAGCATAAAAAATACACACTCAGGGCCAATGAATATTTGTGTTTGTTTCAAGTACGTATGGAGATGATAACCAAAGACCTTATAGCACAATTTGTACGAAGTAGAATGTGGACAGTAGAATGGCTCATACAGCCACATTATAACTCTGCTCACGTTGGTCCTGCAGTCCTGGTTTTTAACAATGTTTTTCTTATTCCTATTTTAATGATAAAGCAGATGCTTTTGGAGGCACCACAATGACAAAACTGAAGAACTTTTCTTGCCCTGAAGGAGGTCACCAGACTGTAAGCTTCCCAAGGGCGGAACCGTGACTTATAACATGGTTTGCTGCTCAGTTCCTGGCATATATCTTATCACGCATGGCACCATTGATGCCCAGCAGTCTCTGTTGAATGAATGAGTTGGGAAGATAGACATGTAGCTTTAAACAGCAATAGAAATGGATACAAATATTAAATAGTTATATTGAACTTTCAAATTCCTCAAAGACTGACATGTATTATCTGTATGTGTCTAGATGGTATCTCTTATTTTAAGCACAAATGGGGTCAAGGTGTGGCCACATGTGGAATACTCCATGGTTAGAGGGTCAAAAATCAACATTCAATCAAAGGTTAACATTGCCATCATAAGATGATACTATGAGGTATAAGAATAACTATGAAGCTTTTTCTGAAAAGTAATTATCATTACAATTTGATTATGAGAATAGAACCATTTAATTTTAAGTTGGCATTATAGTGTAGGAAGAAAATTTCACAGACTATCAGAATTTCCACTGCTCTAACAATTACTGTATTATAAACTAAACTGAGATTTGTTTCCTATTAGTGAGAATGAGATATTTTGAGGGTGGCACATACATCTCTAATAATTTAATTTTTTCCTCAGATTGAACATACACTATACACAGTTTTATTGTATCTGGATTAAAGATGATATCTCATGGATGCCATTGTGCATGATTTTGGAGTGTTCCTTCTCTTAGCTTTCAAGTGACTAAATGGATATTCAATTTTTAAATCACTCACTAGTTGTAAAGAATTCCCACAAATTGAAGGACTCATTGACTGATGGAATTAAATAACTAAAAAAATAGAATTACAATCAATTCTAATAATCCATAGTAGCTATGCTATAAAGACATCACAAACGCTGAGCCATTGCTCTTAAGGAAATACAAGGTCAGGTTCCCATGAGCTTCTGGTCATGATAGTCTCATCAACCAATCGATACATAACCTTGTTTCATGTGTGTTTCTGTTTAAAGACACCTTATTTAATATATATTGTTGGTTCACCAACACTGAACTTACAACCAACAGCATTCCAACCCATGCTTGAAGGAAGCTCATTTAGCACATATTTTTTCCATAAGGCGCATCCCATTCCTCTTATGTTCATGAACACTAGAAAGCATTTCAGCACTATCTTAGGTGCTATTTTCAACAGTGAAATCATCAACAAAATCTTTTTAAAAATGCAAAAATTGTGGCGCTGACCGTACCATGAAAAGAACCTTGTTTGCTGTATGAGAGCTGAAATGAAAAGTCAGGACCTCTCTCATTCAACCTCAGGTGGGAACATATGTGTAAGGTGGCTCAGAGGAATGTTTGCCTGTGACCCTGAAAGTACAGCCTTCCAGTACTGATTTTGGAGTTACAAATAAATTTTAGTAAGTAGACAAATTTGGAAACACAAAATCCATAAGGAATAAAGATTATAGTTCTAAATAATCTCTTACTTGATGTGATGACTACTTACAGTGAAAAACTCCTACGAGGAAAGAAATATGAAACAGGAATGTGATATTGTTTACACTTTTTATTAGCATGTGTCCCCCCCAAAAAATATCATGCTATTCCTGAATTTAGCTAAGTCATTTTCCTTTAGTTTTAACTGCTAATCTATTTCTCTATTTAGTTATGTATTTGAGAGTTCCTAATAATATGTTCATATATGAAATTAACAGTTTAACCATTGTCATAAATTTATTACAGGATTCTCTCTTGCAGTAATTGCAGTATCTTTGTACTTCAGCAGAATTTTATCTTCTAAAGCACATACAGAAAATATTCTAATTTTGTCTAATTTTCCAAGAGAAAGGTGTAATAAATCTGAATGGCATGCCTTGTTCATATTACAGACATTATACTAAGTAGATATGATCAACTATGTTAAATACACGACCACGAGATCATTGTATAAAATTCAGGCGAGCCTAAAATAATGCCAAGGCAAAGTCCAAAGCCAAATTAGTAGGGTTAACCCAGTACCAAAAAAAAAAAAAAAAAAAAAAAAAAAAAAAGCCAAACTTCAGTACATCCCTTTCAAAACTCTGAACCTCTTGGTTCTGATTCATTGTTTTTTCCTTAATATTACCCCCCACCCAGCCCAGCCCTAACTTCCTGTACAAAGAGATCCATGATTGCATTCTATTACTAGCCAAGGACCTACAATTTAAAATCTATTCTTGCATGAAAAGTCCTTTTTAAATTAAACAGTTTCTAATCAACAGGGAATTATTTAGATATTTCCTTGCCTTAGGCTGGAGACAAGGCAAACTTTGGAATGCATAACAGGGGAGTGTGTGGGATTTGTTTCACGTTTTTCCTTCTGAAAGGCAGTAAAGCATGGACACTGGAAGCTCAAGCCCCGGAGTCAGACTGCCTGCCGTTGTGTCCTGGTGCCGCCATTCATTAGTGCAGTCCTGCGAAGTCATTTCCTCTCTTTGTGCCCCATTCCCTAGGCCATCAAATAAGAACATCACCAGGGGTAGATGTCCTTGGATTGTGGTTCGGGATGTATGAGTCAATATATGGGAAGAATGTCTGGCATGTACTAAGCATTCAGTAAGCCTCAACCATCATTTTATCTCATTCCCAGTGGCTTCTTCTGTAACTTCCATAATTGGCAGCATTGTTCCGCCAACTCAATATTGGACTCATCTGAGACTAGTGTTACAATTCGTTTTTGAACTCACAACCGCCCCAATTCTGGCTGAATATTTCAGTTTTGATTGGGTTGTGTTATGTGACAAAGGTTATGGCACAGTCACTCCTGTGATGGAGTTACATCATATGACCCCATCTTGGCCGATCCAAGAAAGAAGATGCTGTGTTCTAAGAGGGCCACATGGCTTTGACATAAGGCCGGGTGCTAGTAGCTGGGAAGGATCCCCAGGTCACAGACAACAGGAAAACAGGAAACCTCAGTTCTCCAAATGCAAGGGATTAAATTCTTGGAATAACCTAAATGAATGGAAAACAAAAGACCTTGAGCTCCAGATAAGAAGGCATTTCTGTAGACGTCTTGATGGCAGACTTGCGTGAGCCTGAGCAGAGAACCCAGCTGAGCTATGTTCTCCAGAACTGTGAAGTAATAATAGGTTCGGTTTTAAGCCACTAAGTTTGCGGTAATTTATTGCACAGCATGGAAAACTAATACAATGGCCTGAGAAATGGGAGGGGCTTGGGAATGGCAGCACTGGTGTCACATTGAAAAATCTCCATCCTCAGAGATAGCCAACATGCATATAGCCCAGATTCCCAGGGCATGGTCCAGGCTAGTGGCAATACATGTCCTTTTTCTTATCAGAAGACTTAAACTCTGGGTCCAGTGGCCGACTCTTTGGTCCCCAAGGCCACATCACTGTCTCTTTTGAGAGAAAGGAAAAAATACATTTGTCTTTATGGCCATTCCACCTTGCCAGATTAGATGTCACCCCTGGACAAGAGCTATCGATATTTTGGGGGTATCCTGTGCCATAGAGGAGAATTTAACATAATGGCTGAATAATCACCATCATCAAACCCATCATGTACCCCAATATATACACCACCGGTTTTAAAGAGAATTAATGTCCTGTTGGGAAGACAAATGTTCATAGAGATAAATTACAATCTTTCTGCAATTTTGCCTTCATCCAAAGGAGAAAGGCAAGGCCCTTTAATGTCTGTGAATGCTCTCTATACTTGCTTACCCAGTCTGCTACAATTTGAATAAGGGACAGTTTTGAAATGCTTCCCAACTTCACATTTTCAAGGGTAATATTTTCTTTTGAGTTGACAGACAAAGCCTTCATCTGACAAATGAATGTACTCAGGAGATTATATCAATGGCTAATCCAATTAAAAATCTTTGATATGTTCGGTTATCTCTGCTGTGAATTTGATGAGCTGTAGATTGTGGGAACTGAAAGTTATATTTACTTTTCACTTAAATCTTTATTAATCATTTTTGTATTTAACTTTAGGGAAATTATAACTTCTAATTATTTTTTCTTATCCTTAGAACGAAAGAAGCTAATAGTAGAGGAATAATCCTACCCCAAATCTGTTTTTTTTAGATTAGTTTTTTTCTTGGTTATCATCTGAAGCTTAAGCAAACCTATTTTACTAAATCAGCGTGTAGAAACAAAAAAGAAACACATGAGTGGGGCCAAACAATTTCTGTTCTTGTGTGTGTGTGTGTGTGTGTGGCGTGTGTGTGTGCGTGTGTGTGTGCGCGTGTGTGTGTGTGCGTGTGTGTGCGTGTGTTTGGCTTGCTTAGAGTTATTCCTCACAATAAAGCATCAGTTTATTATGTTGACCCAATTTCCAGTTAGTTACTCTGGCAAACCCAGACAGAGCTACCGGGTATGCAGCCTGTATGATATAATCTTAGGCTTTCAGAAACATTGCAAGAAAAATAGCCAATGATTATTTTGGAATAAAAACAGGATTTGAAAACCTTTTTTTGAAATGAAGTCATCAACAGAAGACAGGAGCATCATGAAGGCAAGGACCCCCTTCCACTTCTTCCTTTAGACTATGGGCTTTTGCTTCCTTGTTGCCGTGTGCTTGTATTTGTGTGAAGAAAAGGGGGGGACAAAGCAGTATTTAATTTAATTTAATTTTATCCCCTCATATTTCATTTTATGTTTGATGTGGGGAATGCCAACCCTCCGATTTGTGACCTAACTTCCTTTCCTAAGAGACTTATTTTTCTGATTTACAAAATGTTTCAAACTATCTCCTGAATCTTTCCGATAAATACCAGTGTGTGAGCAACAGTGCATCATAAGAATGTTGGAAACCTTAGGAGTATCTGGTTATCTCCTAATGGCATCTAGGACAGAACTGCATCTTGCCTGAGAATTTCTAAACTAGATGATTATATCCAGTTCTCTTGCAAATTCAGTCGAAATTTTTAAAAAGACGTTTCTCTAGATTTTTTATAAAACTTCCATCTCAAACCCTGTTTTCTTGTTTTTAAATCTACTTTATAAGACATTACAACCAGAAACCTCACATTCCAGCAAAAACATTTTCCTTTATAAAGTGCTTCCCCCATGAAGAGAGCATGGCTGTGATGAGAATTCTTTACTCCCTGTCATTTGGCTATCACAAACTTGGCCCTCCTCTACTTTACATCCCTAAAGCTTTGCATGTGTGATTATCAGAACTCCCTTTTCTGTGGGATTATATGTAATTAAGTTTTCAATCAATTTGACTAATTAAATGGAAGCACCGTCTGTGGGCTAGGTTGGGGGACTAGAAATGGGTTTCTGAGTATTACCACTAACTCACTAGATGAATATGGTGGGTTATTTAATGTCTTATTCTCCTATGAAGGGAGTAGAGGGGAAGTATTTCAGGTCAGATCTACAAGGTCCCAATTTTTCTAAGAACCTCAAATTCCTATCTCTATCATCTGTGCTCTCTTGAGCCTCAGACTCAAATTCCCAACTGCCTCTTCTTGCAGGTGAGTTTGGAACCGCACTAAGGCCATCTGAAAAGTCAGCCACAAAGGGCTACATAACCCATCAGGCTATTGCATGACCCCAGAGAAGGGCTCTGAATACTGTCACTGATCTGGGCTTTAGAGGTTTCACTGCTCAAATGGTGGTAGTCATAGGGATGAGACTATCTTAAATTCATTAGTAAAGGCTTTGATTTTCTTTTGTTTCTTTATTAAGCATGAATTAAGTATAGTCCTGAGAAAATATTCTTTGCCATGTCAATGTTTCTAGCTTTGGAACAAATACAAACTAATAGGATATGATTTCTAGAGGGTGCCTTAGACATACTCCAGCCCAACCTCCTCATTTTCTACGAGGAAACTGAGGCCCATGAAGGGTCAGGATGTGCTATTTCAGGAGGAGCTAGAGCTCTGTGCTTCCTTCCCAGAGCTCTTACAACTGTGTATGCTACCACACGTCAGGTGTGACCAGCATTGACATTCATGACGGCTTATGCCCCTAAGCCTGAGGCCACTTTGCCAAAATGCAGAAATACTTGGAGCAAACATAACTCAGCTCAATGGCAGGATAGGTGGCCACCATCCAGCATCCCTTAGGTATCCAGAGAATCGGAAATCTCGAAGGCCAAGTGCAACAGAGGTGCCATGTGATCCCTAGGTCTGTATCGTTTTCTACAAGGCACATCCTTTCATCACCTTGTGGAGTAAATGAGAGCTGTAGGAAGAACCTTCATGGAAAACACTATTTCCAGGAAAATAAGCAAAAACCTGAGTGAGAGAGAAGAAACGTATAAATACCCTCATGGGTTCCAAGGTCATAGAGCCTCCAGAATGGAAAGAAGAAAGCTCACCTTTCATTCCAGCTTCTTCCCTCCCTTGGGCCCTTCCTCAAGAACCCCTCCAGACCCCCAAACTGGAATCAACCCCTTCACTTCACTTAACCCATCCTAAATGTATATTTCCTTCAACGAGCACATTCACACTGACCTACGCTTCTTTCTTTGGCTAACCACAGAACAAGGCAAAGTTTCCTTACTTTACATTCTTCAGTATATATTTAAATAGTTTGCTCTGTACTATCATGCATTATTAATATGCTGCCTTGGATATATGTTCTTGCGTTATTTCCTGTGTGTTTTTCACATCACCCTGCAACATTACAAGTTCCTTGAGGGGAGAGGCCGTGACTTCTTTGGCATTTCTAACAGAACTTACTACTTAATAAGCATGCATTGAGTTTACATAAATCTCCATGGAGACTTGAGAAAAGGGTGAGTTTTGTTTGTTTGTTTGTTTGTTTTTCAACCACTCTTTCAATGTTCTTGTCATGGTTAAACAGGAAAATAAAGGACCTGGACCTCTGGTGAGTCGAAACTAGCTTAGTATCCAAACACCACTTCATTAAAAGCATTTATAGTTTCAAAATGCAAAGCCAATTTTTTTAATGTTTAATTATTTTTAAATTGTAGATTATATATCTATATTTTAAAATTAGAACATATATTTAAAATTTAATATAGATAGGTCAATAATTAATACAATTTTTGAAGATCAGTCTAGAGTGACCCCAGAATCAATTGTTGTGATCTAGAAATATGATACATCTCTACACCAGAAATGAAACCATTTTGCTTTTCCGAGCTAAACTAATTCTTATTCTGTCATGCTTTCTGCTCGCAAACGTTTCAGGGAATAATATGTACTAGAGCTATCAGGGACAGGTCTGCAATGTTAAATAGTAGCAAGTCAAAGATGACAAGTCTTGTCATTTAATGAGTCAAAGATCAGATACTAATATTTTATTAAAACTAAGTGATGTGCACTCATAGTCTGCTACTCTCTTTGCTTGCAAAATGTCAGCAGAGAAGCAACAGGAAATAGAATGTGGGAGACAAAAGTTGCCCATACTTGAAGGATGGCAATGAAACAAAATGAAGTTTGTTTAATTGAAATAATGAATTGTTTAATTAAAAGAAATTCATATCTCTCATTCATTAAGATATGCATCATCAAGATTCGTTTTAGAATAAAAATCTAATATCTGCTTTGGAACTTCACTGTTATTTTCACATACTTTTATATCCCAGAATAATGCTGCCTGGTGGAGGAGGAAAAAAAATCTGCATTTATGCTTCTCAGTGTTCTGTGCATATACCATTGTCTCAGATAAAATTAACAGCTTCAAAAGAATTGCATCAGAAATTATGATTAATCTAGAGATATAAATTGGAGGTGAGAAGGAGTATGACTCAGAGCACTCTTGAAAGCTTTAAGATTTAAGTCTCTTAAAATTTACATTCATATCCACTGAATGATGACAGATCAAGGCATCTCTAAGAAACTCTGAAGGCAGCTGGCACCTTGCATACTGCTTTTTTATGGGAACACTTAGACGAGTAGAATAAAAATTCTCTATTAAAAATAAAATTGATCATTGGAGGAAAGAAACTGATTTCAGA
Organism: Ursus arctos; assembly: GCF_023065955.2. Lineage (NCBI taxonomy): Eukaryota > Metazoa > Chordata > Mammalia > Carnivora > Ursidae > Ursus > Ursus arctos. Next base: position 6,790,989 of record NW_026623100.1, read on the forward strand.
ATATAAAATACACACAACCACACTTCTTTTTCAATTCTATATTGGTTGAAAAGATCTTACTTCTTGGTTCCTGGTAGAGAAATATCAAATTATGTCTAGTGACATCTGTCTCCATTAAATAGAGTAATTTCCCAGAGAGGAACAAGACTTTCAATGCAACAATAGGAGACTTGCCAGTTGACAGGAAAGAATGTACCCGGACCTGACCACTGTTGATGGGACTCTGATGTGTTCTCCCAGGAGTAGATGGTCTAAAGCGTTGATTCATTAGTCTGTTTAATCTTCAGGCTTGCTAAGAAAGAGATCCTCCTTGATTTAAAGGCTGTCAGGCTGTCATCTCAAGAGGTTCATCCCTTGTCATTCCCTCCATCCACAATCAAAGAAAATGACTCTTAGCCCTGTTACAAAGAATTAGCATAAAGAAGAAAGAAATCTAGAAATAGAACCTGAAATTTTCAACTAGGGACATCTGCATTTCTATCTCTGTCTACTTCTACTCCCACTGTGATTTTCAATCACTCAGGTAGATATTTTCTATTCTCAGTATAACATTACCAGTTTTTTTTTAATCTCTGTTGAAAAAAAATATGATATTGTTTGTGTTGGGTTGACAATTGCAGCTTTAAGACAAATGTTAGTTTTGTAATCATGATGTTAATATTTAGAATTAAAATTTTGATACTGGAACCCAAACACATTGCAAGAAAAATTGAGAAAAATAGATTTTATTGGTGGGAGGAACAGAAAAGTGGTAAAGTCCAATAGGACTAACAGTTGGAGTGCCTTCAATTGCTGCATTTGACATACGTAATGTTGTATTGGATGGGAATTCACATTGGTCTGAGTTCTGTTATAAAAGTTCCAGATATCTTTACCAGTCCTTACCATATAATTTATTAAGAGCCTAAGTTAAAATCTACATGCCTCATAGCTGAATTAATGTTATAGAAATACTTAACATTTTTAGCACTAGGGGACAATATTGACCTGGCATTGTTAAATGCCAGATATCCATGTTTACAGACAACCCCATTTAAATTTTGCATGATTATATTTAGCTGCCACCCGGATCATTCTGGTTGATTCTGGTTAAGATTTATTCCATTAAAAAAAAAAAAAAGATTTGTTCCAGTTCTCATTTTCCAGACCCCAGGAAGTAAATTTGCTGATGTAATCACCTCTCTGATTATTGGCATTGTACTGAGTGGGGGTACTGAAACACTGTAATGACGTTTTTGCAGGTATGATTGGAGTAAACACACTACGTACTAAGGGTTCACACACTCTTGTGACAGGTGCATAGTTTTACGCTATGTGATCTGGAAGAACACCTCTTTGATTCTCTCCACCTGCTTCTCAATACAGTAGTCATCAAGATGCTATCTTCAGTAGTCTGCACTCCATTCACTCCTTTATCAGTCTCAGGCTTATTTGTGACTCCATTTTCAACCTGCTTCCACCACTATCATTTCTGCTTACTCTCCATTCTATCTTGGAAGTATTCTTGTATTAGCATTCAACACTCTGTATGCTCGCTGTTCTTATCTAGGCTGTTAAAATGGCCTCCTAACTGGACTACCCACCTTCTAGTCTGCCCCCTTTCTAATTCTTTGTCAGAATTAAATGTCCTAATGCACAACTCTTATCATGGTTCTCTCTGCTTAGTATATTCTTCCTTCCGCTATTATCTACACATCAAGTACACTCTTCAGCTGGATTATTATCACTGCAGCCCTAAATCTTGGTTAAACACATCTTCATAATTGGATCTCTTTTCATAATCACTTCAAAGTGGACAAGGTCCTATGGATCCCTTCCCCTCCCTTGCTCTCTTTCACACTGAACATTCACCCACAAGGGCTCTTCCTCCATATCTGCATGTCCACATAACGTACACTTCAAAGCCCAACAAAAAGTCTTCCCCCTACTATTTATATACATTTCTTAGGTAGAAAAATAAACAACTTTTGCTTTTCTTTTTTTAAATTGCCATGTCTCTATTCACAGCAACATTACTTATGAAATATTTACATAGCCTAATTTGTTTGTTTATACATTAACTATAAGTTTCTTCTAATTGAAGTACATGTCTTGTAGGTTCTCTGACTCTCAAAAAAGCCACCATTACATTTGAGGATATATATCATAGTTAAACACATGGTTAATTACAAATATTTTCTAGAATCTCTATTGTTATTATTCTCAAAGCAGTCTAAATCTACCCAGACCAATAGTTTTCAATGATCACACACTTACTTCTGATCTTTGATTCAACTTTGAAGACATGGAAGAGTATTGCCTTTTTCTAAAAAGCCATGGATGCATCTGTTAAAGGTTGGCAAGTACATGAAAGGTAAGTTTCATTGGGAGGGGCAGGATGGGGTGGGGCCCTGGGTATACATGTTTGAAAGAAAAGCTTATGGCCTGAAGAAAAGAACGTGCCTTTACCAAAATGAAAATCCACACGTTCAAGAATACTCCTGGGTGGAAAGTATGATCACTCAATGTCTGACCACTTCACAATATAAGACGCCATTTTGTTAGGGTTCTGTTGAAGAGGTATCAATTAACGCCACTGCAAACTCTAGTATTAAACGCGGAAACATGCACTTCCCCTAAAACATTGTGTTTGAGGAATTAGAAATGGAAACCCTTGGGTTGAGAGTCTAAGAAGAAATAGGTGGTGTGGTATTGGTGGCTGTTACTTGAAAGTTATCCCTGGGCAAGATGAAGAAAGTTGAGCTGACACATATTCCCTCAGATTACCTCTTTACCCCTTTCTTGGTTGAATACGAGGATTAATGATGTTAAAACAGAACACTTGAGTGCGTGAAGTAAATTCTGGAATGACATCCTTCAGGCCTGGGTTATCTGAAGACTGGTGAAGTAACCATCCAACAGACAGAGAGTGGAAGAGAGGGAGAGTGAGGGAGAAGCTTGAGGGCTTTTAAATAGTCACCTAGTGTGAAGGGACAAAGTTCACAAGTATGTCACCTCTTCCCTAACATTTGCTTTCCAAGGAACACCATTTTAAGATAAGGGTAAAAAGAGCTAAGCAAGGATTTCAGTCCTACCTAATCAGGTAGTAATGATAAGAGATGAGAAAAAAGAAATATACACTGTCCAGCCTCAGACAGAGCTCATGCTAACCCCACCACAGGCTTGCCACAAGGAGAACTGGGTCCTCAGATTCGTGTCTCTTTTCTCCCTGGGGCATCTAAGGATGTTGTGGTCTCTGCTTTCATCCCTTCTTTTAGAGCCTGATTTTAGCCATTTCCTTCAATCAAGTAAAAATGACAGGTAACAGCAGAAAATGTCATCCTTCCAATGGATATCTGTATTTCAAAAAAGGATTAGTCTTTAAGCTTAAGTGTCTTCGATGATGTTTCAGGCAATCTCTTAAAAGTGGGGTAACATGTTAAAGACATCTGGTCTTTCATAAGATCTCTAAAATCCCTCCTGAGTGGCCACGGGAGAAATAAGAAGGTCTTGTTAAGTAGAATGCCCTACTCCTGCTGTACCTGTTTGAAGGAGGTACGATGTTTTAGGAACCAAACAGCAGCTCCTTTGCTGAGGATCATTAGCTTAAAAGCTCTTTGCAATAACTCGGTTTCTTTAAATGTCCTCTTGACTTGTTTCCCATGACTTAGAATGCTTCTCTTTGTGATGCACATTATATATATATGTATATATATATATATATATACATATATATATATCCACTTCAAAAAGAGGTCCACTTTGTCCACTCATCGCTCATAGACTGCTGAGTTGCAAACAATTCATTTCTAGATAAGAATATATGAAATATCTTTAACTGACCCTTGTAAGAAGGGCAGAGGTTAGTGCTTTTTTAAAAAGGGGGTGGCTAGGAGGAAATGCCTTTTCTCACTCTTCCCCTATGCTATCACTGAAGGGGGCTGCTGTGCTAATTATTCTCAGAAAAGTTGGTTGCTTGTGGGGTTCAGACTGCTGGCACATTTAGACACTCAAGTCTGTGCTACATAGAAAAAAGCCTGATTGACGACCTCCTACATAGCAGGCACTGTTGCAGGTGTGTGCAGAAATACAGCAGGATGAAACACTGAGAAATAGCCCTGCCCTCGCGAAGCTGACATTCCGTGGGGATGTTGAGGCTGATTTAATTCTAGGTGCTCTGGCAAGTGGAACAGTAACCTGATTTAGGTGGCTCTGAAACGCCTTGCTCAATACTCCACATTTCAAATAAATGCAGGAAAAAATTTGCACCAGTAAAAAAGAACATCAAAAGCTTGAATAAGCATCACTGTGCTTGCTGAATGAGTGGAATTTGAATTTTCACCTATTCCACTGATAATAAAGGAACAGAATAGAAGTTATAATATCTCTATAAGTAAAGGGTTAAAACAGTAATTGGGGCTAACATACATCATCCCATTCCAGCAAATTCGCTCTTAGAATGCAAAATCAAGAACTTCCCCAATAGTGAAATTTTGTTTTTTCTGTGATAACCTGGACAGGAAATTTAAATAAATCATGTCCCAAACCCATCCTCTTATGCTTCCTATTGTTTTACTAAATTGGTTTTACTAAAGAAATAACCATGACCAAGGACCATATTAGAACCACATTGGGACATTTTTTTTCTTTTTCTGAATGTGCCATAATTGATCTAGTTTTGATTGAAAGAGAACTGATGTAAAAATGTTATATGTTAACATTAAATTATTGCGCTGTTACTTGGAAAATATATCCTAAGCAATAAAATAATGGAATATAATATATTATTGCTGAAGTTGAGAGCAAACAAGACTTATGTAGGCATTGATAATAAATTAACACTCAGATCCTCTTAAGGTCTCGCTGCTGTTATACCTGTCCACCCTCCATCACTGGACTCCCAGCTGCAAGGGACTTGATATTACAGTCACTCTGGGTTTAACATCATTCACGTTCACTGTCAAGTCACCACGAATCCCACATTCCCCTCATCTCTCAGGCTTAAAAAATTCATTTAACACCAAGGGCTAATTAATTAACTGGATTTTCTTATATTTAATGGAGAACATTCTAAGCCATTAGAATTCAGCCTTGTTCAAATTTAGGTCACTGAAGAGTTACAAGAATGCCTGTCAACAGAAAACCTAACTTTTTTTTTTCCCCTGGATTTTATCTTATTAGCAATCAGGTTTTTAAAAACTCTGTGTCAAGGCAGAGCAGAGAGAGGTGTTTTCATCATTCCTATCGGTATGCGAGTCCTTATTTCCAAGATGCCTTCTTCATTTTACACACAAAATGAACTTCACCTTTAAAATATGTGGTATCATTAATTCTGGAAATGGTGTGAAGACCTGACGCTAAATGTTTGTATATATCTGATTACAGCAGGATGCCTTTTTCTCTATAACTAAAGCAGAAAATGAACTTCCTAAAACTATGGTTGTCAATTTTTCCTGTGTTGGAGTTGTCCGATCTAAGACTGGCTAGTCTTTTATTTGACGTTGGCAAGTTCCCAATAGCAAACAAAATCATGAAGGAAAATAGGGATTTATATCCATGTATACAGATAAAGTGACCTTATTCTACAAAGCTTCAATTGGCAAATAGTCATGTATCAATTTACATAAACACCTAACCTCTGAAACTAGATCATTTCTCCGGTGCAAATCTAAGACCTCTATTTCTTGAGGATGAGAAACCCCAAGTTCGTATTGCCACCAGAAATGTCCTTTCCATTATTTTGTGTTACCTGCTCAGATTTATTTAAAGACTGCTTTCCAAAATAAAACCCAAATGCATCCTGAGGTAAATTCACAGTAGAAAGATTCAATCAAGAGCTAAATCATTTTTAGAGATTTATCCTCATGGATATGAATGGATTATTCTGGCCAACAGCTCTCTGAAAGGCTTTGGGTTCAAGTTTGATGACAGTGTTCAAATGTTAATTCCCAATGAAATTGCATTTAAAAATGTTCAAAATAACATGAGGTGGTTTGCGATTTATTTTTGTATTCTCCCCCCTAGAAATGTAACTGAGAATATATGTTCAGTTAAGAACTCTCTCAGATTTCAGCTTCCATTCTAAAGATCTGTTTCTAGAATGAAGAGAAGTGGAACCTGGACCTCACAGAAATAAGATTTCCACAAAATTTCTACCATATTCTGCAGTAAATATACAGACCGATCATGGACTATATTAATTTAAATTACTCTCCTGTGAGTGGCTGTTCATTCCAGAAATTCCAGACCTAAATGCCCAGAGTATAGATGCCCTCAGGTAGCAGCTCAAGAAGCATGAACATGCCTAAAATAATTTGAGGGTGATAGGGTTGGGAGGCAGGATCGATTATCAGGTGGCTGTAGGTTTGAACTCCATAGTTTTCAGTGTAGACCTTGGACCCTAAAGTCTCTGCAGAAGAACCGCAAGGCTCACCAAATGTTCAGAAGACTCATCAGAAGGGCAATGACCCAAAGGGCACAACACAGCTATTGATATTGTAGATAGCTTGTGGAATGGTCAGTTTCCCTCACTCTGTAGCCAACACCGAGTATCCCTCCAGGTCTTAAGAAATCAGCCTGTAGGATTGACCTTGGAACATTAGAAAGCCCTTGACATTCATAAGAGATGACCGTCATAAATCCCAAGGACCCCATATTGAGAATGCCACAAGTTTTGTCATTTCACTCATAAAGTTTATTTAATAGTGACACGGTGTGACTTTAATGACAGCAAATGTGATTTTCAGGAGTACAATAACAATGAATGGGCCACTAGAATCTGACCTTTGCCGAGCAAATGTCTGCTAGCCCATTACTCTCTCATCAGGAGACTCTAGCTCATCCTTCTTTGTGGAAAAAGTAAAAACTTCCAACATTCCAGAAACCTTCAAGGACTAAACCATGAATGCTCAGTAGAAATGCCAATGGTCTGCTTTCAGGGAACTCCATCATCCTTCAGGACAAGACTTACTCAGTTCTTTGATCTGTTGATGATATCCAGCAAAGTGTCTTGTACCAGGCAAATAGTCCCTGAATACTCATCAGGTAAATTTAAAAATGGATGAATCAATGAATTTATCTCTAAAATGATGGTATGCACCATAGTTGTTCTTTGTATCAACTCTCTGGAGTGACTGAAAGCATCACAAAAATAGCACTGTTGTACTTCACAAAAAGCCTAGATCCAGGTAACTCTGCTATTTAATCTAAATCCCTTTTTTAAAAACATGATTCTACTAGCAAATGAGATTTAATTGCTTCTAATATATTTCATCACCCAAGTATATTTGAGAATAAAGCATAAGCATCAATACCAAATAAAGCATCATTAACAAAATTCACATATATCCTGAACATCTAATACATAACATCATTTATAGGGTGATGGTATTGAAATGCTTTTAAAATCTGACCCTACGAATGCTGAAATACAGTGAAATAAATATTGAATGATCTCCTGTTAAGTTGTTTCAAATTTTTAAACCAAATGACTATATAAATTAGGAATCGTATGTTTACATACAATTATTACACATTTCATTTGCTCACATGCCTTATTATCAGAGAAGTTAATAGTTAAAAAATACTTTACGTCTCTTCTCTATAGTGATTTTCTGGACATTCTACACCACACCCCAAAGTGATGATCCATTTTTTTTAAATCAGACGATGATAATACTTCAAACACCAGACATTATTTCAATCTTGACAAGTCATTATAAACTTTAAGAATTCTTGAAACAGTACCATGAACCAATTCTATTTCTACATTTAAGTAGTACCCATATCTAGCTCAATGGGATTTGCTCTTCTTTTATTTTTTCTAAAGATTTTATTTATTTATTTATTTATTTTTATTTATTTGTTTGAAAGAAAACACAAGCAGGTGGGAGGGACAGATGGAGAAGGAGAAGCTGCTTCCTGCTGAGCAGGAAGCCCAACTCCGGGGCTCAATCCCAAGACCCTGGGGTAATGACCTGTGCCAAAGGCAGATGCTTAACTAACTGAGCCACCCAGGCACCCTGGGATTTGCTCTTCTTTTAAAAATGAAATGTAATGATTCGTATTTACAACATGCAGGTGCCTCCTTACTTTCCTAAAGCAAAGTGCCTTTACCCCTCCCAGACTGTTCACTATCCAATCTACCAGAATGGGTGTTGAAGAGGACAGCTTAGACAGCCAGCAGGAGTTCTTTTTGGGGCAGGTTTCCAAAACTGTATGGTGACTAACATAACATAAGAAAATAAAATTTAAAAAAATAAATATAAATAAATAATTTTTTAAAAAAGTCAAAGTCAAGCCAGGGCCCAGTTACCTCAGCTCCACCAAAAAGACTAAAGGTTGAGAGCAGGAAGACGCAAGTGGGCTGGGGGAAAATATGAGGTTGCTGCAGATGTTTTAAGTCTATGCGTAGAAAGAACCTAGCTGAATTAAGAAGACCAAGCAAAATGAAGAAGGGCAGGGAGAAGTAAGGTTGCGGCCCATGGGGCAGAGGTGAGGTGAAGCTTAGGGTCAGACCAGCAAAACTCAGTAGGCCCAGCGGCTCCTCCTCCACGAGCCAGCTTACTCGCTGGGGTATAGGCGGCCTCCGCTACACAGGGTTTGCCTCTGCCAGAGGAGGTTACAGTTTACAGGGGAAAGACACTCATGTTTGCAATAGAATCATTCATGGGATTTTTGTGATCATTTAATTTACATTATTCATTAATTTATATTATTACATATGTTATATTTGTATTTCATTTCTATTGTATTACTCTACTGCATATATTCCTATATTACCATCAACCAACTGTAGCAACGGTGGTATTTATTTACTTTACCTTTGTGTGTATTTAAATATTTTCAATCACATTATAAGAACATTTTTACCTCATCTATTTTAAATGGTACTATTTTAATATATAATCTTAGTAGTATCACTGGCCTTAGCAATCGGATCCCAGTATCAGAGGCATCAACAATATTTATGAATGCAGAGATTTCCTTGTCCAGCTTCCCACGCAGGCTCTTTTCTTCCATTCTTGCCTCCAAACTGGCCTGTGTGCCTGGGCTCCGAGTACCTCTGTGTGGTTCTCACTGGGGTTCGATGCCATAACAGCGAGCTAAGCGGCTTGTTGGTCCCAATGTCTTTCTTCAATGTCACAGCCTCAGTCTTGTATTCAACTGATACTTTCAATGTTTCTTCCTTTGGATTACTGCTATTGCCTCATTTCCAATACTGTTTCAAGTTTCTTCTCTAGTTGTATTTTGTTCATTTTTTTCACATCTGAGAAGGCAGGTACTAGAAGATTTGGTGCAAGTCAATATCATGCCTCTGAATCAAGCCCCCTGTTTTGGTGTCCTACCACGCCGGTACTCAAAATTTTACAGCTGGAGCCCTTTCCATCTCTTCCAAGATCCCCTTCCAGAAGCAACTAGTCTGTCTCTGAATTGTACCTGTTTGTTACAGGGTCACAGAGATATGAATTTAAGAATCCATTTCTTTAGATCACCTAGAATTTTGCTCCTTCTGTCTGTGGGACTAGCTTCCCTCGCAGATTCATACCCTAGTTAGCTTGAGTTCAATAAATATTTACTGAGCACCTAATCCATGCCATTAAGGAATAGTTATATGCAAATTAATAGGACAAGCCCCTACTTTCTTGGAGCCTAGGATCTGCTGGAAATACAGACAGGTAAAGGCATGATGTTTGGCAGGATTGCACTTGATCAAATTCTGTATGTTGAGATGAAGTTTAAAGCAAGGAGTCAAAAAACCTGGATTCAAGCTGTGACTTTGTTACCTTTAAATGTAAACTATCAGGTCTCTTAATTAATTGGTATAACTATTATACCAATGCTTGCCTCCGAGAGGTATTACAAAAATGAATTGAAGAAATTTATGTGAAGTAACACTTTCAAATACAAGCATTTAACTGTAAGGCAGTTATTTTTATGTGAGAGTGAAGCCTGTGTTACTACGTGATGTGATAGTATTACTGTTTATATATGGCCACTGCCTTCCAGCCCAACAGCACCAGGAACACACCTGTATTTGACAAGTCGGAAGCATTGCTTATCGCAGAGGGAGAGAATGTGCGTTGCCGGATGTTCCTCAGTAGGAGGGCGTTAGAAAGGACATATTGTAGGATTTGAGTTTGTGTTGGACGACATTGGGTACTGTCTCCGGATGGGGTGTTAGCGGGAATCATGGGTAATTTTTGTGATTGGGGATCTAAATAAATCTTATCTAGAAGGAGGCACGACTAGCATCAAACTAAAGTGATGTTATATTTAATTGCTCAAAAAGTGGTGGTTGGGGTGGGTTTCCAGAATGGGGTCAGGGTGGTGTTTGGTCATCTGCGTGGTTTAGGCAATGGTTATGACTTGGTCTGTGTTCAGCCCTGACTAAGCAGTGGTCTTGTTTTTGTCTTCATTCGTCACAGAGTGGCCTGGTCTGGTGCAGATGAAATTGCTTATGTTCAACAGAAGAACACCAAGATCTGGCTGCGCGTGCCAGGCCAGCTCCTGGATGCCAGGGGCTGTTTTGCTCTTTCCTGATGTAAATATGTGTATGTGTGTGTGTCTGTACACATATCTAGAAGCTTGGTGTCAACTTCAAGTTCTGTAAAACTGAATAAATTAAAGTCTCGACATATTTTCATTAATAGAGATGAAATCCTTTCCATTAAAAAAAAAATCCCACCGGCTCTTTTTCATTTGTATTTGTATATATTGCCCTTTGGGTATTAAGGTGGAAGGCCTATAATGTTGGACAATAAAAAATGTATGATTATTGGACACATACGTATTTTATGAAAAGAATAACCAAGTGTTAAAATAATAAGACAAAAGTAATCACTTTCTTCCAGAAAAGAAAAATATTCTAAACTTTATTAAGATGAAAAAAATAAACAAAATTCATATGGATGTTTTCCTGAGTTCGAGGTTTGATTATGTTTCGAGCTATCCTGCCTGCCCACTGCCAAAAAAAAAAAAAAAAAAAAAAAAAGGGAGAGAGAGAGAAATTATATTTATGGGGCAAAGAAGAAATAATTATTATTTCCCAAACATATTTATTCCAATATGTAACACTGAAGGATGCTCCTTAGACGACCCAACAAATCATCCTCATTCTCAACCATGCTTGCATTTTGCATGGAACTATCTATGCCAAATGGTCATTTTTCTCACATTTATTATGTTAACAGGATAAATGCCAACATTTGTCAACATCTTGTAAATGATGAGTCTTAATGAGGCAAGCTACTGTTTCACTCCTCTGAGGAATTTCATAGCAGAATAAGCAAAATATCAGGTTAAAGCAAGTGGGAGGGAATCCCAGAGAGCAAACCTTTTCTATGAACGTATATTCCTTGAGGTTTTGCTTAGAGCGTGTTCTAGGATCCAGGCCAATTTGGCCTAAACCTTTATACAACATTTTAATTATATTTTTAACAAATCCTACAAAATGAGGTTCACATGTTGATTCAGCCAAAAAAAAAAAAAAAAAAAAAAAAAGCAGTATCTACAAGCTAAACAGAATGCAAGAGAGAGGGAGTGATTTAGAGATGTTGCCAAAAACCGGTGAATACAGTGTTTTTAGAATACCGGGCCATGTTCCACTCACATAGGGGAAGGTACAAAGATGGATGGAGGATACATTCTTGCTCTAGAATAAATGAACCAGCAAGGCTTTATTTAACACATGTGTGCTAGACTCAGAAGTAGCATTTACGAAAACATTGTTTACAGCAGGAGGATGTGAGGCAAAACCAAGGTTAAATAAGGAAATGCTGAAACTTGCCAATGTGCCCCGTAATGAGTCTAGAACTCAATACAAGATTACGGTCAGTATCATAGGTTTTGGGGTCAAAGATATTAAGTGTGTGCTTAATTCCTGACTCCAGTAATTACAAACTAGATACACGTGGACAAATCACTTTATTCCCCTTTGTCTCGGTCTTTTTTGTTTGTTTGTTTTTGTTTTGTTTTGTTTTTATATTTTTATTTATTTATTTTTTTGATGTAAAGTTCGATGATTCATTAGTTGCGTATAACACCCAGTGCACCATGCAATATGTGCCCTCCTTACTACCCATCACCAGCCTATCCTGGGTGTTACATGCAACTAATGAATCATCGAACTTTACATCAAAAACCAGGGATGTAAGGTATGGTGACTAACATAATATAATAAAAATATATTATTAAAAAAACACACTAACATGCCACCTTAAGCCAATTAGAATGGCAAAAATTGACAAGGCAAGAAACAACAATTGCTGGAGAGGATGTGGAGAAAGGGGATCCCTCCTACATTGTTGGTGGGAATGCAAGTTGGTACAGCCACTCTGGAAAACACTGTGGAGTTCCCTTAAAAAGTTAAAAATTGAGCTACCCTATGATCCAGCCATTGCACTACTGGGTATTTACCCCAAAGATACAGACGTAGTGAAGAGAAGGGCCATATGCTCCGCACTGTTCATAGCAGCATTGTCCACAATAGCTAAATCGTGGAAGGAACCGAGATGCCCTTCAACAGATGACTGGATTAAGAAGTTGTGGTCCATATATACAATGGAATATTACCCAGCTATCAGAAAGAACGATTTCTCAACATTTGCTGCAACATGGACGGCACTGGAGGAGATAATGCTAAGTGAAATAAGTCAAGCAGAGAAAGACAATTATCATATGATTTCTCTCATCTATGGAACATAAGAACTAGGAAGATCGGTAGAGGAAGAAAGGGAATGGGATAGGCCCTTTGTCTCAGTCTTGTCTGTAGAATGGCAAGTGTTACCCAGAGTCTGAGTCGCAACACCACCTGATATTTCTGAGGGCTTATTATGTGCAAGACACGGTTATAAGCCAGAGTTCAGCAACTTTGCCACAGAAGGCCAGATAGAAAGTATTTTAGACTTTCTGGGCAGTATAATCTCTGTCACAACGGCCTTTAAGTACAAAAGCAGCCACTGACAACACATAAAGGAGTGAGTAGCACGATTGTGTTCTAATAAAACTTTATTTCCAAAATCAGTCAACGGGCTGGCTACGGTTTGCTGATCTCCATTCTAAGTACTTTACGTGCATTCACTCAGTAATTTTATTTCCATTTTATAAATCAGGACAGTAAGGCATAGAGAGTTTAAGTAACCCACCTAAGATCACAGAGTAACAAATGTTGGAGACAGAATTCAGTCCCAAGTACCTGGCTCTGCAGCTCGTACTATTAAATTGTAGCTGCTTCCTTCAGCCATAATGTCTTTAGCCAACTGGGTGAGAGCAGTTTCAAGGTAGGGGTGAGGGGAGATGCTTGCTGGCAATGGGCTGAGGTGTACGTGGGAAAGTGAGAAAGAGAAAATCAAGAGTAGGCAACTTTTCCAACACGGTAGACTATGAAAAAAAGAGATAGGTCAAAGGAGAGATAGGGGCAAAACAATACTTTTCTTTTTTTTCCTTTAAGACAGGAAAGATATTTTGCATTTGTTTATGTGATAATAGGAAGGAGACAGAATAAATAATATAAATGATAATATGAAGAGGTACGGGGAGAAGACAAGGAAGGGACTCAAAGATCAGAAAATAATTAGATACAACTTTCTATGGCAAGAATGATTTTTGTTAGTGCAAGTAATTTTGAATGTTAGGTGAATGAAAATTTTGAAAATTTCTATACAAAACCTTCTATTTTTCTCTGTGGAATAAGGAAAACCATCTACTCAGAGAGAGACATTTGAAAATTGTGGAGAATATTGAAATTATTTGGTTTGCCGAAAAGTTATTGTTATACTGATATAATGCACTGAGGTATTGAGTGCCTATGGTGCCAGATTACCTATAAAGCCATTTAAAAGTATTGTTTTAGGGGAGCCTGGGTGGCTCAGTCGGTTAAGTGTCTGCAGCTCAGGTCATGATCCCAAGGTCCTAGGATCGAGCCCTCCATCAGGCTCCCTGCTCAGCGGGGAGTGTGCTTCTCCCTCTCCCTCTGCCTGCTGCTTCCCCTGCTTGTGCTCTCTCTCTTTCTCTCAAATAAATAAATAAAATCTTAATTAAATTAAATTAAATTAAATTAAATTAAATTAAAATAAAACAAGTATTGTTTCATTCCAAACATAGAGCATCTCTGTAAAGTAGATATTCTCATATTGGATTTAGAAAGAAGGAGACCAAAACTTAACTAGAAATTTGCCACTTAGGAAGAAATACATGTAATATTTTTTTATTTCAGAGGTAGTATTTTTATCCATTATCTTCTAATGCCCACTAGAATAGAATATAAGGAAGAGGTGACCCAGGGAAGATAGGCAGGTTGTGGCCAACAGCTGGAGACATGATGCTAGAATCTCAGATTCTGCCTGGTTGCATAGACCCCCTAAGGTGGTATATGATTAACCACATAATGAGTGGTGAAAACATTAACTGTTCTAGAAAGCCCGAGGTGTAAGAGGTCATTCCTTGATCCAGTCAGTCACCAAAATCTGTCTACTTTCAGAATAGTTATGATATATAACAAGAAAAGAACATGGAGATCTTTCCTTTGGAGGGGGTCTTGAGAACAGAGCTCAGCAAAGGAAAAAAGGGGACCCATGGAGTAGAAAACATGAAAATCAGCACTCAGGGTGATCCAATGGTTTGAATGAGAAGTGCACTCAGGAGCCCAGGCCCAGACATGGAACTGGGTTAGGACAAGAGACACACCATATATTCATTCATTTTCTCTTTTAGATGAAATCGGGAAGTACCCATGGTATACAAGACAAAGGGCTGGGCCATGCGGGGATGGACAAGATCTTACCTCAAAGAGCCTACACTACTGGAGAGGTGGGAGTCATGTGCCATGTCAATAAGCGTGAGAATGGGACTGATTAAGATGTGTCTCTAGAAAACATATATGAATGGCCACAGTGAGGCGCCTACATATTTCCAACCAATAACTTTATACACACACACACACACACACACACACAGGGAATCCAAATGGTTGATTTGTATCCCATGCACAATAAATTTCCATATTCAATGCTATAGCCCCTTACAGCTTTCTGAAATTGATCCCTCATTTGTTATTTCTCATAGAACCACCCACCTTAATCATTCTGTGTGACTCTAAGTGGGTTTTAGCTATTTCCAAAAATTGCTTATGTCTTCAAAAACCAATTGTTCTATGTGAGAATAACCAAGGAATGTGATTTCGGTTCTGACAGTATCTGACATCAAAGTTTGAAAGCATCCTTGATCTTCCAAAGTAACGTTTTTGTAACAGATAACATGCATTCAATGCCCAGATTTAGTACTTTTGTTTTCTGAACTGGTCACTTCACTTTATGTTATTTTGGTAGCAGAGACAACAACTCTGCTGCAGATCATGATGTTTGTATGTGTGTATATAATGAATTTGTTATGTTTTCTTTCTCCAAAGTCTTATGATTACTGCAACAGGAACAGGTCGATTATTGTGGTAGAAGCTCCCTGAGTAGGGAAAGAAGGGAAAAGAGGGCAGAGAAGATGAAGAATGATGTGGGGTGGGGGGCTGGGCTGACAGCATGGTCCCTGAGAAACAGAAGAGGAGGAGGAGCAGGCCTCCCATAGAACTGCCCGGTTAGCGACAGGACCTAGCTGAGAGTTCTGACCTGCCTTAAGAGTTCCCTGCTTTGTCAAATCTTCATGCAGGAAAATTGAAGAGATCTTTAGAGATGCAGCCTGTGCAGCTCTTCCTGGCACACCTCCAAGTCACTCCAAGGACACAAAGGATCAGATGGTATTCTAAGGTGAAGAATTAAAGGGTATTTTATTTGATTTTTTAACGACTTTATGTATTTATTTGAGAGAGAGAGCACAAGTGGTGGGGAGAGGCAGAGGGAACGGGAGAAGCAGACTCCCCACTGAGCAGAGATTCCCAATAAGGGTCTCAATCCCAGGACCGTGGGATCATGACCTGAGTGGAAAGCAGATGCTTAACCCACTGAGCCACCCAGGCATCCCCAAGAATCAAAGAGTATTTTAATTAAACCACATATTGATATGGAGTATATATTCTGAACTACTTTCTTGATGTATTCTTTATGAAAAAGAGTAATGGCAGAGAGTTTAACTCCAGAATTCGATGAGAGTCACCTCAAAACCAATTTTGGCATGAAGTTGGGAAATTGGAAAACGAAGTAGAAAAAAATTAAATAAGCACCATGTAATAAAGAATGTGGGAGTTCCCCATGAGAATCTACACTTTCTTTGTTATTACTTACTTGTTCTCTTGGATCTTAAATCCCACTCTTAAGATAAAGTCAGAGATGAAAAATTTGCACTGGTATTATCAAGCAAAGCCCACTGCCCAGTAGGCAAATACTTAGCCCCAAAGTCCATATACACAAAGATCAAGGGAGACAAGTGATTGGAGCATGATTTTATTCCTGCTGCCTCCAAGGCATCAAAGGGCTTCATTAAATATCTTTGGGACAGGGCTGGAGATTATTAACAAATTTTCTCTAGGAACCTTAAAAATATATACCTATACATTCAGAGTTTGCTATCTAATAAGAACACCTAATGAAGCTGATAATAAAATCCAGATTATTCCTATGGGGCAGTAAATTAACTTGGGGCTTAACTTGTTTTCCTATTTTGCAAGAAATATTTGTTCTACTTATGTGTGCTGTTACAAAAAGCAGGGGAAAACTTGAGTATAAAAGTATTAACCTGTTGATAGTTAATTAAAAGTACAAGTTTTATGTGAAAGAGATACTGAGGTATTAGGAAAAAGAGAAGAAAAATAGGGGAAAAATTAAAAAAGAAAAAAAGTAAGGCTGAGAACATCAAGTGTTGATGACATTGTTGAGACAGGAGACTCTCAGACATGCTAATGGAATTGTAATTTGCTGTATCCATCCATTTTGGAGGGCGTAACAGCAGAATCAGGTATATCTAAAATGGTGCGGTTCCAGAAATTCAAGAATCCCAGGAGGAGCATCTTGAAAAATAAGAAATCACATCAGTAACCATACCGATCAGGGAGTCATGTCTTCCTAATCAGTGTTCATGGAAAACTATGGAGGCAGACGCCTCTCTGTGCGATGCACAGCGCCATTATACCCGGTTAGATGTAACATGGCATCATAGTCACTGTCTTGATTTTAGAGTTAGATCTAAGTTCTCTCCTTGGTGCTGATGTTTATTGAACAAGTGTTTGTCCTCAGATCAATTATCTAATATTTATGTCTTAGTTTCCTCCTCTGTAAAAAATGACAGCAATAGTAATATCTACCTTCTAGACTGTTACAGAAATTATTTAAGAAAATTTATGTAGAGCATTTAACAAAGTGCCTAGACCAAAGTACTCAGGAAATATAGTTATATGGCTATAACGATTATGACCTCTATTATACAGGCCTGCCCACACAAGCTCCTTAAGCATTTTACCTACTCATTTTTTTTTTTTCAAAAGCATATTGTCTCTAGAAGGCAAAACTACCCCCTAGCTTTTGGACTGCCCTCCGGAACGAGGTATGGCTGCTGAGGGAAGCAGCACTGACAGAACATGGCATTCTCAGCCACACAGAGAGACAGTGCTCTTAGCTGAAGACTGGACACGGAGCCTGGGAGAGGCTCAGTCAGCAGTGTCCAACTCTTGATTTCAGCTCAGGTCATGATCTCAGAGTCATGGGAGAGAGCCCTACATCATTGGGCTCCATGCTGAGCATGGAGCCTGCTTGAGATTCTCTCTCTCCTTCTCCTTCTGTCCACATCCACACCCCCTTGAGCTAAATAAATAAATAAATAAATAAATAAAATCTTTAAAAAAAAAAAGATTTGTCCTCAAAAAAAAAAAAAAAAGACAGGACAATTCCCACAGTGTCCATAAAGCTGGCACTTGCTGTGGGGTCTGGACTTCAGCCATCAGACACCTGCAGGGGAGGGAAAGAGTTACAGAGTTTCTCCTTCACCATGGTGCACAACCCCTTAAGGAAGATTCTAGAGCTAACAGGTAAGTAGAGATGATGATGGCGATGGCGATGGTGATAATTACAGACCTCACTATGTGCCAGGCACTGTTGCCAGTGTTTGACTATATAACCCCTCATTTTAGCCCCACAACAGTCTTACAATGTAGGTGCTGTTTTATCCTCCTTTTTAGTGTAGGGTAATTGAGGGACACCACGGGGTAGTAACTCGCTCACAGTGCCGTAGTTAGTGAACGCTGAAACTGGCTTAGACACAAATGCACTGGCTCCAGGTTCCCATGTCCTTGACAGCCAGCTATGCGTGTAAACTCCAAGAACATGAGTGGAGGTTAAAGTCGTGGATCTTGTGAGGAAACCCACTACTCCTTGTGCCAGACATATTTGGGGAAACAGTACTTCAGCCTGAAATCTAAATGATACACATTGATTACGTTGAGCCTAACCAGTGTTTGAATGAAGCCGCTTGTTCAGTATTAGATATTCAGCTTTCTGATGCAAGCACGCAAATAAATGTTGCAGCAGGTGTTTTTGTTTTTGTTTTTTTAAGATTTTATGTACTTATTTGAGAGAGAGAAAAAGAGAGAGAGTAAGAGACCACAAACAGGGGGAGCAGCAAAGGGAAAGGGAGAAGCAGACTCCCCGCTGAGCAGGGAGCCCAACGCAGGGCTCCTTGATCCCAGGACGCTGGGATCAGGACCTGAGCAGAAGGCAGACACTTAACCCACCGAGTCACCCAGGCGCTCCTGTTGTAGTCATTTCAGCTCAAGCCTTAATGGGCAAATCTTATTCTGATACTGCTGTTCCCTGAAAGACCATAGTCTGTCTCCATTCTCTGATATGTACAAAACAATAATTATTATTTTAGAAAGCTGAATATCCAGAAGCTAAATCTATAGTTTATTTTTTTTTAAATAATCACTTTAAGTGGGCTCTCGCGAACCACTTAGCTGAGGGGATACACTCACACACTGATATTATTGATAATGTGCTCAGAGACTCTTGCGGTTTTGTGTTGCCCTGTGCCCCCAGCTGCCGCTCTGAGTGTACAATTTTCATTGACTCCCTAGAGAGAATTGCTAGCCAGTTGGCTTCCCAGAAGGAAAGAAGGAAAAGCCTAGAAACAGATCTTTGGCTGACACAAGAATGAAAATAATGCTGAAAATGGGGTGAATAGTAAGTCCTATTTAGATAAAGCCGCCAGAAGATAGAAGCAAAAGATCTGAAGACAGATCAAGACCTCTTTCTACAGAGAATGGCATGTACCATTACCCGATGAGTGAAATGCATGTGTTTCTTTTCTCCATGTCCGTTAAGTTATGCAGAATCGAAGGGTTTGGGGGAATAGGGACGTTACCAAGATGAAGACCGAATAGCACCAGGAAGGGGGTACCGCACAGTTCCAGGGAACAGGATGTGGATTCTGTGGCCAAACACACCGTTTTGCAATTGTGTATGCTTACAAACGAAATGATGACTTTCTATTAATCAGAATGAGAAACCCTGACAATATATGTTTAAAAGGACTTGTTTTAAATAAAATGAGATTATTTGTTAAGCTGAAACACTTAGAAAATCCCTTTTACTAATGTGACATGGAGCAAATTAGTGTTCCTGTCCCTGTGCCAGATTTCTGATTTTTGTTCTGTCTGTGTGAGGAAAACCCAACACTAGCATCTTGATGCTTAGACATTTGGAATGAGGAGGAAAGGGTTCCCATGACTGCGGTCATTTCAGGGGGTGTGTGCTAACCAGTATGATACTGAGAATACATTAGATCAAATGATATTATCTAGAGCAAGTAAAGAGTGAATAGTTAGTGGTTCATGGTCTTTCCTCTCAAGGTATTAATAATTTTTTTGTTGATTCATGGGAAATTTAACATTTATTTATATTTGTCATTGATATGGCCCAAGTACCAATGTTTCATTTACATTTGCCTATGAAAGGTTTTGGTATAAAGAAATATCTAGCTTTTAAAATAGATTAATAATTTTCTGTCCTCACTTTTATACTTAGGAATCCTTTGTTCATTCTCAAATTAGGTCAATAATCACATTTTTCTTTGTCAGTTTCAGCGTAGCGATACTGATGAGGGTGCTTTCAGTTTTTACACTCAAACCTTGAAATCCTATCTTCCACCATGTTTATTTAAACCTAGATATTTCAGGATGCCTGGGTGGCTCAGTCGGTTAAGCAGCTGCCTTCAGCTCAGGTCATGATCCCAGGTCCTGGGATTGAGTCCCGCATCGGGCTCCCTGCTCTTCGAGGAGCCTACTTCTCCCTCTGCCTGCTGTTCCCCCTGCCTGTGTTCTCTCTCTGACAAATTAATAAATAAAATCTTTCTTAAAAATTAAAAAAATAAATGAAACTAGATGTTTAGATCACATCTTAAAAATATACTTGTTGAATTCAGTTAGGGAGAGTGGTAATCCAGCTTTTAACAATGGCTACCATAAGCATCTTCAATCCGGGTGGTGCGCTTTTTTTTTTTTAATACAATCTGCATCTTTAAGTATTTTTCCTAAGAGAGTCTTTAACCTTTTCAGACATTCTCTAAGAAAACCAATCTATTTTAAACCCCAGAGAAATATTACAGAGCATTTAAAGATTATGCTTATTATGTGATACGTTATCACCAATATTTTTCACCAGGTGGCTGTAGTTAAAAAAATGTCACAGTTCTAAATATTGGCCATATTGGTGCCTTTTCTGTGAGTTACTCTCTGCTCCCTTAGTAATATGAATTCTTTTTTTTTTTTAGATTTATTTATTTATTTATTTGACAAAGATAGAGACAGCCAGCCAGAGAGGGAACACAAGCAGGGGGAGTGGGAGAGGAAGAAGCAGGCTCATAGCGGAGGAGCCTGATGTGGGGCTTGATCCCATAACGCCGGGATCATGCCCTGAGCTGAAGGAAGACGCTTTACCGCTGTGCCACCCAGGCGCCCCAGTAATATGAATTCTGAACTCTTGTCTGCCAGACCACTGAATGTATTTGTTTGCAGTACCACTAACCACAACAACAATGGCTCCCGAAATCAGAACACCATGCTACTCAGACCACAAACCCCCGCACCCGCATAACCAATATTACACGCAGAAGTAAGCCCAGCCTTGTCCTCCGCAACTGAATGAGCACAAGGAAAATAAAAGACGGTAGAGTTAAAACAACATTGTACTTCTCCATGCTCTAAAACAGAGGTCTTTAAAAACTGTTCCTCACGTTAAAATAACCTCTTTCTGCATAGGATGGGAAATAGATGTTTTATTGAGAAGTTTCAATTATAGAAAAGTCACTATTATTCCTTCAATAGTCCTAACAAAGAATTTTGTTCTGATAACATTGTTCACCACACTTTCACATGAAACCTTTAACAAATTATGGGTATGACCCTTGTGTTAAGGGGGTAAAAATGGGCCCATAGTGTCTATAATTACACCCTGAATATCATATTATGTCTAGAAAAGATTTAATCCATATGAATTAAAAGTAGTGAAATGAAAACGACCTGATACTCTCAGTCACATAATCCACACTGAAGAGTCAAAAGTTTATATACAGAAATCTCATTACTAGCATTCCTGGGTTATTGGAAGTTTAACTTTAAATTAATTAAATATACCTATTTCTATCTCACTAATACAAATTTATTTATTCTCAACAAACGGTTTAGCTGCCATAATCCAATGTTGATGTTTACAAGCCAAAGCAAAAAGGAAACTTGGGTGAGTATTACTATAATACAAGGAGCGATTATTATGTGTCAATCTCTGGCCTGGAAGGTTCTTTCCTACCTCTTGCTATCTCTGGGCAAATCAGGTCAGCAACTTTGCTTACACAATACTTCCATCACAATGTCCATTGCCCCTGAGTGTGGAAACTGGCTGTATTTGTCTCTTCATTTTATTTAAAACATGTAACAAGTAGGTGGTTGAGTTAGCAAATCTCAGATGTCAAGTTACCTGGGCGTTAGTTATGTAAGGCCGCCAATCAGGGATCAAGTCATTCCTAAAAGCTCTTTGAAGACAGTCACTTTGTCCAAGGGGTGAATGGCTGTGGCAGATGATGTGACAATAACACTGTGATCTCAGCAGGAGGTTCTGGACAGGATTCTTCTCACGTGAAAGAGCCACTGCGGAAAGTCATTTGTCTCCCTCACCATTCGTGCTCAGAGTCACCCCAGCTGAGGAAAGGACCACACATTCTTAGAAGGAAAAGGAAAGCAGGATTTAGTTCCTATCTTTCCATAGACATGTTTTCTCCTGGAAGGTACTCCATGGGACCCCGATGGATTTCACAGATACGGGCAAATGTACAAATATGTTGGCATATTTGGTCTCCCTATGTGAATGTGCCATGGTTTGGATTTGGAGGGCCCCCAGATGAAGATGCAGATGTGGATAAAGTCGCACTGGCTAGAATACAGTGGTCTGTCTGGGAGAATCCTGGACGGCTTCACTCTGCAACTCTCTTTAATGAAGTGGGACAAAGATTCTCTCCTTGATCAATTCTACTCAGGCTTTTCTGAATTCTCTTCCCAAGTAGGTCCTGACTTTTTAAATTCTGTGGTCATCTGTGCATTGTCTGATTGTAGCAAGAATCCTGCTTAGTCAGTTTACCAGAATCTCCCATCTTTGTTATCAGATCACCTCCGATTTTCCATCAGGTTCCTCATCCTCCACCTTCTGGTTTAGCCAGACTCCCCCTGATACTCCTGATATCTCCTCTCAGTCATTTTCCATCTCCTGACCCCACACATGCAAACTCTGCTTCTTGGCTATAAATTTCCATTTTTCTTTGTTATATTTGGAGTTGAGCCCATTCTCTTCCCCCCATTGGAGTAGTCCTTCCATCTATCGTGATAGATCCCCTTGAATAAATTTTGCTCCCTATATTTTTTCAGGCAATTTTTTTTAAAGAACTATTTATTTATTTGTGTATTTGAGAGAGAGAGAGTTGGGAAAGGGGCAGAGGGAGAGAATCTCAAGCAGAGTCCCCACTGAGTATGGAGCCCAGTGTGGGGCTTGATCCCAGGATCCATGAGATCACGAGCTGAGTTGAAATCAGGAGTCCCTCACTTAACCGACTGAGCCTCCTCAGGCACCCCTTTTCAGGAAATCTTTTTAAGGAGAGTGTGTTTGACAGGATCAACCAAATTCCTGTACACCCAGTCTCTCACCCCCCCATGATGAAGGACTTTCTGAAAAGGTGCCTTCAAAGATCCTGATTATCTGTGATGCCTCTGTGGGTTGTGGGCAGGTGTTCAAAGTGGTTGGAAGATACTGAGCTCCTATTCTGGCCTTTAGCCCAATAAACACACACACACACACACACACACACACACACACACACACACGTGTGTGGGGGGGGAGAAAGAGAGAGAGAGAGTTTCTGAGCCCACAAAACTTAACTTTTTCCATGGAAGTTGAACTTTCCCCCCTGCTTATTTTCTTCACATAGCACTCTGAAAAATACACATGTGAACAACAACAAACTCTGAACTGTCCCTTTTTTGAATTCAGAGACTGCAATAAGCTCCACGAGCTTCAGCAGAGACATACCAGATTTGACTGCCAAATGTCACACAAAAGAAAGAGAGTTTAGAAGGATCCCTTGTCATCAAGTAGGGTCAAGTGCCTTGCTTACTCACTTGGAAAGTTCCAGAGTTTTCTGGATCTGTGCAAACAAGCAAAGATTGGTTTACCAACATGCTCTTGAAGATCACAGATGATTTTAAGGGCTTGGGTTGTAGTGAGTGCTAATGTACCCTGTAATAAAAAGTGCATAAAACATTTGCTTCCACGGAGTTTTCAAAAGTCACTACTCACCCAGGTGGAGATTAAAGTGTAGGGTCATTTAGTGATAACAGAGGCATAGAGGAGAATATGTCTAAGGAGGAACCTGTACCAGATCACTCTAAAGGAAGAGCAAAATATTAAAATTCTAGAAGAAAGCTTGCTGCAGTTAGACGGATATGAACAATGCAATAGAAATGGAAAATCAAAAGGCACCTCTAAGATAAGGGAACCCCACCCTAAGGTCCTTGGGGACCAGGGAAACAGACGGGGTCAAGCTAAAGCCATAGATGGAAACAGGCTGGTGTCCAAGCCCATAGGCCTTGGAGTTAATGAATTCTTTCTCTACCACTTACTAGCTTCATTACCTTAGGAGAGATACTTAGTCTCTCTGGGACTCAGTTTAACTATCTGTAAAATCAAAACAGCAGTGCTTGTTTCATAAATTTGTTTCAAAGATTAAGTTGAATAATTCATATGAAGCACTTTGCGTGATTCCTGCAACATAGGGAATGCCCCCAGTGAAGCTCGTGTTAAGTGTTTTCTAATCAGAAAGAGGGGGTACCATTTGAAATATCACTGTTGCCTGTCGTCTTCACTCCCTAACTCCAAAAGTATCATCATGGATTTCCCTCTACTTTGAGAATTTAATAAGATAATATATGTCATTTTAAGATGTTCTTATTAAAAACCAAACTGTTGAAAAACTCTCTCCTCAAAAACTGGTCTGTAGCTGGGACCTAAAGGATGAGTAGAAGTTATTCAAGAGAAGAGAGGATAGAGGGAACTTCTAATGTCCAATGTCTAGATGCACAAGTTAGATGCATTAGAAAAATTTAAAAGAGAGGGGCATCTCTGTACAACAAAATGCACATGGAGAGATGAGTGAATGTGAGCCTGGAGAGAGAAATACGGGAGTCTAGCATCCCAAATCCAATCCACTGGCCATTGCTGTCAGGAGGTCTTACAGGAGATCCAGAATTCGTCCACATCTACTACTGCATTCCCGGTTTAAGCCAACCTTTCCCGTGTTTTGGAGGGGTGCCATACCTTCTGTCTGACCTCTCAACTCCACCACTGCCCTCTGCAGAAGCCAAAGTTACATCAGCTCATCCCACTCCTGGCCTAGCAGGGATTGACTGACTTTCCAATGTGCAAAGTGTAAAGGAATGAAGACCACGTCCCTTTCCTTTTCGAAATTAAGCTTTTCACTTGGAAATCATTGTAGATTCACGTGTAATTGTAAGAAATAATTGTACCCTTTACCCAGTTTCTCCTGATGATAACATACGTATTGCAAACCTACAGAACAACAGTCAGGATATTGACATCGATGCAGTACATTTCCATCACCACAGACTCTCTGGCCTCCTCTTCCATAACCGCATCCAGCTATCGCTCCCATCGTCCCCTTCCCTAACCCCGGTTAGCCACTAATCTCTTCTCCATTTTTATAATTTTGTCATTGAAAGAATGATATAGAAATAGAATCATGCCGTATGTATTTGCTGGATTTTTTTCCCACTTAGTACAATTTCCTTCAGATTCATCCATGCTATTCTATGTATCAGCAGTTAATTCCAAGTTTTATTGATAAAGGGATACCTGGGTGGCTCAGTGGGTTGAGGGGCTGGCTCTTGGTTTTGGCTCAGGTCATGATCTCAGGGTCCTGGGATCGAGCCCCACGTTGGGTTGTGTGCTCACCACCGAGTCTGCTTGAGGATTCTCTCTCTCCCTCCCCTTCTGTCTCTCCCCTGTTTGCATGCTCTCTCTCTCGCTCTCTCTCTCTCTCAAATAAGCAAATAAATCCTTAAAAGAATTTTCTTGGTATGGATGTACCACAGTGTAGCTGTAATTCACCTGTCGAATCTGGGTCATTTCCAACTTAGGTCTATTATGAATAAAGCCACTATGAATATCCGCATGCGGATTTTTGTGTGAGTATAAGCTTTCGTTTCTCTGGGATAAACACACAAGCGGGCAATTGCCGGGTCATATGGTACTTGCATACCTGCTCTTTCTTATAAGAAACTTTACAAACTGTGTTCCAGAATGGCTGGCCCATTTTGCATTGCCATCAGCAATGTATGAATGACTCATTTCTTTTTATCCCTATCAGCACTTGGTGTTTTCACTAACTTTACTTTTTTTTTGTTTTTTGTTTTTTCCATTTTAGCCATTCTGACTGGCATGTAGTGGTATCTCGTTGTAGCTTTAATTTTCATTTCTCTAATGGCTGATGAGGTAGAATACCATTCAATGTATTTGTCATCTGTATATCCTCTTCTGTGAAACATTTGTTCATGTATTTTTCCTGTCGTCTAATTGAATTATTTATTTTTTAGCATCGAGCTTTGAGAGTCTGTCATACACTCTAGATAACACTGCTTTATCAAGGATATGGATTGCAAATACTGTGCCCCGTTCTGCAGCTTGTCATTTTATCTTCTTCCCATCAGCTTTCACAGAACAAAAGTTTTTAATTTTGATGAGGTCTAATTTAATTTTGGAACAAATGAATTTAATTTTGATGAGGTCCATTTTTCTCCTCATGAGTCATGCTTTTAGTGTCAAGTCTGACACTCTTTTCTAGCCTTAGAGAGCAAAGATTATAGATTTACATTTTACATATAAGTCTGTGATCCGTTTGGAATCAATTTTTGTATAAGGTGTGAGGTTAAGGTTCATCTTTTTTTACTATGGATGCCCAGACCTGCGGCATCATCTGTTGGTGAGGCTCTCTGTGTTAGTCTGCTTGGGTTTCTATAACAAAACACCACGGACTGGGGGGCTTAAACAGCAGGCATTTAATCTGGGAAGTCCAAGATCAGGGTACAGGCCAATTCAGTTCCTGGCGACAGACCTCTTCGTGACTTGAAGACAGCTGCCTTCTCACTGTCCTCACGTGGCAGAGGGAGTGTGATCTTTCTCTCTCTTCTTTTAAAGCCCCTGTCCAATTATAGAGATACTACCCTTGTGACCTCATCTGACCCTCAATACTTCCCAAAGTCCCCATCTCTGAAAACAGTCACATTGAGGGTTAGGGCTTCAACAGGAGAACTGTAAGGGGGACACAATTCTTTCTATAACACTATCTTAACCTTGTTGAATTGTTTGTGCACCTCTCTAAATAGTCTCTGGCCACAATTGGGTGGGGGACTATTTTTGGGTTCTCCACTCTGTTTCATTGATCTATGTATCTCTCCTTCTCATAATATGACACCGCTTTGGCTACTTTGGCTAATGTAGCTGTATAATAGCCTTTAATATCTATAGAGTGATTCCTCACATTTTATTTTTCTTTCTGAAGATTTTTTAACTATCTCAGTTTCTGTTCCTTTTTACATAAATTTTATAATACACTTGTTTATTTCAATCAAAACCTGCTGGGATTGTGATAGGAAGTGCATTGATCTATAGATCAATTTGGGAAGAAATGACATCTTTAACACTTGAATTGTCCAATCTACTAACACAATATATCTCTTTATTTAGTTAGGGTTTTTTTTTTTTATTCTTTTCTCAAAATTATGTAATTTTCAGCATACAGATCCTGTATGTGTTAAGTTTATACCTAGCATTTAATTTTCTTGGGAGTCTTCATAAGTCATGGTCTTATGTTTTTAATTTTGCTTTCTACATATTCATTGTTAGTATATAGAAATGTGATTGAGTTCTATGTACTGAGCTCATATCCTGAGATGTCACTGAAGTCACTGATTAGCTCTGGGAGGGTTTTTTTCTTGTTTTGCTTCATTGTTTTTGATAGTTTCTTTTTTAGTTTCCTTGGGACTTTTTATGTAGACAATCATGTCATCTTCAAATAAAGACAATTTTATATCTTTCTGTCTCATCTGTTTGCCTTCTTTTCTGTTTCTTGTCTTATTGCATTTGCTAGTAATTCTAGTACTATGTTCAGTAAGAGTATTTAGAGTGGGAATCCTTGCCTGCTTCCCAATCTTAGAAACAAAATCTTTCATCATTAAGTATTATGTTAGGTGGAGTTTTTGATAGATAATTGTTGTCAATTTAAGGAACTTTCTTCTGTTTCTCCCCCACCCCTTGCCCCTCCGCAACCCTTGGTTCATTTCCCAGAGTCCAGAGTCTCTCATGGTTTGTCTCCCTCTCTGATCTCTTCTCATTCAGTTTTTCCTCCCTTCCCATATGGTTCTCTGCACTATCCCTTCTATTTCACATATGAGTGAAACCATATGATAATTATCTTTCCATGCTTGACTTATTTCACTTACCATAATACCAGGATTTGGTAATTTGTACTTTTCAAGGGACAAGTCCATTTCCACTGTATTTTGTATTTCTTCTGTGGTATGTATTTTCAATTTATGACTGATATTTTGATCATTATGCAATGTCCTCTTTGTCTCTAATAATTTCCTTTGCTCCAGTATCTACTTTATTTGATACTAATATAGCTACTACTAGATTTGGGGGGGATAAATATTTTTATGGTACATCTTTTCCCTTCATTTCACCCTCAACATACTTATGCCATTGAGTTTTAGGTGGATTTCTAATAACAAGTATATATTTGGATCTATTTTTTATCCATTTTATTACTGTCTTTTAATTGGTGTAGTTAGAGCACTTACATTTAAAGTAATTATTGACAAAGTAAGGCTTACCTCTGGCATTTTATTATGTTTTCTCTTTGTTTCTTCTGATTCTTATGTTTTTCTTTTTTCGCTTACTTTCCTCTAGATTATTTGAACATTTTTTAGGATTCTGTCATTATTTATTTCATAATGTTTTTAAGTATATTACATGTGTAATTTTTTTAGTGGTTGCTCTAAGTATTACAGATGCAAACTTAACCTATCATGGTCTACTGGTATAGACATTTTACCACTTTGAGTGAAATACAGAAATCTTATATTCATTTGGGTATCTTTATCTTCCCATCTTTTAAACATAAGTTTTTCCAGTATTTCTCTGATGTACATTGAGCCCTATATTAGGTGATGTTATAATTTTTGTTTCAATCACCAGATATGATTTAAGAAACTGGTGTGAAGTATAGTTACCCCTATGTTTATTCATACTGATGCTCATCTTCCTTTCTGAATTTCGAAGCCTTCTTCTGTTATCATTTCTTTTCTATGTAAAGAACTTCCCTTAGGCATTCTTTAAGAGTACCTTTGCTAGCAATACATTCTCTGAGTTTTCATTTGTTGCGGATGTCTTTATTTTCCCTTTATTTCTTTTTTTTTAAGGTTTGCTTCTTTATTTATTTGAGAGGTGGGGGGAGGAGGAGAGGGAGAGGGACAAGCAGCCTCTGCACTGAGCATGGGGCCCAACATGGGTCTCGATCTCATGACCCTGAGATCATGACCTGAGCCAAAATCAAGAGTCAGACACTTAACTCACTGAGTCACCCAGGAACCACTTTCCCTTTATTTCTGAAGGATATTTACATGGGGCATAGAATTCACATTGAATTTTTTTTGGTATTTGAAAAAATGTTTTTTGTATTTGTATTGTTTTTTGTATTTGAAAATGTTTTTGAAATTTGAAAAATGTTTTGCCACCTTCTCATCTCTACAATTTCAGATGAGAAACCGACACTCATTTAATTGGCATTGCCCTGTAAGTTTCTCTCAAGCTGCTTTCAATATTTTTCTTTGTTTTTAGTTTTCAGAAGTTTAATGATGTGTTTTGATATGGATTTCTTTGGATTTATCCTCTTTGGATTTATTCAGATTCTTGAATCAATGGTTTGCATCTCTTACCAAATTTGGTAGGTTACCAGACACTATTTCTTTGAATACTTTTTTAATCCCATGCTCTCTCCTCCCTGTCTCCAATTTTGATGACACAAATTGTATCTCTTTTGTTAACACCCCACAAAGCCCTGGGCCTCTATCCATCTTTTTTTCAATCTGTTTTCTCTCTGTTCAGATTGGACAAATTCTATTTACTTATCTTCAAGTGCACTGACTGTATCCTCTGTCATCTCCAGTCTGCCATTGAGCCCATCCTGTGAGTTGTTTTTGTTTTGTTTTTTGTTGTTATATTTTTTGGTTCTATACTTTCCATTTGTTTTTTGTTTGTTTGGTTGGTTTGGTTTGGTTTTTTGTTTTTTAACTTTGCTGAAGAAGATAGGAGGCTCAGGCTCTTATTTAATCTTATTTTAGCAGGCAATGTTTAGGTGTTGCATGAGGCCCGGATGGGCAGGATCTACTTCTTTTTTTTTTTTTTTAAAGATTTTATTTATTTATTCGACAGAGAGAGAGACAGCCAGCGAGAGAGGGAACACAAGCAAGGGAAGTGGGAGAGGAAGAAGCAGGCTCATAGCGGAGGAGCCTGATGTGGGGCTCGATCCCATAACGCCGGGATCACGCCCTGAGCCGAAGGCAGACGCTTAACCGCTGTGCCACCCAGGCGCCCCAGGATCTACTTCTTGATGCACTTGGCATCACCACCTGGGCAAACATGAAACACTAACTCCCACTTGCCTCATTAGGAAGTTTAGCTCCACTTGGCCCTGCTGATACCTTTTCTTTTTATTTGGAGCACCACCTCACATGACTACTTTGATGTGATCAGCTCCCCATGAAGTGCCAGTACCATGGCGGGGGTGGCGGGGGAGCAAAGGGCTGACTCACGTTGCCTTGCTATTACATGGTATGAGCATAAGCTCAGCCTTTCACTGGGCCCCACTGACACCAGGCTCAGAGAGAGGGGAAATTGGAGTGAAACTAGCCCTATTGCAACACCACCTCGTTCGGCCTTGTTAGTATTGGTCAGGGGTAAAGGATCATCTCCCCACTGGGCTCTGCTGATAGTGGAGTGAGGGAAAAGGAGCCCTGCCTGACCAGCCCTGCCCCTAATCACCTTGTTAATTCTCTTTGTTGCTAGATAGGGTTGGAGGTTAAGCTTGATGCTAGATCCTGCTTGGGGATCCTGGCAGAGGAATCTGTGCACGCATGATTCCACAGAATGGGGAGTGAGAGATCAGCTTCCTGCTTGGCCGACCGACACCACTAGATAAAGGGATAGGAGCTCAATGCCTATTGGTAGAAGGGTGTAATGAGAGAATATAGTTTCCATTGGTATTTGAATGAGTGTGTGTAGGGAGGTAGGAGTACTGCCAGAAAGGTTTCCTGTTGATAGGTCACCCTTTCTCAGTCCTTCGGTCAGGAGGAGCAGACTTTTCTCTAAGGTGTTTTGGGGTTTTTCTTTGTTTGTTTTTTTTGGTTTTAGGGGGTTCTGTTGTTGTTGTTGGCACTCGTTGACAGTTCTGGGTGGAGGCTCCTGCAGGTCATGTACGGGATATATGGGAGCAAAAAGGAAACCCAGGAAACTCACCACATACATTACATTTCTCATCTCCTAGGTAGTCCATCTTCCCACCTCTCAGAGTCCTCCATGTTTGTTTGGTGTGTTATGTCCAACATTTTTTGGTGTAAGGAGGAGGATTGGGGAATTATGCACTACTCTATTTTGTTGCCATGAGAAATCCTTACCAGTGTCCTTGTAACAACATGATTTGATCTCCTTTTACCTCCCCAAGGATATCCCCACTATGCTTCCTCTCACTCATTTCCTCCCAGGCACAGTGGCCTCCTTACTATTGCTCCAACATGCTAAGGAAGCCCCTACCTCTAGGCCTTTGAAGTTGCTGTTTCCTCTGGCCGAAGTAATCTTCCTCTCCATAACCATATGTTCTTCTAGTCGCTGTTCAAATAATCCCTTCTCTATAAGGTCCTCCCTAAGGACCTTTCATATAACACCATCCTCACCCCACCATTTGGGGTCCCCCTTATCCTGCTCTTTTGGATCCCCAGCAATCATCACCATTGGAATTATTACATCCTTGTTTGTTATCTGTCTCCTCTACGAGAATAAGGAAAAGGACTTTGTGTCTCCTTTGTTCCCTTCATAATATTAGTTCAACGAATGAATAAATGAGATAGAAACTGTCTTTCTCATTCTCAAGTTAAAAACTGAAGTAGATACTGAAGTGTAGAGAGTTAAAATTGGCCCGTGTGAGATTAGTTTCTCAGAGGAAGAACATTGCCCTGCATGCATAAAAAATGGGATTGTTTCCCAACTCCCGCTTTATGGATATCGGTCAACTGACCGAACAATCACAAGCTGAGTATGTTTAAGATGTGGCTCCGATGGCTGTCCAGGGTGTGCCATCATAGGACGACTAGTGTCCACAACTTCGGCAGACAGCAAAAGCCTGTGCCAACTTCCACCTGCAGAAGCCAGCCTGGAAAGCCATGAGGAAGCTATTTGCCTGGGGAAATTCACACCATTTCTCAGGCACGTGTTTGATTGTTCAATGTCAATACTCAAAGATCTAAGTGCTACATAATCTTCATTACTTTATAATTATATTTCAATTTCAAAAGTGTTCCTTCTATTTGTTTTCAGGGAGTCTCTTTTGAAACTTGTCAAGTAATTAGTTGATCAGCTTACCTTTCAGCATCAAGTGGTATTTTATCTTAATCTAAGATGTCTTTAATAACAAGGTATCAGTGATGTGATAATTCAATTCAGAAGCCTCCAGAGACTGACTTACATTATATTCGTCATACAAAAGCAGAGACTTACTCAAGTGGAATGCGAATATCTGTGTTCAGTTATATTTAGCACTTGTAATAAACTGTGAATTGAAGATATAACAAGTACTTCTAAACATAATATATATAATCTATGAAAATAAAAGATAATGTCTATGAAATATCATAATACAATTATTTCATGATATAGTTTCCCTTCTTACCTTAGGTTTTGGAGACTTAGAGCCAAATTTCATTTAAAAATATAGCAATCAATTCATTTGGGGTGTCTGCAAGAACCACATCTTCTGTACCTTTTTAAATAGGCTTTATACTTTTCTCCTTTTTCCTCTCTCTCCTTCCATCCCTCCATCCCTCCTTCCTTTTTCTTTCTTTCCTTCTTTCTTTCTTTCTTTTCTTTCTTTCTTTCTTTCTTTCTTTCTTTCTTTCTTTCTTTCTTTCTTTCTTCTTTCCACCTCTTGAGCTCCTTAAACATTTCAAAACATCTTAAATCTTCCTTAAACTCTTAAACATCTTCTCTAATGCACCATTTTTATTATATAATATGCTTATGATATTTTGCAGTAAATGTTATAAATATTGTTACAAATATTTTAAAAATTAGCCCTACCAAACAATCAGATATCTTCACAGAAACCTAGGTGTGCCTTGTAGGTTTTAAGGATTGAATAAATGTTCTCCTACCTTGGAATGATATTAGGGTTATCACAAGATAAAATTATCTGATCAACCTGATAAGTCTACCCTCTTTATTGTAGGGAGACTGTTCAAGCTTATGATATTTACTAAAATATAATGATTGCATTTTTCCCGTCAAGAATGTCTGGGATATTCTCATTTTCTGCATCCTTCAGCAAAAGGGACATGGCACAGGTATTTGGACAGGTGTTTCATTATAATCCCCCACCGTTATTGAAATGCAGGATTTGAAAATTATTGCTAGCATTAGGACTACTTCTTAGCAACACTGAGTGACAGACACTTCCAAGAAATTGTATAAAACACAAGGAAAAGAGCAATGCTTGGAGGCAGAAAAGCCTAAACACACAGACTGAAGAGCTAGGATACCTGTGTTCAACTCCAGCACCGTTATTTACAACTCTGGGGCCTCAGACAAGTTACTTACCTGTGCAAGCTTTCCTTAGGTGCAAAAGGAAAATCACAAGAGCACCTACTGCACGGGTTGGTATGAGGCTTAAATGTGTTAATCTTTCAAAGCACTTGGGACAGTGCTGGCACTTGAGTGTTAACTATGAGTATTTCTGAGCAGAAGATGACACTGTAATGCCACAGTGTCCATGGTCCAGGAGACCTCTGTTCCATGACCTTATAATCATGCCCGCAGTGGCACAACAGAATAAGAATCAGAAGTTACTTGGGGCGCCTGGGTAGCACAGTCGTTAAGCGTCTGCCTTCAGCTCAGGGCGTGATCCCGGCGCTCCGGGATCGAGTCCCACATCGGGCTCCTCCGCTGGGAGCCTGCTTCTTCCTCTCCCACTCCCCCTGCTTGTGTTCCTTCTCTCGCTGGCTATCTCTCTGTCAAATAAATAAGTAAAATCTTTAAAAAAAAAAAAAAAGAAGTTACGGGAAAGGTCAAGGAAGGGTATAGCATCTCTGCTGTATCATTTTTCAGTAACTGGGCTAATCCAGAATCTGCATCATGTCATTTCTTTATCGAGTCTTATCGGGATTTTTTTTTTTACTTATATAATCATTCAAAACATATTTATTCCACTGCACTAAGGTAGGGTCTGTAGGAAAATCCAAGATGTAATAGATTCTACCTTGAAAGGCTTATGGGTAGTATTATAGGAAAAAAGGAGAAAGGTAAAAATATAGATGGATGGATAGATAGATGATAGATAGATAGAGAGATGATAGATAGACAGATAGATGATAGATAGATAGATGGTAGATAGATAGATGATAGATAGATAGATAGATAGATAGATAGATGATAGATAGATAGATGATAGATAGATAGATAGATAGATAGATAGATAGATAGATAGTAGATAGATAGATGATAGATAGATAGATAGATAGATAGATAGATAGATAGATAGATAGATAGATGATAGATAGATAGACAAAGATCAGTTCTTAATATTTCGGTCTATCAGCATAATCTAAGACTGAGTGATTTTACTGTTACCCTACTTCTTAGAAAGTTCTTGGGAATATCTACTTATGTTTTTTAAATGAGTGATCAATTTTAACCCTCGGTATTCCTAATTGCCTTTTTATGTTTAACTGAAACCACCAAGCTGTTTGCTTCTCAGTGGACATATTTTGCTAAATCGAGCTTCTATGTCTGACCAGCAACACAGAACAGGTGTGGCTTTGCTTTTGCAAACACTCTATTACCCTCCATCCCCTCAGGGTTTGGGTCTTTCCAGGATGAGTGGTAGAGGGCCCACCGGGTCTCCCCAAATGGCCCCCCTCCTGGTTTCACCCTTGTTCAGTTTCAGAACGCAGGTAGGAATTGACGGAGTTGCAAACCCACACATCACCAAAAGGCCTTAGTGACCAATCTGTAGATTATTAGAGATCCTGGCAGCTGAAGACATTGTATTTATTGGCTGGGTAGGAGAGGGGAGGGGGTCTCTGCCGCCAGCTATATTTGCTATTTTTGCCCGATGTTTAAATGGAAGAAAATTCCCTTGCAGCTTTTTTCCGACACAGCCCTTTCCTTTGCCCTCCTGTCCCTTTTATTTCTCTGCCCCGATGTCTGCTGCCTCTGAGGTCCCTGCCCTGTTTCTGCCCCAGTCGGTTGGGCACGGCCTCCAACTCAAATGAAGTCGAGCAGGCCTCCTGGGGCTTGGCACATGGCACAAGAAGGCAATGGGGGTTTTCTCCCCTTTCTTTCTTTGTAACTCTTAATGATATTTTCTTTGTAACTCCCATCCCCAATTATGCTCTCAAAAGGCAAAGTCTATGCATATGTACACAACCGAGAGACAGTCTTCTCCTTGTTTTTCTTATGATTGCGCCTGTGAATAAAACCCTGAAATTATCAATTGGATAATAGGGCAATGTAGCTCTTCCAAATGGTTGGGTTAAATTGGCTGTGGTTTCAAGTAGTATTATCATTAATAATAATAGTAATAACCCTACCACCAGTCGAATATTCACTCACACATAATAGCATACAAGCCCCTCAGCTCGGGAAGTATCCGGGGGAGGGCTGTCTGGACAGAAGCCCTAGAAGACGAGACAGAAGATGCCTGGATGGACCGTCCATGGCAGGCTCCCATCTACTCCCTCAAGGCAAGCCCCAGTTCCACCATCGCCTTTCCCTGCCCGCCCAAGCCCTTCGTTACCCCTCCCCTCCCAGACAGTATTTATTATCTCTAGGCTTGTTCATCGTTTTACAGTGCTGCCTTGGATGGTTATTGATCTTTTAATGTGTGTCCTGCCCCTTATTTATACTTTTCTCTTTCTGCTTCACCCAGTTCCCGTCTTCTACTCCTATAAGATTCAGGCTTAGCGAAGGGAGCTATTGTTTCTCAAACTTCTTACAAGTGTCTTAATTAACTCAGATAATTCACCTTGTATGCTCCCACTGAGGTAGGATCCGCACATGGGAAAGCATTTCATACATATCGTCACTCTTGCTGACCTAATTTCCAATATGACCAACATTTACTGGGCTCTGAGTCTGTGTCAGTAGCGGACTGAGTCCTTGGAGAACATTACCTGAAAACCCTTGTTATGTTATTAATCCTTGTTAATTCTATGAGATTGGGTCATATTTCCGCCACATTACAGATGTTGTAACTCAAGTTCGAAGAGGTGAGGTCACTTCCTCAAGGTCATACACTAGTCATTTTCAGAGCTGGTCCAAACCATAGTTCTTAACCACCCCAGTATCGTGATGATAACGGCAAAAAGAGTTTGTGCGCTACGTCCTGTCCTGACAGGTGCTATCATATGCCTTGTGTAATTCTATCCTCTGAGGCTGAAAAGAAGAAAATAGGACAAATTATGAGGGGAAAAATGACCCCGTATATCAAGGAGTCAGAAATAATTTTGGATTCTGCCAGTAGCGGGACGACGTCGCATTGTGGCCCCTTCGCATTACGGCGAAGGTTGTTTGAAGAACTGTGGAAGGAAAACAAGCCGTCCTCTTTTTATGATGTTTAATTCAGTAGGTGAAAGGATATTAGTTCAGAATGTTGCCCTCACTGGCCCTGTACCGCGCAGAGCTGGCTGAGGAGGGAACAGAAATAGCTTTCCCTTCCCATGGCTCAGTTTCTTTTATTCATCTGTTGAGGCTGACATGGCCCCCCTTCTGAACTTGGCTCCGCATGGCCATGGGAATTCTCTCAAGTCCCAGAGAAATACTTCCAAGCACAAGTATTCCATTAAACAATATTTATCTTCATCTCATCGCAACAATACTTTCTTCCTATGCATTATGCTTCACAGGCATGTCATAAAATGTTTAGAAGCATCTTCAACCGTAATTGTTTCCTGCACTTTCTAGTTACATTATTACAGATCCGTGGTTCTAACCGTTTTCCTGGTATTTATCGCAGCACTTCTGTGAATATCATTCTTAAAGCTTCCTTTGTATTCTGTTACCTTCAGTTGCGCTGTAATGTCAGTTGATTACACAAACTGCATTTGTTTGGGGCCTATTGTTTAATGACGAGGGAATTGATCCTTTAGCAATTACCTACTTATTGGGGCCAACCAAGGTCAAGGATATTGCCGGAATTTTTTTAAATGCTGGTAAAATCGAACCAATAAGAACTCCTAGTCTGTCATTTTCCCTTAGATATTAAATGATTGAAATTAAATAAAATACGATTGTGCCATTTTTGGTGATTGACAATATCTTTCTCTAAGTCCTCATTACTTCCCTATTGTTTTGTCAGGTTTCCCTTTGTTTTCTTGGCATTGCTGGGTTTCACGGCTTGGTTGCAGTATCTGTTTTGCTAGGATTTTTCTTCTTTCTCCTTTTCCACAGACGTATTCCATCATGCAGCCAGGGGAGACTGATGTGACTTACCTTTCACATTTCCTACTTTCCCTGGTGATGAGGGATTTGTTGACATTTTCTGCAAACCCTGTTGCTATTATGAATCGGAAACTAGATTTCAAGCTCCAGCACGCTCAGAGTTAAGCTGCATTGAAGAGGTGGAAAAAAATAAATGGGAAAAACTTAAAGATTTAGAATAAGAGTCCATTTGTAACAATAAAATAGTTCCATTCGCCAAGCATCATACCATGATGTTTTTCTTTCAGAACTTTCTGAAACTAGCCCCCTTTTGCTTCCTAACCTACTGATGGTGACCCCAGGTAATACATATATCGCTATTATTATGTAATCATTATTGTAATTAACATCTAATTACTTATACTTGAAAGAAAACCCTTGCACGTAGGGAAACATGCCTCCTAAACTTTTACAGTGTGGCATTTTTGTGGTTTTGAAACAGAAGTGAAACCAGTCACTTAGAATTCCTTTGTGTATATCTGCCCATATCAAAATTTCACAATTTTAGAGAACTGGATGTGCTTTAGAGTATTACGTAAATTATAGTGGGTTATCGTCTAAGTTGACGATTCTTCTGTCTCTATTAAAAAAGAGATCTATCCATCAGCCAACTTAAAAACATACCGTCTGGACACCAAAGTGAATGCAGAGGCTAAATGAGGACCTCCATCTTCATACCCGGGTGTGAACATGGCTAAACTGCATGATTCTACATTCGTGTAAGCTAACAGCACACACACGCACACGCACACTGATGCCCCTCACGAAGGGTTTAGCCTGTTTTCTGCCACTGAGTTTAAGAATATTTTCAGACTTGTCCGAACGTTTGATTTTTGTAATTATTGTTGGGATTTTTTTTTTAATCTTGCTGTACATGGAAAATAAAATTGTGATTTAGATAGTTTGGTCCCAGCGGTCCTGTCTGCGCTCAGCAAATGGTTCCATGTCACTCCCTGCATCACAATATGGGAGCCACCGAGCTTGGCGGCCGCTAATCCTCTGAGCCTGTTAATAAGCTTAGGAGCACGTTCATTGAAGGCTGACGCGTTAGGCACAAACAGGGAGAAAATATCTACTGGGGGAAGCTGAATTGCTTTTAATCATCTGCTAATCACCAGTAATGAGACCTACTCTGGGGAAGAAAAGAAAAACAGATAGTCGGAGGGAGGTTTTGTTCTTCCCAGCAGAGTAACAGGGAATGAGAGGGCCGCTGTTATTAGGAAAGAAAGGGTGGAAAGAAAGAAGG
Source organism: Ursus arctos (assembly GCF_023065955.2). Classification (NCBI taxonomy): domain Eukaryota; kingdom Metazoa; phylum Chordata; class Mammalia; order Carnivora; family Ursidae; genus Ursus; species Ursus arctos. The sequence goes on from NW_026623100.1 coordinate 6,829,506, forward strand.
GATTTGGCCAGAGCAGATGAAGCGTCCTGTGCAGCGCCCCGTTTTGTTAGCTGAGTGTTTTCCATTCAGTCTCAGGAACTTCAGATGCTGTGGGATCCCTGACAGCCCACCTCTAAGATATTGCTTCTTGAAGAAAGAAACTTCCCCCATCATCTGCCCCTTTGCATTTGCTTCTCTAGCATTCTACCACAGCGCTTGACAGAGTATCTGAGTTTCAGGGGAGAAGAAAAGGAAATGGCAAGAGGAGGATTGGGACCAAAATACAAAGGGGGTGTACAAGGGGAGGGGGCATGGGCAGAAAGAGGGGTGAGTGCACTGAGATTCCTTGTCCCGAGGGGGATGCCTGAGAGTCCAGAAAGCCAGAATCCATTACAAAATGCCCGGACCTAGAGGAATTGTGTGGATGGTCTTTTAAGTCCTACTCTCCGTGTTTCAGGAAACTCCAGGGCAGTTATGACTTTGCTGCCATTTTGGATGGGGCCATTCGCAGACCTTTCCTTCAAAGGTTCAGATTCTTACAATTGCTAATAACGTAACTATATTTAAGGTGGTGGACTGGGAACGTTATTCTACATCGGACCAGGGTTCTCCATGAGAGGTTAATCATACACCCGCTTGAATAATAGTTCTGGAATAATCGGGGCGCCTGGGTGGCACAGCGGTTAAGCGTCTGCCTTTGGCTCAGGGCGTGATCCCGGCGTTCTGGGATCGAGCCCCACATCAGGCTCCTCCACTATGAGCCTGCTTCTTCCTCTCCCACTCCCCCTGCTTGTGTTCCCTCTCTCGCTGGCTGTCTCTATCTCTGTCAAATAAATAAATAAAATCTTTAAAAAAAAAATAGTTCTGGAATAATCAATACATATGACTGAACTATTACAATAGCTTCCCTGGCCAAAATTGACTCTTCTTTCTCCAAACATTCCTATATGCTGGGCTAGAGTGAAAACCCCAAAGCAAGCATCTGGGGTCCCCAAACACACTGCTCCCAACTCAGAAATCTCCATCAGCTCTCAGTACCCTCCACGTGGAAATCTAAGCCTTGTCCCTGGATGCAAATATCATTGTCCTCTGGCCTAATTCTCTCCTTCCGGTGCCACGGTCTAGACGTCTGCCCACGAGTGCTCTGCCTCCACCATCACGAAGGCTAATTCTTCCCACGTAGCCTGGCCTTGCCCCCCGGTTTTTGTGAGTACTGTGTGCTTTTGCTGTACCCTTTGCTGACGGTCATTTCCTTTAATTTTACCAAAGTTTAATAGATTGTGAGGAAGCTATGCCCCTAGCTGAAATAATCCGTCCCCGTCTCTCTGGGCTCTCATAACAATTTGCTTCCTAGTATCCCGCAGCTCTAATCATATTCTCTGGATTTGTGTCGATTTCTGTACAAGTTTCTACGACTCTAGGGACAGTGGCCTTCTTCATTGCGTCCTTCACACCATCTAAAACTGGCCTGTATCGAGTACATTCTTCATTTGTTGAAATGTGATGAATTTTAAGGCCTTTAGCAAATGAAATCTAGTGAATATGTTAGCATTTTGTAAATATATACTTAAATAGTCAGGATCAAGGGTGGAAGAAACAAGACAAACTTGAATGTTCATATTTATTTTTCTTTATTAGCCATTTGTATTCATTATTCCAGCTACTGGCAATGAGTTGGGAGTGGAGAAGAGCAGAGTAAAAGCATAAAATATATTTTGGAGAAAAATGGAAAAAGCAAAGCTTGTGGAAAGCATTCACTGAACATCTGAGTCATCATTTCATAAAACCCTGTATAGTCCCAGCAAGTGTGGAGCCCTTCCTAGCTGACCGAATGCCCAGGGTCTGCATCGGGGGAGACCATAGTCGTAGAAGGGAAGAACAAGAGGTAAACAAACTAGCAGCTCAGGGCTGTAGCACAGCATGGACCTGCAAATGCCCTGGAAACACGGGGGAGGCAAGACTCAGTCTGCTAAGGGCGAGCTCAAGAGAAGTGACATAGAAGTCCTAACCCTGGAGGCGAAGAGATTTCCGGGAGAAGAAAGGCAGGACTTCCGAAATGAGGAAGGATAGAGGCATCAGCAGATCAGAGCAATTCGTGTGTTTGCGAAGGGAGTGCTGAATAGTCCGGTGAGGGAAGAGGAGGTTTGTAAGGCCATGGGCCAGAATTCAAAGAAGTAGACATTGGGCATTGCAGGAAGTTCTACCTTTGAGCCTCGCGATGAAGTCGTCAAGTGAGGAGAACAACGCAAGAGCCAGTGTGCCCTCTACTCTGATCACGGCCCATGTTTGCCACTCTGAATTTTGTGCTCTAAGACCTGAAAGTCCATTTGAGTGTCATTCCATCAAAGGACGAGCCCACGGTTCTTTCCAAGTGTGCAGCACAGATCTTGGCGCAGAGCGAGGATTAAATCTTTATGTCGTCATCACCATCATCATCGTTTATGTCCAGTACTAAGACAAGCTGAAAAGGCAAATAGCTGAATCCCTTTATTTGAAAGGAGGGAATTGTGATCCAGTGACAGGAAGTGGTTTATCAGAGATAATGGTAGTGATAGTTTTGCTAGCATAAAACATTTCAAAAGGCTTTGATATCCCTTGTCCCAGACATAGACAACAGGAACTAGGGAGTGGAGCTGCTAACATGAAGAAGCTGTGCTCAAAAGCCACTACCAATCAGAGGCAGAGAGAACTCGAACACAGGACCTGCCCTAGCTATCATATCTCCTTCAGTCATTCACCGATTGAAAGATGAGTCCTGGGGCGCCTGGGTGGCTCAGTCAGCTAGGCCTCTGCCTTTGGCTCAAGTCAGGAACTCAGGGTCCTGGGATCAAGCCCTGCTTCATGCTCCCTGCTCAGAGGGGAGCTTGCTTCTCCCTCTCTCTCTACCCCTCCTCCCCCCAACCCGCTCATGATCTCTCTCTCTCTCTCTCTTTCGTTTCTCTCACTTGCTCTACCTCTATCTCAAATAAATAAATAAATAAAATATTTAAAAAATAATAAATAAATAAGAAAAAGAAAGATGAGTCCTATTCAAGCCTCCTCTTCACAGCATCCCTATTTCAGTTATTGAAGAGTGTTAGGTGACTTATGAAACTGAGCATTTAAAATCGTTGTTAGGTGGGCAACATTCCTCCATTGTGAAACAATGGATTGACCAAAATACTTGATTGATTTTTAGTGACAGTACAGACAGTATCTGTGTTTATTTTAGTGACAGTATCAAGACAAGACCTCCAAGCCCGTGTGATATAGCTCCTAGCTGAATCACACTACAAATTTGGGAACTGAATTCAGAGACATGAAGTGACTTTCCCAAAGTCACACAGCAACCATTTGGAAAATTCTAGCCAAGATTTCCACCTCCCCTGCATAGGAAGAGATAAAGGAGAACAGAGGATGCTAAGGGCAAAAAGAGCTGTGCTAACAGAGTAATGAAGGCGATGCGGGAAGATACACACACCCCCTTCTGCAGGAAGAACATCTTGAAGGAGGAAAAACGGGAATTTCCACAGCACTTTTTTTTATAATATTTTTTTATTATATTATGTTAGTCACCATACAGTACATCCCTGGTTTCTGATGTAAAGTTCGATGGTTCATTAGTTGCGTGTGACACCCAGTGCACCATGCAATACGTGCCCTCCTTACTACCCATCACCAGCCTATCCCATTCCCCCACCCCTCTCCCCTCTGAAGCCCTCAGTTTGTTCTCACAGCACTTTTGAATTCTAATCGGAAAGAAATTGCCTAGGAAAACTCAGGATTTAGAAGCCAAGACTATTGATTTAGTTCTTATATCAACCAGGTTCCTGTGTTTGGCCCTTCAATGTCTCAAGCCTCAGTTTCCACTTCTGTAAAATGGTGACAAAAATAACACCTGCCGTGCCTACTTATACTGGGTCGTGATGAGGCTGTGATGTCATCCTAAAAAGGCCATCCTAAAAGTGAGCCTGAAGTGGGGCCAGCTGGTAGGAAGGCTGCAGTGAGCTCAGGGGCTGAACTCTGACAACAGATGAGCAGAGAAGAAGAGGTGGGGGATCTCTGCCCACAGCAGAAAGATCTGCACAGAGGCCCTTGGTGGAGATGGTAAAGATGGTGCTGGAGTTCGCAGGCCTGTGGCCAGAGGCTGAGCTCAGGGCAGAAGGTCCGGTCTGCTGGAGAGAGGGTTGGGCCTTTACCCTGCAAGCTGTGAGGTATCTCAGTACAGCTTAAACTGGAGAAGTTCGGGTCTTTGGAAAGATCTCCCAGGCAACAATGCCAGCAATAAAACTCAAGAGGCACTAGAGGCAAGGCAATGGCAAGGAGGCTTGATGGGGACTTCTCCTGAGCCAGTGCCTGTGGAAACAGAAGGAAGCTGGCAAAATCAAGAGCAATTAGGGAGTCTGAACACGCACGACAATGGCACTTCTACTGAGTTGGAAGAATGGGTTGGATGCGAGGAGGAATTTAGTTGTGGATGTGCTGGTGTGGGAGCACAGCATCCTTTGAAGAGAATGGACCTTGAGGTCAAGAACACGTGGGTTTCAATCATGGCCTCAGCACCTTCCAGGCGTGTAGGAAATCATGATGTGAAGCCTGGAACATAAGGAATACCACATAAATAAGGCACAGGATGACGATGGTGGTGGTGGAGATGGTGGCGGTGGTGTGGTCAGTGGTAGCATAGTCATCCAGTGAAGTGTTCCAGAAGGAGAGGGCTCTGAGTAGGCCATCGTACATGTAGCATATAGATGGTGATGCCAGTGTGGAAAACAATTAAGGTTTTTTTTAAGTAATCGCTACACGCAACATGGGGCTCAAACTTACAACCTCAACATCAAGAGTCGCACGCTCCACCACCTGGGCCAGCAGGGAGCCCTGAAAACATGGAGAACAATTGAATCACCGTGTATGTAAGTAGGAAGGAAAATTGGAGAAGACACAGCAGAAAAGACCTTCACTTTGACATAAGGTGGCAGGCATAAGACAAGAATCCATTTTTTAGTAAAACATGGTGAACAGCATTTTCCCACTTCAAGCGTAGCCTGCATGAGGGCATGGGCTCCGTCATGGTTGTCTTTGTATTACCAATTAGCATAGGTGCTAAGTAAAAGTTTTTTGAGGAAATGAACTTGAATGCCATTTCCTACTTCCTACGGGCCACATTAATGACCTCCACACATCTCCAATGTTCTGGACTCTATACGTTGGTATCCAGAAGCTAGAACTCTTAATTCAGTGGTTCTCACTTCTTGTCCTAGGACTCGTGGAACTCTTCACAGCACAAATGTGTGTATGCGCCTGTGTATGTGTGTGTGGCAGCGGGTAACAGGTGCCGGAGTAGATGGGTGTATATGTGTTTCATGGGTGGGGGTGACAAACACAGGAACAGGATTATTGTCATATGTTTGAGACAAGGACAAATACAGTAATGCCAATGCTGTCTGTAGTTCATTAATGACTTTGCTTTATATATTAAACATAGCCCAACACGCAGACACACACACACACACACACACACACACACACACACACACGTATTTGGCATAAGGAAACTATTTGTGGAATATGTCAAAATAAAGGTGCTCCAATAAAGTCTAAAGGGTCGTCAAGAAGACAGTAATAATAATAATGTGTGTGAGGAGGCTGCTTGGGGGATGTATGTAAATAAGTAGGGACTCTGCTATTGGCATTCCCCTTGGAACTTAGCAGTTTTTTTGGGGGGGGCACCCTTTTTCAAATGCTTCTACTATCCCTTCTCAAGCGACAGGAATCCCACTATAAGAAATTTAGAAATTAAGAAATTTAAACTTGGGGTTCTCCTACAGAGGAAACTTATGAGATCTATGTTGCTGGGGCAAGCACAGAATCACGGATCCAAAGACTCCGAAAGAGTGAGCAGACCATGCCATCTATTCCCTGACTTCTAAGGTACCCAAATGGTCTCTTTATACTACCTAGATTTTAGAGCCCAATGCATGAAATTCCAGAGAAGGAACCGTGTGTCGATAGGCAAGTGTTTATCCTCTCTGAACCTCATTTCCCTTTTTATTGAACAAATGACGAAATGTCAATATCTAGCCCTTTTTGTCCTCGGAATCCAAAGTGAAAGAGCTTCTGTAAAGTATCTTGCACAATGGAAGATGTATTCAGTAATGTCCCCGGTAGTCTTCCTATCTGAGCTAGGTACAGTAATGAATGAAATGGTTGGTTGATGTTGTGTGACCTCAAAAGATCTGCACAATTCAGTGACTCGAGACTTCCTTGGTTCTAGAAGTCTAGAGTCAGAAAAAGATCCGGTTATGCTGCAGCAACAAAATGACCCTGAAATCAACGGGTACCGTAACAAAAGTTCATTTCTCGCTCATAGAACATATGTCTAATTGTGTCAGCTCTCCCTGTCCCCCGGTTGCTAAAGAGCCCAGGAAATCAGGAATCCCTCGCCTGGTAGCTGGACCATGTGAATCCCAGGCCTCGCATTCTCCCTCAGCAGAAGAGAAAGCAGGAAGGGCACACACAAACTCCTAACTGCTGGGACTCCAAAACGACACATATCGTTTCTGCTCAGCCCATCACACGGACCCACCGGACTGCAGGGAGACTGGAAAAATGAAAGAGTCCGTGGATATTTGGTGAGCAGTAAATGTCTCTGCCCAAGTTATAGGATGGTGTGCGGCATGCAGCTGGAAATGCAGACACCGTACATTCGAACCTTGAATTGGGGCATTTCCGTGTTTCCCATCCCGTCCCCAACTTTTTATACTACAAAATGTACTTCAAGCCCAGCCCACAGTCAAAGGGGTTTTCTGGAACGTACACAAATGAGCTTGCTCACTTTGCTGGGCTTTGAATACAAACAGTAACTTGCTTCTGAGGCTCTGTCTAGCTCTGAACCTTTTAGGGCCAGACAGGAAGAGTCCCCCTGCGGGGACCATCGGCCATAGCATCCTCCACTTCCCCTTGGCTCCCCATCCTCTCCTTCCTTTTCCTCTTTCACTCCCAGCACCTCTGCCTCCACGTTTTATCTCTCTGTCTGTCAGGCTGATTAACACACTTTGACAGATTAAAAGGCTAAGGTCAAACCAACAAACCCCTAAAGAAATACTGCTAATTATTGTCATGTGTTTTTTAAATACTTTGCTCTTCAAAGAATGTAACAAGGAGTAAAATTCAACTTTGTATCCCAAGGGGTTGTTTTAATATAATATTTTAAAAATATTATTTTTAATATAATATTTAAAAAAAAAATGCCCTCAGCTTTCCGTGTCCTGGGTTGTAGGAGAGCAATGAACCGATCCCAGGGGTCGCTGGTGGTCAAGTGCACTTCAGAAGAGCTCCTTCCTAAAATGACACGTGAAGTGGCAAGCAGTCTTTTGATACTGCACGAAAGCAGTCCAGGGTGATGTGCGACAGCTTTAGCGTCCCTACGTAACGCCCAACGTGAGCGTCAGGACAGGACGTGTGGCTGACAACCCCGCGAGGCACCACCATCACCACGATTTGGTGGCTCAACTCGGTGTTGCTGCCACCCCAGGATTTGAATCCCAGTCTCGCCCTCGGGGAGCTGGGAGACCCCAGGTTCATAATTTATTCTCTCCACGCCTCAGTACGCTGATCTCTAAAATGGGGACATGGGAATATATCAGGTGGCGGTGAGAATGCAGATGCACGAAGGCCTAGACGTGTCTGGAACTCTAAAGCTGTTCACCATGAGTGTTCCCCCTCCTCGTACTTCCACGTTCATGTCACCCCCAAGTGCTTGACCTCTTTGACAGTCAGAAGCAAGACCCACCCACGTATCTCGTCATTTCTAAAGCTAGTCATCTCCCCGGTGGGTGTGCAGAGACAACGTTGTCACACTCGTCCTCTGCAGGTGAGCCCACAGACAGTGCTCGTTAGAGGCGTGGGCACGCCAGCTCTGGCCCTGTCAGGGGCAGTGCTTGGGACCACAGGGGGGGCGATGGTGACCTTCTGTCTCGGTTCACCCACAGAAAAGTGAGTAGGGTCCATTGGGCTGCCCCTCAAACATCTGTACTGTTTTGGTGACCGGCTGTGGCTTGTTACCTGGTGGCGTCTGGTGGGGAGAGGCCTGCCACCCAGGAGCCTGAGAGGAAGCCGGGGCGGGCGATGACAAGAGCGAGGGGCAAGAGGAAAGAGAGACAGCACTACATTCAAAAGCTAATTATTCAACGTACTTTGGAAGACGAGAACAGGACAGCCTCCAAGTAAGAGGCATCTAATAGCTCCAGAAGTCTCCAGTGAAGTGTTCACGACAGGTAAAAGGCCAAATTACCAGATCAAGTGGCCACATTATCAAAAATTATTCTATTGATTTCAGCGAGGTGTGTTTTCCCTGAGATGATTACCGCCATCTAAAGCCTCCTTTCCTGCTGATTTGGAGCACACAGCACAGCCTCGGATTTCAAGTTGTTCAAGACGTGGAGGCATATGTGGGTAAGCACGGGTCGGCCTGCTGGGAGTGTCTAGTTTGCACTGGCTCGGAGAGGCAGGCAGGCAGGCCGCCAGGGTTCCCAGGGCCCGGGCCTTGGCGGGTATGGAGAGATTTGGTGCACTGGGTGTCATTTGCACAGGGCATGGTCCCAGCTCTGGATTTCTTGTGACATTTCCTAAAAGGGAACCTACTTTGGGAACCTGGCGCGTGCACCGCTGATTCGTCTGGCCATGGCTGGAAAGCAGAAAGACAAAGCATGTAGCTTCATGCTTTATGAGCCCCGTAAAGATGCATTTGAGTCAGAATTTGAGGGAGATGGGGAATGGGTAACAGAGGGGCTTCTAATTTCACTTAGACTCTCAACTGCTCTATTTTTAAGGAGTATTATAAGAAAAAGAGCATTTTTCAGAGGAGGTACAGTTGACATAAAATTATATTAGTTTCACGTGTGCAGCATAATGACCTGACGTATGTGTCTAGTACACGGCGATTACCGCAGTACGTTTAGTTGTCAGCCGGAGAAAAAAGCAGGGACCTAAGAGAAAACCAGAAGAGAATCTTAGAAGGGCATCGTCTTTTTAAGAGAATAAAATGTTCTCCCTACGGTTTTGCATAGCATGCCATTTTAAGAGTTCGGCTAAGTCGTTCCCCGAGAATGATTATCTTTGGGGTGAAGGAACGGGCGGACAATCTCCACTCGCCAGGGGATACAAGCTATAATGAATTCAGCGTCTTTCGACCCTCCTCGTAGCATCAAACCTCGCATCCTCATTTCCTGGCTACTGTTCTAGGAGTCACAGTTGGCTCATGTGAAACCAGGCTGGTACAGGGCGTCTTGCAGCTCATGCTTGAACTCGAGCCAGAAGCAGGCGTCTTCGGGTGCTGCTGACCTTCCGCCTCGCCCGGGTCCGGCGAGTGCTGTTGCGTCCTTGAATAAAAGCACCAAGGCAGTGGTGCGTTGAACTCTAAGCCAATTATCCCTGCATTTGCTCTCCATCGGAGACCTCCTACTTCCTGGGACTCCTTGGGCTGATGGGGAACATATTCCAATCTTCCCCTAAAAGGTTTAGTCTAGGTTGCTTCTTCAGTACTATTTGAACATTAAATATGCAAATAATCATCATTACACTTCCAACAATTACACATGTTTGCGAGCACCGTGTCAAGTGCTGGCAGCAGAGCAATCATTTGTAAAGACAAATATTCCATTCCAAGAGATGTCATGCTGCTTAGAAGATTCTTTTTTGTATTAGTAGCCACACTGCTGCTTCCTAAAGTGTGCAAATGAATGAGACGGTGCTGCCAGTCGCTGCCAGGCCCTTCCCCTCAGCAGAGCAGGTGCCAATCACCCGTCGCAAGCAGCCGGGACCAGCAGCCACGCAGACACGGGACTGTGGCCAGGGTGGCTGGAGGAGGCCCTCGCACCAGGCCGGGTGCTCCTCGAGTCCCTTCTCTCTCCTGCGGCCCCTCCCGGGAAATCCCTCCTCTTCGAGGGGGACTCGGGCCTGCAGAATATTTTAATTCCTGCTTTCTGACTATATTATCATGTGTTTGTATGAGATGAATTGTCGTCTGTAGCTCGGAGGTGACGCGCCGAGCTGCCTGAAACCACAGGCCGCGTGTCACAGCGGGGCCTGCCTTCTTTTCTGGGGCGTTTTTATCTCTCCTCCCTTTTCGTCCCCACCCCTCCCTTCCCTTTGCTCTCTGCTCAGCCCCTCCCGCTTCTCCAACGTAGTTCTGGATAATTGTCACCGTTTACTTTTATCACATCCAAAGTGGAGGATTAGAGGGGCCTGGACTTGAGTTGGGACTAATCTTGCCTTCTCCCAAAGTCAGAAAATCCCAAGTCTTGCCGGGCCCAATTGATAACCCTTGTGCTGCTTTTCCATGAAAGACGGATGGCTCCGGCAAGCTTGGGAGACTGCAGATAATGGGATTGACTTGGTAGTTAAATCTCAGTGAACCAGGACAGCATAAGTAATTAGTGAATTGGATCCATCCTGGGGTGCTAATGATGGCTAAGTCTGCCCCCACGCCATTCTGGAAACGGCAAGAGGCACATCTCACACAGATAAAAACCAAAGGGACACTGCTCACAGACACCGCTTATTCCTTCTTTAGTGCACAATTTATCCTAGAAGGGGAAAAAAAAATCTAATTTTCCTTGAGTGATACCCAGAAGACCAAGTGACCACGCTCCCACCAGAGTTCATTTTGATCACAATACTGCTGCTGTTTTTAATTAAGAAAGGCTAATTAAGAGAAACTCTACATCTATCTTCTTATCTACTTGTCGGCACAGACTCTCAGACATTACCCATATTTGTTTACAATTTGGTTACTGGCTTTCTATCAGTGAGCCAGTGAGGATTCTTCATTTATAGCTCGGTTGGTGCATTATAAGGATTTCTAGAGGGGAAGAGCTGAGCAGCTAACCGCAATCGTAACTTCTAGCATATCGGATCCTAGTTTACACACAGACACACACACAGATACGTGTACGTAGATATTCATACTTACATATACGCATACATAGATAGCGTACACATATACCTTTAGATGACCCATCATGTATCTTTGTATTCCTCCTCAAATAATTCAAGTGTAAGGCAGCTGTGTACAGACTGGCCTTCTCCCATTTTTCTTTTTTACACAGAGTGACGGCACTTTATGAGGATAATTTAGATAAATGTCTTTTCGCAGAGTTCACTTATCCTTCCAGCAAACATGATCGACAAAGAGCCACCAAAGACGAATGACATTGCCTTTTGATCAGACATGTGTCCTGTCAATGGACAAGACCTCAAGGTGGGCATCTTCCTTCCCTTGTGGGTTTTTTTTCTTTTCCCATATGAGTCGATCGACATTCCCAACACCCACACATGTGCACAAAATTCACTTTTGTGGAAACACGCTTCTGTGCGGGGACTCTGCGGAATTAAAAATGAAATTGTGCAGCAAACGCATTTCACCTCCAAAGTTAGCAGCCGTCATGTGCGCCAGCCGGACAATTTTTATGCGGCTTGGTCAGAACTCAATGTGACGGGCTGTGAGCCTCCTCGACTCCGCTTCGTCGTGGCGAAGGAGCATGAAAGCCAAAAAGCAAGGCCTGCCTCTTTGGGCCACGTTACTCCACGTCTTCTGGAGCGATTGCCTCTCGGCCAACCTTCCCTTCGGCGGCCGACGAGAGCTCTACCTGATAATGGGAGAAGCCTCAATAATTGGTCAGCAGGAAGCTTGCGTGTGACTCAGTTTCCTCTCCACCCGCTCCGCCAACCCGATTCTTTTTTGTTTGCATGCGAGGCTTCTTCCTGTGATTCTGAGTTTTCACACCGACTGGCTTCTCAGAAGGCGTGTTTGCGTACATGTACCGAACACACGCACGTCAGCACATTATCATATCGAGGCCTGATTTCCCCAAAACCTTTCTTAATATTTAATATTTGAGGAGAAAGCTGATTAGGCCAGCACTCCATTTCTTCCTCACAATCTGTCACTGATTAGGAGGTATTTAGACTAATGTCGGATGGGAGGGGGGCAGGGTCTCACTGAGGACAGTGTGCATGGAGAGACATTGAGTCTCCTCTTGGAACCCAGCAAGTTCTGATGTGTTTTCCTGGATATGAATTTTTCAAAGTTTCAGTCTACCGAAAACTTGACGTCTGTGTTCAAAGCAGACCGGTGTGTATTCGTGTCCGTGGCTCAGATGATGTCTGTCCCCCTTCGAGCAGAGGGGGTTTATGTTGACTATGATTTTGCTCAGGAGTAATTTCTTGTATGGCTTTGAATGTGCGTGAGTGTAACAGTCTTATGGGTATTGCTTTAAACAGTTCCGTCCACTCAGCAACAAACAGTTTTATTCCAGAAGTATTTTGTTATTTTAATACTTTTCTACCTATGCCAAGAAGGAATATAGACTGATTTTTAAAAATGATTCTTTTCCCCAGTATCATCTCTCACAGAAGTCCACCGTTGTGTGGTCCTCGTACGCCACAGTAAAATTACAATATGTATCTTAGAATGACTCTGGGAGAGCTACTTACATGGTAAAAATGTTATTTTTCAATCTTTAAAAAAGCACCACATATCAAGAGGACTTGAATCAAGAAAAAATAAATTTATCTCTTCTGGGAAAAGTGGCACTTGAATAGGGTATTTTTTTAGGAGCATACATCTGTCCATATTAGCTAAGAAAACTCCTTCTATTAAAAAAAGTTGTAAGTTATTGAATTTAAATATGTATGTATATGTTATAGTTAAGAGGCTGAGAGGGTAGGCGTTTCTGTCTGCTCACCTGGGTGCGAACCCCAGCCTCATGACCCATTAGCTGTCTTCGTGGGCAGATTTCTACACCCCTGGGTAACTCCATTTCCTCTTCCATAAAGCGGGGATAATAATAACACTAACTCGCTGAATCTTGTAGGATTAAATCAGTTTATCCATGGAAAGTGCTTTAAAAACCCCTAGCACATTAAGCATTAAAAGACATCAGCTGTTTTTACCAAAGTTGTATCTTATTAATAAAGGTGAATTTTTTATTATGCCCCACATAAAGGATTTTATGTTTCTACCAAAAACTCTGGTGACTTCTGAGGTTTTCTACATGATGAAGAAAGAAGAATTATCACACAGATCATTTCCATGCAGCACTGCTGTTGGCTTTTTTCAAAACAAGACCCATCTGAGAAGTTGGAACTCCTGAAGCTTTGGTCCAGATGAAGGTCAGCCCTGCGTCCCCGTCACCGCAGCGCGATGCTTTGCCCATGAGGTTCATGTAAGGTCTATTCAGGGGAGGATGACTTCTACACAAAGACGTCTCCCCTCTAGAATCAGAAGATAACTAACACATGTGATGCTCATAGGAGCCCTGATGAAATACGCTTTTCAAAGCCCCTGAGTGGCATTAGAAAAGGGGACCCCTCCTCACATGGCACTTATTGTGAATGAATTATCTAATTTCATATAGCTGCAACTGTCAGATTGTGGTTAAGAAATAAATTTAAGATTACAGTAATATTACTTTAGAACACTTGGAAATTGGGACGCCTGGGTGGCTCAGTCGGTTAAGCATCCAACTCTTGATTTTGGCTCAGGTCATGATCTCAGGGTCGTGAGATCAGCCCTGTGTTGGGCTCCACGCTGGGCATGGGGCATGCTTAAGATTCTCTCTCTCCCTCTCCCTCTGTCTCTAGACCCCCACCTCTCTCCTCCTCTCTTAAAAAAAAAAAAAAAAGAACATTTGGAGATTAATGGTGAGATGAAAGGGAATGTCTTAGATGTAAATCCAGCGCTTGTATTTTAATTATTTCTTTTTTCCCCTGGCCACTAATAAGGTTTCCTCCTTTCCTTCATAGATTAATTTGCACGGTAATAAAAAAAAAATCGTTATTTCGAAATTTTAGGGAGAAAGTATTTGATCGAATCTTAAGTATCTGTCACTGCAAATGATCGCCTTACTACCGCGATGCATTCTTTTTCAACGTTGACCTTCATCATGGGAGAGTCTCCAGTCACATGGGCGTAATGCAGCAGTGATTACGTCGGCGTTTGAACTTCCCCAGCCATACATAAATGGAGAGTTCCTGTACTTCATGAGAAAACAGTCTTTAAATGGAATCCTGGCAGGTCGAATAGCCGCACTCTCTGAGGAGTAGGGTTACATGGGCAACAGATGAAATCTACGAGGTATTCTTTCTCTGAAAGAGACCGAGAGAATAGGAGAGAGAGAAAATGTGAGTGAATGATTAAATGAAGTCCAGGAGCATTTTTATCTGAGAGACAAGTGTGAAAGGAGAAATAATAAATGACTCCCTGGCTTTCTAGAAAACGATTGGTATCCATTGTCTATTCTGGAAGCCATCTGATAGCCCATGCCATCTACCAATGGGCATAGAAAAGTTCACATAAAAGAAAAGGGGTCAGCTAAGTAGACAGAAGAGGCTTAGCCAAAACAAAGTGAAATGCTTCATTTCACTAAGGTTTGATTAATGGGATATTAGACACCTAAGGCCGTTAAGACAAGAGCTAACTAGCCTTTAGCAAACGGTGCTGTGAATCACACTTCACACATCAAGATGTGAGGTAATGAGATTCTCAAAAAGTACTACATTTAGAAGCAGCCCCTTAAACTCAAACACACAATTCCCAACTCCTGCCAGTTGCTGGCACATTTCCACTGATGAACTTGGAAAGGAAGTTCTGCATTTTTTTTTTAGGGGTAGTTTTTGTTTGTTTGTTCCTGACCACTGATAGCATGAGCGAGCAGCTGGTGTGAGAATAAAGGACAATATGTGTGTATTGGCAGCAGACAATTTATAACATAGTGTGATTATTCTCTCGGAGTCTTAAACATCAGAACTTATGGCTTAAAAAAAAAAAAAGAGTAATTCGCCCGGACAACTTTACAACAGCACATTGAGGGGGGTTTTGCTGTTGTTGTATGATGTGGGATTTTTTTTAACCCCCCCCACCACCACCCAAAGATTAGTGTGAATTCGTGACCAACATGATTCATAATTGATCAATCTTGAACATTTAAAATTTTTGTTAAGGATTTCACAGCCACGACAGGCCATTTTTAGCCAGGGAGGGAAAGCTCGGTAAAGCTACATCTCCACCTAGTGGTACCAGGGAACAGTTCATCACTTTCTACCCTCGGGAAACCAAGATTTTGTCAGGCTTCGCAGCCAGCATGCAAGCCTCCGGTCGCTGTGGAGCTGAAGCACAATATTTAAAGATAACATTGTAATCTCGGGATATTTTTACTTCCTTTCCATCCCCCCCCTCCATTTTCCTTCTCCTCAACCCTAAAATCTGACATTATTCGATTGCAAAATAGCTGAAAAATATTCCTCCCACTCCATTTTTTATTCTTACACTGTGTGCAGAGACTTTGACCAGAAACTCATTTGGGTAGCAAAGAAGCATCTTTCAAGAACCCCCCACCCCTCTCTGCTTTCTTACCCTTCGCCAGCTCACTACTTGGCAGGCGTCTCCATTGCTAGAGAGACCGAGCGGAAGCTTCTCTATAGACGTCTCAAAGCTTATTCTCTGCCTGCTCGAAAGATGACTTACGAGGCCCCCTCACCCTCCAGGTTAATGAAGGTGCCCCCTCTGCGCTCCCCCCCCTCGGATCGTCCCAAACAGAGAGGCCGTATCAAAACAGCATTTCCACGCAGCAGCTCAGCGCCTTGCTTTCCCATGAAGCCCTGGCACCCGTCTTCAAAAGAAGCAGTTTGACCACACTCTTCTATCTCAGGTTTATATGATTTGAATAATCAATAAACAATTAAGAATGTTTTGCTTCTTTAATACCAAAAGGACATTTGAATCTGGTCACCGTGAAAAGGAAATCGTTTGTTTTGCTTTTAATTTGATTTGCCAGATTACAGAGCCCTGGCTCCTCGGAGATGTTATGTCAGCCAATTACATGCATTCTCCTATGGCTGCTGCTTCTCGCCGTCGGATCCATCATTGGTATCATCTGTACCTTAGTGAACGGAAGAGCCAGGGCTTTTCGGCTGGTATATGTCTAGAAAAATTAAAGCTAACTAAGAGAGTCACTGCTTGCTAATCCCTGTAATTAAACGCTACTTCCAGGAAGGTATATTACACTGATTGGAGCGGTTGCTACTGTATCGGACCCAAAAATGTTGAATAATCCTACCCTGCGATGTTGAATTTTTTAGTACCTATTAATTAACACCCATTAACTTCTATAGAAGGCAAAAGAAATAAATGTATTAATTGTCAGTTCGCTTCTGCTCTGACTTAACTTTTCCGTAAAGCTGGTGTCCTGACACGTGATTCCTTAAATTGCAGGAAAGCTCCATATGTAGAGAAATATATGGAAAGAAGTTTCGAACAATGGAATTCTTAGAGCATTTTTAACTTGCTCCACGTTTAGAACAAAATGTATAGCATTCTTTAGCGCAGATGTTTCAACTCGTCAGTTAGCCCCCTCCGTGTCACCATCATCAAAGATCAATCCCGAGGTGCCTTCCTCCTCCCCATCCCCCGTCGTTTTCCAAAGTCTGCATTGACAGGGAACATTCTGCCTGGTTCGGTTGTTTATGAATTCTCAGTATTACGCTCTTTCAATAAGAGGGAACTGGGCTCTGCCTTCATTTTGCCAGATTTGTCCACAATTACGTGGCCGTCACAAACACGGCCTCCCTCCCTGAATGTCCTTTGAATGTTCATGCTTAAACATACGTGGAAAGTGACCAGAACAGAAAGCATTCAAACTAAGGGCACCTCAAGCTTCCACAGAAGGACCAGTCCAGAATGAAGGAGCAAGAACCAGACAGATTCTCTCAAAGGCTATGTCACACAAAGAGGGACTAATTTTAGGTGTAGTGGATAAGACAAAGTCTTCTGGATCTGGGGTGACTACCCTTGACTGTAGAGGCATCCAGTGGCCACACTGTAGCTGAGTTTGCACAAAATTCCATCTCTCCTGGGCCTGCCTATAAGGGAATAGCCCTCTGTAGGATAAGGCAAGACAATTTAATCATGTGGAGACATAAGAGAGTTTCCAACAGTGCCTACGGTGAAATCACACACACACACACACACACACACACACACACACACACACGTTGCCCCTTTCAGCCCATCACCCTGACTGACTTTGATGACGCCCCAAAGTAACACGAACCCTATATTTTAAAATGACATATCTTAAGTAAGAGATGAAAGGTTATTCTACAGGCAATTTATAAGCTTGGGTGTGTGGGGTTGCTTCTGGAATCTCACCACGCCTCTACCCCGTGCCTATTGATCTAAGGTGGGGGAGGGGAGAAGTGCACATTCTTCGATCAGACCCAATCAGACCAGCCCATTTTCCAACACATGGAGGTCTGCTAATAATGTTTTCGATTCCACGGTTAATTATCTCCATGGTAAAAGTCTTTGTGGTTTAGATGACTGTTCTGGCCCCTGTGGCAAGCGTCTCAGCAGCTCCTGTGGCCACCAGGTATCACTGCTACATGCCGAGCCTCCACCATCCGGTGGGCCCTTGTCCATTATTGTGTGGACGCCTCTGCCGATCCCCACCCCTGCCCGTGCTGTGGCAACGCCCAATGCTGGGCTCCAAGGACAAAGCCCTTTTAGCACCTTCAGACATGCTCAGTCCCCCAAGCACAAGCAAGTGATGAGTAAGGACCAACCTCAGCCTGGAACACCCCCTCGAGGACTTGGGTTCCTGTCGCCAGCACAGCACCTTTCCCTTCACCTTTCAGAGAATATGGATTCCCCACTCTGGGCTGCTCCATCCCAGGGGTGCCCTCCTCTTCAGAACCCCCTCATACTAAGAGCCCCTACCAGTGGCAGAGCTCTAGCAAGCCAGAAGTTTCTACCTTTTCCTCTTTCCAGGCCCCAGTCCTCTTTGTTTATAACAAAAAAGACAAACTCCTCCCCTATAGGAAGAAGAAAATCTGCTCCAACATGATCCGCGTGATTCTTACAATTCTCTCTACCCTGCACCGTACGTGCTAACTGCCGTGAACCTACCCTGAAACACACCAGTTCCCTAACAGCGATTGTTTTACTCCTCTTCATGGTCACAGAACCTCCACGCCCAGGCCGTTAGTCAACGGCTGGATGTTTTCCTTTTCTGTACTGAAAGTAAGATCTCAACAGCAAGGCCCTCCCTGTCACACGCCCTTGAAATCTGGCTTTCAGCACAAAATGGGCAGCTTCCCTGTGCCAGGCCTGGATAACTCTGGTGCAGGAAGGACTGCAGACCTTTGAGGTCCAGGACTGGGACAGCAGGGACCCTGACACGATTCCAATCCAAGCAGCAAGCCCTGTGTTCTCAGCACAGGAACACTTACGAGGATGTTCCTTCTTCCTTATCACTTGTTCTAAATCTGTTTTCGATGTTATTCCTCCTGTACACGGGGAAATTTACATCAATAGGGGAATGTCATATGGAACCCCCCAAATCAGGGAATTTACAAACTGACATCTTTAGAAAGAGAAGCGCAAGTCCATGGCATGCTACGGTGTTCCCACGCTACAGCAAACCCAAACTGGGACCACCACAGAACATACCAGAAAAGCAAACGAGCGACCTTGTGGAAGTAAAAGGGAAGAGACTGAATTCATTTCCAGTGCTAAGGCACTCTAGGAAGCAAGAAGGAACCTGCACCAAAAAATACTTATTGTCAAAAGTGTATAAAAACTATCCACTTCACAAAATCAGGGATTTGTTCCTAAAATCCTACATTGATTGGAGTATGTCAATGGTGGGGAGAGAGGCCTCGCTTTTTCTGAAGTCAAGTGTCTTTCTGTAAGGATGGGCCCTAAAAGGAGTGAATTTTCCATTCACTTCACATGAAGCTTCTAGAGCTCAGTGGAGTGGTTTAGAAAAATTAAATAAGATAGTCCCTTCCTTCTCTTCATTCCCCAAGTAGTCCTTCAGCCCCATACAGAATTTAAAACTGCAATGTGTTTGGAATTACTGGGTGCAGAGAATGAGGGGGGCGTCCACATTTTGTGATCCCTATGTAAGGCAAACTGTATAAGCAAACACTTGGCTCCCATTTCTGGCCACTTGCTCCAGCTCCCTCACAGAAATGCTACTGTGTCTTTCTCGGAGGTGCCAAGAGTACTTACTTCCGAAGTACTTCTCTAGCGATCGTTTTGAAATCCCAGTGCTTAAATGATGGATATTATTAGGCCTTGGGAAATACCCTCACTGGCCCCAAATTGAATCGCAGAGTCTAGATGTGGGACATGGGGGGAAAAAAACCCCAACCTAACACCTGTGCATTTGGCGAAATTCTGTACATCTCTGCTCCTACTTGCAGACCAAACCGCATTGTGAGGAATCCAATGCATTCAAGTTAATGACTCATAATTGCTTGTACCAAGTTTCAGTGCATATTGTATTCATTTATTTGTATCCTAGTCTACATGCTTATTTAGTTAAGAGCAACGATCCTGCTTAGCCTGGAATCTCCAACAATTATGCAACGTATGGCGTGGGGTAGATGTTCAGTAAGTTCTTAATGGGAATCAGACCTCACAGCGGTGGGTCTTATTACCTCTTGAAGTTTCCTGCTTCGTTGTGTCATTCCTTCTGTGGGTGTCCCTGTAAATGCATGTAGAAGAGGCTATGTGGACTATTTCAAGACTCTTTTTGGTCTTCTAAGAATCGAACGGGGAGATTGAAGGGGAACATTGACTGATGAGAGATGAGAATGAAGAAATTGCCCAAATCCAAGAATGATTCCATCATTCCTCACATCCAGTTATTTCAAGAAATTTAAAATTGTTTGAATCAACAGCATGGGAATCCCTGAAATTCGACTGCCTGTCGCAACGCTAAGGGTCCTGCTAAAACTTCTTCATGACAAGAACTCAAAGGAAGTATCAGCTTAAGGAACAATTCTACGTACTCCGAAGTGTTAGCATAACCATAGGTCCTCACGGGAACAGAACATCCCAGAATGTGCTCATCCCCCTAGAAATTATTGACAGTTTAAACAGAACCTCATATCCCTGCCCTCTCTCAAGTTGAAAATCATAATGAAATTCTAAGGGTCTTTGAAGTTGCCCTTTATTATTTTTTTGATTACTTTTTTCTTTTTTTTTTTTTTTTTTTTAAAGATTTTATTTATTTATTCGACAGAGATAGAGACAGCCAGCGAGAGAGGGAACACAAGCAGGGGGAGTGGGAGAGGAAGAAGCAGGCTCATAGCAGAGGAGCCTGATGTGGGGCTCGATCCCATAACGCTGGGATCACGCCCTGAGCCGAAGGCAGACGCTTAACCGCTGTGCCACCCAGGCGCCCCTGATTACTTTTTTCATATTAGTTCCAGACTCCCCTCCTCACTTGCCAAGGCCTCACATTACCCCCACCTCCTGTATGCGCCCTCAGCACACTCACAAAGATAAAGTTGTAGAGACCAGGGCTGCACCATCCTGCTACCTTTCTACCACCTTCTGTATATGCTCTTTTACCCACACTCTCTCCAATCACAATGAAGGAAAGCAAGCTGCTATATCAGACACAGCCCTGTCATTCTTCACCTTAGAATGATCATACAAATCGCAAAGTGTGGGGGGCAGGGAAGAAATGGAGCACCTAGGGGCAGCATATTGGAAAAGGTAGGTTAAGAACCCGAGACAGTGGAATGCAGTGCCGAGACACCGTGCAGTGTAGCTGGAACTCACCAACTTATCTCGACTCCTTGTTTTTATTTTTTTTTTAATTTTTTTAAGATTTTATTTATTTCTTTAGAGAGAGAGTGTGTGTGTGAAAGCTGGGGGAGGAGCAGAGCGAGAGGGAGAGGAAGAATTTCAAGTCGACTCCACACTGAGCGCAGAGCCCAATGTGGGGCTCGATCTCAGGACCCTGAGATCATGACCTGAGCTGAAATCAAGAGTCAGTTGCTTAACCAACTGAGTCACCCACGTGTCCCTCGACTCGTTTTTACAGTAAAGATGAAATCATACTTGCTACTCAAGTGCTGTAAAGATGGAATGAGATGATGCCAGTGGTCAGCGCGTATGGTCTCGGATGACCGAAGACACTTGGGTTACCTCATACTATTAGACTTCCTCCCCCTCCCCCTTCTTCCCCCTTTCCCACTTCTCCCTCCCCTTGTCATTTCTTCCTCATCTTTGTTGTTCCCTCCTCTATATCAGCTTCTGATGCAGTTTGTTAAGTGGTACATGTAAAAATATTATATGTTACCTCTTCTATTGAAAAGGGACACGGCCATGTTTGCGCAGTGACTTAAAACTATCCCCTAACACTCTGTCTAAATCCCTAAATAGAAACAGAGACATCCCCAAGAAACGTGGAGAAAAAACACTTAAAGAAGTTGTCTGAGGAGAAATGTTTCCGCTAAGGTCCCTTGCTAGAAAACAGCACATGTTTTTATCAATACTAACTCTGCATACCTATCATTACAGCATGCCAGGCACTGTTCTAGGTACAGGCTCATTTCAGCATACAAGGCCAAATCATGAGAGCACACTGCATGCCCGGCATCGTGCCTCAGATACTCCTCATGATGACCCTGCAAGCTCAGGGCCGTCCCAAGACGAGGACACTGAGAGTCAGTGAGGCCAAGTCCCACACAAACTCACCAAGGCAACCTGAGGCAGAACTGAGTCAAAGTGGGTCTTGAACTAATCAACCCTTTCCCCATTATGGCTCTTGAAAAAGAAATTAATATCTCAGGGGAAAATGTCCCATATCATTTTCCAGGCACCTAAGTATAGATTTCCCGTCCTCAGTCTACCAACATTCCAGCGATGTGCAGTGAATCTGACATCCTCACCTTAATTGGTGGAGCCATCTTTCCACCCCGTTTTGACAAACTCCAACTGGAAAAGCCAAGTGTGGCTGACTGCAAATTGTCCTTGACCACAGTGGACTCTCGTGTCTATTTGGCAACCATGTTGCCTAGACAGGAATCCTGGGACCCAGTCAACATGGCTGGTCTTCACTGGGCCTCCTTTAGACAGCATCTTCTCTCCACTCAGCCAGCTCCTGCTACCATCTAGCTGTTGCCATGGCTCTCCTCTCATAAATTTTTCTTCAGCCCTAATACTATAATTCTTTCTTCCCTTAATTATGGCTTGGAAACACAACACTGAGCCATGCTACGTGTTGTGACTGTAATTCATTAGCACCGGGAGGTTGTGGGAACATGTCCTCACCTCTCATCAGCAATTGGAATGTGGATTCTCTTGGTGTCTAGTTTTCCACAATCTTTATGAAGTGAAATGCAATATTAGTTTCTAAGGCTTTCCCAAGCAACTGTCTTCTAATGGGAAAACTTTAACAAAAAATATGTATCGCATGCCAAATAGCTAACCTCACTCTCATAAATATTTATATTTTAGGCAGAGTCGAAACATCATTTGTAACATGGATGTGCTTCTTTGGCTTTCCAACAAGAAAATGCCTCACGAGCTGAACCGGTTTCTACCACTAATAGGCACAAAGCCCTTGGCCATGGGCTGAGGGGGTGAACAAAACAAAATCACTGTTCCAGGAAGAAATCCTCTCAGAAGATTCTCTGGTATCATGCACTTTCACTAAAGTGGAAGATGAAAGCAAAAGAACACGTGTTGGAGGATATGGCTTGAAAGGATCTCAAGCTGCTCATGGCATAGGACTTGGATGGGCCGGTTAGTCTGGGGCAGTGACTAGATCTCGACATGCGGTCCTCATGCCCCTGCATCAACAGGTTCTGGGAACTTGTTAGAAAGGCTCTGTCACAAACCTGCTGAAAATCGTGTGGGGAGATGGGAAGGTGTTCCGTGTTTTGCTGAGCCTTCCACGTGATTCTCAAACACACTAGACTCTGAGAAACATAATGGTTTATGGCCCTGGTATTAAAAAACCTAAGCTTCGAAGCCACCTCCAAAACTACCCAAGGGTCCCTTGGTGCATGATTTAACTTCTTCAAGCCTCATATGGCGCATGCACGACAAGGCAATAATGTTACATATCTCACGGGGTTGTCATAAAGATTCATGGAGAAAATCGATAGAAATTCTTCGTAAGAGTGCCTGGCACAAAGTATGCTACAATATATGTTGTCTGGCATCACCATGGTAACTAAATGAAGGTGCTTTAACCAAATCATCTAGATAGAGACTGTAAATACATAAAGAAAAAATGTAACAGTTTCAAACAGTGTATTCACTAAAGGCAAAGCAACTTGCTTTGATGAGTAAATGTAAACTTGAGGGGCGCCTGGGTGGCACAGCGGTTAAGCGTCTGCCTTCGGCTCAGGACGTGATCCCGGCGTTATGGGATCGAGCCCCACATCCGGCTCCTCCGCTATGAGCCTGCTTCTTCCTCTCCCACTCCCCCTGCTTGTGTTCCCTCTCTCACTGGCTGTCTCTATCTCTGTCTAATAAATAAATAAAATCTTTTAAAAAAAATAAATGTAAACTTGAGGGTTCAAAGTAACTGTACCTGAAAATTGATTTTTGCTTTCCTATAAAAAAAAAAAAGATGATTTTTTTTGAGGGAACATCCAGTGTGATGGGCACCCCTTGAGCATCTCTGTAAGTCCCACGAGCCCCTCTTTTTGTTCCAGCCATTTTGCAGAGACCACTTCTTGGCAGACGTCTACTGACTCTGTAGGATGCGATTCTCAGCACCGTGCCCTCCCTCCAAGGCTGCACCTCTACCTGTCTTCTACATGGAAGGTCTGGAAGAGCAGCTCAGCGTTCACCCTTGTCAGTTGGAGGTGCAGGAGAATTATGCTTGTTAGCATGAAGCTGCTGTCCCGATGGGAGACAGGACCCAGAAGTGAGCCTTCAGATAGACAGGTCATCTTGAGATTCCCTTCAGAAGACTTTTGGAAAGACGGGGTGCCAACTTGGTAAGACATTCTTGAGTTTCATTTCTTTCCTTTCCTGCTATAATGCCCTCCCCTCCTGTTCTCCTGCTCCCTGGGCTCACTTCCAAAGTAAGCCACCTGCATCCAAAATTATGACTCAGCCTCCGTTTGGGGGCCTAGGCCAAGACAGCAAGCTTCAACCAAAAGGAATAATGACATAAAAGTTGTGATTTTTTTATAAAAGTTTGTTCAACAATTCTGGATGCAGAACTGGGATATGTAAGCTGAGATCTATGCATGGGCTTCAGATGGTTCCAGAAAGCTACTGAAATCTTATCCAAATTTTATGCATGTGTATTTTTCTATCTAAGATCAAGAGTAGTGGCTATTCAAAGGAGTCTGTGGCTAAATAAAGTTAAATCTACTGTTTTATACAGGCCACAGGACAAATTCTATTATTATGAGTAATGTGACTCTATGAATAATATGACTCTTTAAATCCTTTTGGCATAGTCAAACTTCAGATATCAAAGATCATTTGAAATGGGTGGAACATCTCTACTTCTTGGTTTCTGGTTTGACTGACTGATTCTCCAAGGGGATCTGACTCCCTCGTGATGTTACGCATTTATCCAGATCCCCAGTCCTTGTTTGACCACCACAGCCTTTGCCACATGTCTGGCCTCTGCTTCCTCTCTAGCCTCAAGTCCTTCTGGCCTCGCTGATACTTGCAGTAGCTTCCTATTGCTGCTGTAACAAGTTACCACATACCTGTGGCTCAGGACAACACCTATTTATTTTCTTACAATTTGGGAGGGCAGAGTCTAAAATCAGTCTCACGGAGCTAAAGTAAAGGCGTCGGCAAGGCTGGTTCCTTCTGGAAGCTCAGAGAGGAGAATCCATTCCCTGGCCTCTCTTGCCTCCTAGGGACCACCTGCATTCCTTGGCTTGTGGTCCCTTCCCTGCATCATTCACACTCTATTCTTTTTTCTTAAAAGGGCCCATGTGGACAATCTGGGATAATCTTCTCCTGTCAAGATCCTTAACTTAATCACATGATCAAAGTCCCTTTACTAGTAACTTAACCTGTACATAGGTTCTGGGGATAAGGACCATAGGTATCTCTGTGGGACATTATTTGGCTACCACAGTGTTCTTGGAACACAGACAGAACACTCCACCTCAGGGAATTGAATTTGCTTTCCTCACTCCCATGTATTTGCATGGCCAGCACCCTCTCGTCCTTCAGGTGTCTGCCCAGGTGTCACCTCCTTGGGGAAGCCACCCAGGCGAACCCTATCCCGATTCCCATCTCTCAGTATCCACCAGGCCTTTACGCCACTTTAGTTTTTGTTTAAAGTGATTGTATTATGTGAGTGTATATTACATTTTACATATTCATTCATTAGCTTGTGGATCTAGTAGAAAGATAGGAAAGGAGCAAAGAAAAAAAAATTGTGGCAAAAATAAATAAATAAATAAAAATAAGGTTCTAGCTAAGGATGGCCTAAAGAAGTGGAGGCAATCTGGGAGAGGCAGGAAGGGTTCCACGAGGTTTTCTTTGAAAAACCTCACCTTGATTGGAAGGAAGAAGAAAAAGACTTAAAATCCTCAAGCATGCCTCTGAGCACAGCTAGAATGTTCCCTTAGACCGGGGCCTCACTGGTCGTGCCAGCTTCCTGCAGGCTCACAGCAGCAACTGGATATTGGGGGCCTGGCACCTGTTAAGGGATGACAGTCCTAGACCCAATTGTCTTCCTGCTCCCATAAGCCCTCAATCTATCTGTAGATCAGCTGCAGAAGTGAGACGTCCCCTCCCCCACATTTGGCCCAAGGAGGACTTTCTAACATACCTAGTATGTGATTTCGCCTTACAGAGCTGTACTTATAAGGGTAGACACTGTTTTAAATTAAGGAAATGCCAGAGATAGAGACACTCTTCTCTAAGGAGAACAGTTTATGTGACAGAACAGACTGAGGAGGGTCTTTCTGAAATCCATGCCTGAGGCAAATAGTCACTGGCAGGCCCATTACCACCCCTAGGTGGCTGCCTGGCGTCTGCAGGTGTGAATCTTATCGCCGTACCCCTGACTATTGCCCCACAAAGAGAAACAGACGGGAGGAAAGTCGAGGGATGTAGAACGCGGACTAGAAAAAATTAAAGCAGCAAAAAGAAAGCACACTGCGGAAGTGCGTATTCTTGGAATCTGACCGCCAGGCTCTGAACACTGGCTCCACCATTACCTTACCCATGACTCAGTTTCCACCTCTCTAAAATGTGGCTAATGGCGCCATTTGCTTTACGTAGATTGAGGATAAAACAAGATCCTCGGCCTAAAGCAACATACCATCTAGCATGTAATAGTAATTCAATCAACACGAGCTCTTTCTAGCATTTGTTTTTAGTCACAAACATTCCGATGCTAACATTAGTGCTGGTATTCACTCTTTGATGTGGAGGTAATCACACAAACCCTCATTTTCTCTGTTAGTTTTCATTTAAGTTTCACAAATGGAGACAAGTTGCAATGCAGCCTGTCCCATCTTGAGAGTGGGGAAGTAAGGGTGGAGGAGTGAGACGATCCTCAAAGTAAGTTGTTTTTTTTTTTTTTAAGATTTTATTTATTTGACAGAGACAGCCAGTGAGAGAGGGAACACAGCAGGGGGAGTGGGAGAGGAAGAAGCTGGCTCCCAGCAGAGGAGCCTGATGCGGGGCTCGATCCCAGAACGCCGGGATCACGCCCTGAGCCAAAGGCAGACGCTTAACAACTGTGCCACCCAGGCACCCCCCAAACTAAGCTTTTTAATCTAACCTCTCATTGGGCTCACATAGTAGCGTCTCCTGGGCAAGGATGGAGACATTCGTAGGGGTGATTCGTCGTGGACCAAATCTACTACTTCTACGGCTCCTGCAGACACTACTCCTTGAGAAAGTCCAGTTTTCTCAAATATTCTTCCCAACAGAGAACCGTGGCACCTGTTCAAGTAATTATGCTTTGTAACTTTAAAAATACAAGACTTACCTTTCATGGAGACCTTGGCATTTTTTGTCCAAGTGCCGCTTATAATTCGGAGCGCTTCTATTCTGCAAAGTATTTTTTTTTTAACTAAGGGAAATGCATTTGGTGCCAGATATAATTTTGGAAGTCCACTGCGGGTGCCATATTGCACCTGTCCGAGCCCCCAAGTCTGCCTTCTTGGGTGTAATTGATATTGATATTAGTATTAGTAGTAATGTTTGAGAAGCGGTTAATTGGTATTGAAGATAATCAGTGATACAGTTGTATCTTCATCTGTTTGTAACAAAATACCATACACTGGCTGACTTATAAAAGAACAGAAACTTATTTTTCACAGTTCCAGAGACTGAAAGTTCAAGATCAAGTCACCAGCAGATTCAGTGTGTGGTAGGAACCTGCATCCTCGATCACAGATAACTACCTTCTTGCTGCGTCTTCGCACAGTAGGAGGGAGGAGGATTTATTTTAGGGTATCTTCTAGGTGGGCACCAATCATTCAGGAGGGATCTTCTCTTGTGACCTACTCACCTGCCAATAGCCCCACCCCCAAATACCACCGGAATGGGGGTTAGAATCTCAATACACGAATTTGAAGGAACACAAACACTCAATGTATAGCAGATAATACGTAACAAAATCCTACATGTATCCCTTTAGTTAAAAGGGGTAAATGATAATCCTTCATATTTAAAATCTCTCTTTCATACACACACACACACACACACACACACGTACACACACACACCCCAAACGGTGTCAGATCACTGTAAGCATCAGATTTTAAATAAGGGTGTGATGAAGTAAGATGACTCTTAGGCCCATCAAACTTGGCCTTCATAACCCACGAGAGCAAAATACTAACAGAGGGAGGGAAAAAGACAAACTGTCACAAAGAGGCCAATCTAGCTCCGACCCTGAAACACATCTCCCCATTTCGAGCCGATTCATTCTGACAGAAGAGAATCTTGATACCTTCCCCATTTTCTTTATTTTTCTGGGCAGCTATGATATGTCTAGTATTTGAGTCTAGCACAGAACTCCAAGCGCATGCTTATGGCATAAAAAATGAATTGTCTCTATCCTGTGCCCTCCTCCCCAAAACTTGATTTGCCTCTTTCTTATGTGGAAGACAGCGACTGTTTTTATTTATTTATTTATTTATTTATTTATTTATTTATTTAATGATGTGACGGTGGTGATTTTGTTTACAATCAATTCAGTTGTATACTGTGTGGGGCTGTCATTTAAGATGGACATTCACGACGTTTCATTATCTACCTACATCAATGGCTTGCCAAACAATTTCAATTACTTTAAAACTATTGAAAGATCCTACTTACATAAATAATCACTTTTTCTTGAAGTTTCCCCATCGAATTATATAATGTCTTCTTGATATGACAAATACCGCTCCTTAACCCTCTAAAGATGAAACACGGCTGCGGTGGTGTTTGTGCTCTTATCTTGTATTTATACAGGGCATAGGCGTGGGTGCAGCCCTACAGTGGGTGCGCCCCTGCACACACAGAACAAAGCAGGAATTTTCCTTGGGGGGACTGCAATAGAAACGCACACAAGGACACACAAGACAAGAAAGAGCGAGAAAACACAATGCGATGTGAGCAATGTGGAGAAGTCGCCGTTATCGTAACAGAAACGCTTTGCAGAACAGATGGTTTTCAAGGAGTTTTGTGATAAAAAGAAGGTGAGCACACGTTTTTGCTGTGCTTAATAGGAGGCTGTTGTGGGATTCGGAGGAGAAGAGAAAAATACAGCCGTGGGGAGGAAACTTCTTTCCCTCCACAGCCCGGGTGAGTCTCCTTTGCTTCTCGTTATCCGTACTTCATAATTAGAGGGCACTTGGCCAGTGGATATCTTTCTCCTAAATAAAAGAGAAAGCAAACAAATAATGGCCAAGGGGAGTGGGCGTCGAACGTGGTGCGAGTAGCTTCAGCACTGGAGTTAGACAAACCTGGGGTCAAATTTTGGCAGCTGGGCGTCCTCGGGTGAGCCACCTTGGAAATTTTGGTTTGCCCATTTTCAGATTATTATTACAGGCCCATAAATGCTTGGAGCCAGATATGTTTTGGAATTCAGAATAATTGAGAATGTACGTGGGTAATACGATATATACACTGCATATTGCATACCACCCGTGCCAGGTCTGGGATAATAAAACACAGACATAATTTTATGGCAAAATATTCCAAGTAAGTGGAATAAACAAAGAGTCTAAGTAGCCTCGTGCCCGTTCAGTCCAGATTTTTCTGCCAAATGAGTTTGTGTTATATTTTCGTGGACTGGGGAGTCATGCCACATCTTCCTGTGAGGAAGATAGAAGCTCAGTGCGTGAGCGTGTGAAGAGTGGGTGATCCTGGGCAGCAGACACAGCACACTTGTTAAATCACCGCACCTTATGTGGGTTGTGTTGTCTGATCCTTCGTTACCTCCGTGCCCTCTCTTCCTCTTCAGGACCAGCACCCCAGTCCCAGCTCCCAACTCTCCTCATGGTCAGCTCAACAGCAGTCGCCCAGCTAATTGCTCCACTAAGCAAGAGTGGCCTCTCCAAGAAGCTGTATTCCCATAAACTGTCCTCCCAGTGCCCATCAGGTCTGCCATAGCAGGCAGAAATTCTGTAGTGCTGTCCCATTATTCACAGGCCAGTAGAGCAAGCCCTCAGCTAGGTCCACAGGCCCAGGCTCGGATCTACCACATTCTCCCTACACAGCCTCCCTTTCCCCTGCCGTCATGTAATTCTCAATTCCTGAGCTCATTCTCCCGTCTCAGACCTTTCCACAAGCTATTCCCTCTACCCAGAATGTTCTTCTCCTCTTCTCCCAGTTCCCATGCTCTCATTCCTTGGATTTGAGCTTAAGGGTTGCTCTGTGTTGCCCACATTTGGTCAAAGTGTTACTTGCACTACTCAGCACCCTGGCATTTTTATTCTTTGAATCCCAGGTATATATTTCTGGGATTATGATCACATCAGCCCCCAGTGAAATATGGGTTCCACAAAGTCAGGGACTGCACCCTTTCGTTCACTCTTAGATCACAGGGTCCAGCACATTGCTTGACACTAGTATCGTCAGTCTCTATATGTTTACTACATGGACAGAAGACTGAACAACCACCAAAAGTGCCACCTAGCCACCACACACAAGGCTAGGTACTTTACTCATTCTCTTTTATCCTTTTAATAAAACTTTTCTTTGTCAATCTCTTATATGCCAAAATTTAACCTTATCAGGCAGGTGCTACCATGACCACTTTGTAGATGGAATAGCCAAGCCTGAGAAAAGTCAAGTAACTTGCACAACATCACAGGGCAAGTAAAGTGTGAATTCAAGGCTGGGACAAAAGCCTAGTTGGGTCCCAAGCTTGGCTGCCTTCCCCTCCACCACAACGCCTAGGAGCTGACGCTACGGGCAGGTGGAGGTGGGAAACTGACCTGAGTAGACACAGTTTAAGATGAAACTACAGCAAAATTTAACTTACAAATTGGAGTGAAGAGCTGGTTGGAGACTCCGGAGGGAAAATGCATAGAATAATTACTTAGGATTCCAGTGTTCCATGTCCAGGTAACAGAAAATACAAAAAGAAATTCTGGTTGGCTTCTTGCACCCGAGGCCAGTGGTGCCGCCTGCCTTTTGGCTGGGCGAGGCAAAGCCGTAGTGGGGCAGAAACAGAGCAGCTTCACTTTCTAGAAGAAGAGAAGATGCAGTTCTTTTCTCGAAGCATCTGTTCCCTCCCTCCAAAATACCTTCCCCTCTGATGCACAAAGTCTATCAGAGCCCTGATGGTAAGCATGGTCACACTTCTATGGTAAGCTTTTCTTTTAACCCTAAAACAAGTTTGCAAAGTCTGTCTTTTGGAGAGTTGCTTGCTCTCGGTGACACGTTGTGTTCTCTACTTGCATGAGTTCAGTGGATGTTTTGATTTCATCTTAAAGTAATAGTTGATGATACTTAAACTGTACTAGGGACATGATCATCACTATTCTTTTCTTTACCAAAATTGTAAATGTCATGCCATTTCTATGTGCATATGTTAGATTAAAAAGTTAGAATTGTTTATTAGACATATAAATCAAAAAACTTTCAGCAAAAACTTGCTTTTGAATAATTCCTCCCCATTATTACCAGACTTCCATGGGAAAAATAATGTATATTTGGTTGCTTTAAAGAAAAAGTAACCAATAATATGTTAGCTCTTTTGCTGGGTATGTATCATCATTGAATGACATTCTACAGCATAGCTACTTTAAGAAGACTCATGCGCTAAGAATCTCACATCTTAGGATAAATATGCCAGATGGTTATCATTTGTCCAAAAATCTGAACACAACAGAAGATATGAAAATGGAGAAATGTCTCAGAAAGCAGTGCTGGAAAGAGCAAGGCAAATTTCATCTGTTTCTAATGGTAGTCTGGGGCTGGACAAGTAAGTTAGATTAACCCTGAAATGAAATCTTGAGATATTGAAATGATTAAAAAAGATGGATCTGAATTTGGCACAAATGTTCTGGAAAGAAATTAAAAAAAAAAAATTAATGGTGACTATGCCACAAGCTTTACTCCTGAGCAATCTGTGGCTTTGGTCTTGGCCCCAAGATCAGCCGGTGCTGATGTACAGACCATCCATGGTAAAATGAAGGTAACAGGGCTATTGTCAGAATTAAATGAGATCGTACTCACATCCAGGCACTAGCTAACAGGGTAGAATTATTCCGCCACAGAATTTTCCATAACTTCATGTGTTAGATAATTGGAGAACTTTCCTAATGAAATAAATTCTAATCATTTCATGAACTTAGATTCCATCCAAGATACTGTGTGAATGATGGTGATTGCAAAGGTCAACTGACTGTGACCTTTCCCATCAGGCCTTTGTAGGAATGACCCCTTTCCCCACCACCTAGTCTCACAGTTCAATTAAAAGGGTTATCGTATTATTTATTGGCCTCGCTCCCTGGTCCCAGTCGATCGATCCAAGGGTGGGAAATTAAGTAAACTAAACCAATGAGAACTTGACCCCGAATTTGTGGACATGGAACCAGAGAAAGCATAATTAAAGTCTCTTCCCTGGGGGCTGAAATAATATAATATAAAACTGAGGAGCTAAGAGGGCCGAGACCCAGCCACCTGGGGTGCTTTTGTGGTGAGGAGGCTGCGGGGCAGAAAGACGCCATGATGGGTGGAGTTCCTGTCACTTGCTGCCACGGGGCCCTAGAAGTCTCTGGCAAACTGTGGTCCCTGGAGAATCATTCACAGTAGAATGATAAATGAATTAAGACTCTTGCTAAGACTTTTAGAACATAAAGACAGCACGCGCCCCAAAGTACAGTTCACGTAACTTGCTTACTTGATGTTTGTACAAATTATCGAGTGAGGCTTCCCAGAGATTAAAACACTTATTTTGAGAATCATCAGGAAATATTGTTAAGATGATACCCTGAGGTGAAAAATGAACACCAGATGATAGATAAAATATTATTAAATTCTTCTCTTTGAAAATTAAATTGGTTGATTTTATAGGTGAACCAAAGGAGCATTTACTCTTTGTTCCCCTTCTCTGTCTTAAATATTAACTTTTTTTTCAAAATAAAAGCTTTCTATCCACTAGGCCCTAGCTAAAGCTAAACACGTAGAAAGATATTAAGTCACACATAATATATTTGTGGGAAATGATAAGTATAGTCAGCCCGAGAGCATGCTCCCTGATGCTGTTTAATTTAGAAATCAAGTAGGTCCTATTTATAGGGGTAAATGCAATGAAATAATTCTTTATGGATCCAGAATTAAAAGCAATGCCCACGATATGGCGAAGGTCGATTTTATCAATAGACAGCCCCAAATGGAACGAAGTCTACCTATGGGAGTGAGACACCCAGGGAGCTTGTGTGGCAGTAATAAATTTGCTACCTCTATCGTTGGTTGCTGAAATGCATTCGACTCTTCAACTATAATAATAACCACAATAATAGTAAGTGGCACGTAAATAGCACTTTTCAAATGCAGCAACATAATCCTTTGCATTTATGTGGGCATTTACAGTCAACAGAGCTCTTCCCCACACATTACTTCATGGGAAACTCACAAGTAGGCTGGACGGAGATGATCCTGTCCGCTTACAGCTCCGAGGGATCAGGCACCAAAGGTCACACTGTCATACATATGGGGGCCAGGCTGGTACTTGGGTCTTCTGGCAGTTTCCACATCTTCCTTGCGAAACAAGTGATCCGTGTAGTATGTTATTACATGTGAGATACTTGTGCCCGTTTGCAGAAAGGATGAATGGGCTGCAGACACTTGAAAAAAACTCTCTTAAAATCTGTGCCTCTTTTTACAACCATCCCAAATCAAGAATTATAGTAATTATTTTGAGTATATCTTTCCTTCATACTGCAGTTTATAATTTACAAGGTACTTTATGTCATTTGAACCTCAAACTTCATCCCCAGATAGAAAAGACAGGCATTATAACCCAGTTTTAGCATAAAGAAAAAGAAGAAATCTATGACCAGAGAGATTGACTAGATTACCCAATTTTCTAAGCTCAGAACGGCAGAGGGAAAATGCTGACCAGGTCTTCCCATACAAACCCAACACCAGATACCATGGAGTCTCACCTTGCGTGTCATTGTAAAAAGAGGTCATTAGCAAAGCAAATGTCATTTTACCTCTAAAACATATCACATGCCATCCATGGGCTAGGATGTAAAATGGTAGGTAGCCCATGTTAAGACTACAGAAGTGATTCTCGAAGTCAGTTTCTAACTCTGAAGCTCCTTCCCTCAGAAGCATGTGGCCACGTGGTTGGTGAAACACCCATGATGCTGGAGGGACGAAAGCGTAGGTATGAGTGTCAGTCTGACTTGAGTTTAAATCCTCGCTCTGACCGGCTCTCTAATCTTGTGTCCGTTATCTTTTGCTTTTCTGAGCTTTCGTGTCATCTTCAATGTGGAAAAGATTATCTCCATTTAATGTATTTGTTTTGAGTTTTCAATGAGATAAAACTATGTAGGGCTCTTGGACCAGAGCCCCATATTTAATAAAAATTCCTTAAATAGTAGCCTTAAAAACAAAGGACCTTTCTTTATAGGTGTCATGAAGTTTACAGAAACAAACAAGCCCAGAAACCCAAGAAATTCCCAGCTGAACTCTGGGTCCAGTTTCCCCCAAAGCCCTGCTCTTTTCCTTCTCGTGCTCTGGGTCAGGGGGTGACACCATCCTCAGCAACCACGTGGCCTCAGCAACTTAGCTTCACCCTCGCCTCCTCCTGCCCCCTGCTTTTGTCCCACTTACAATATGGACATAAACAAAGACCAATCAAATGAGAACCGGCGAAGGCTGTTTATGCAGAGCTGGCTCTAGCAAGGGAGTCGGCCACCATCGCTCACATTTTGGCAGAGATTCAAAGGCCGGCAGAGGACGGGGAGAGATTGATGGTGGGAAAAAGAGAAGGCTCCAGGTGTTTTCTATAGGTCCTGATTGAAGGCAGTTGGCGTGGGGCCTCTTGAAGCAAACTAGCTAGCCGTGGGGTGTCCTATGTGATTGCTTAGGGGTTCGCTTTTGGCTTTCTCTTGTTGGCCCCAAGTTGGAAATGGGGACTAAAATTAGAAAAGTTGCCAATTACCAATCAAGTCCTGGCCATTGTAGGTTGGTGATCATTGGGGTTATCGTTTTGCTTTTTGAAATGTTCCTAGAGATCAGGGTTGTTTTCCTGGGCTGGTCGTGGTAGATGAGGAGTCCGAGTTCTATCTCTGTATATGGTCTGGCCATTTGTATATTTATCTCTTGACCGAGTTCCACAAATTCTTCCTCCACAGGACTTACATCATGGCTGTCATCTACCTCCCCACTCACTCCCCGGGGCTGGCCCGATACCCACGTTCAGCTCACGTGCCACTAAAAAGTTTTATTACCATCTCTCTTTCGTTTGCAACCCTTAAGTTCTTGCCTGATCCCATCCTATGCCCGGCAATGTCATTTCACAAACTGAGTCTAGATGTCATCCAGCAAAACAGGTCTAGCTCCGTACAAGACACTAAACCCTGGCCAGCATGGCTTACAGCAAGCTTTACACCTCTCTAGAGGCCAGTGTCCACGTCCATGTATGAGGAAGGTGGTAGAAGCTAGGTGATGGTCATGGGGTTATATGCAGGTGAAGGGCTTATCACCCTGTCTGGGTCCTTCCTCCCCTCTCATCTCTACCAGTCAATGTCTGATCACCACCCCCGTGCCCCGCAGCTCCATTTCCAGCTCCACCCCCTCCTCCTTCTTTTTCATTGCGTATCATCCATCTTTCTTAATCCCCAGGATTTCAGCAGATGATAAAATCGCAGTAAGTACTTGCAGAAAACATTTCCTCCCAGATACGTGCCTTGTTATTATCTCAAGTCAAATCCAGTAGCTAGAATGGTTCTCAAAAGCACTGTAGTCATCTCCCTTCTTGGAGAAGTAGACTTGGCCATTCGCACAGGTGGAGGCTGGCATGGGTACTCATTGAAAGGGAAACATGCTTTTATAGCTAGGAAGGTTTTGAAAAGATTAAGATCAACCCAGTGGAAGCCAGCAGAGTCCCTGCTTTTTGGAGGGTTCTTCGTGCGCTCCAGCGGGCTCTTCTGATCCTGGCCGTGGTCCAGCCTTGCACTGTGGGCCCTGCAGGAAACGCCCCACGGGCAGCAGAACCGAGGATGAGAACCAGAGCTGAGGACGGCTGCAGGCGTGGCGTGGACTGACATAAGGCAGCACTTTGGAAGCATCTGACATTTAGGAAATTCACTTTGACCTTCGGCTTCCTCTTTCTCAGAAATAGGGTCAAAAATCCCCCCCTTGACACACACCTGTGGGCAACAGACGGGAGACGGCATCTCCAATTTGTGGCATTTTGCTCCGTTTCTTGGGGCCTGTTTGTGCAGGAGGTGGAGGGGCTGGGGAGAGAAAATTGGTGGAGGATAATAAGGGAAGGGAAAACGACTTGGGGGGTCCAAGGTCATTGTTTAATGTGACAGAAGGAGACATTTTAATTTGAAGGAGTTATGCCATCCCTGTTTTGCAGGAACGGCTCTTCCCTGGGGAGGGAATGTTGATAGTGCTTGTTTGGGTTTATAAAATGGGTCTGAGTTTTAAAGCAGACTGGACACACGCGCCAAAGCTGGAGAGACTGCAGGTAGCTCACTGGTTAAATTCCCGAGGCCCAAGGGATAGTTCAGGGTCAATGTTGCAATGTGGGGGCGGGGGGGGGGGGCGCTCCCCACCAGGGACCTGCTGAGTCAGCCTGGAAGAAAGAACCCACTGCGTTCAGCTGCCTGAAAACACGGAGTCTTCTCTAATAGAGTATGTACTCATAAAAAGATGTTTAACCTGCACGGGAGACGCCCTATTGTTTTGACCTTCACGACAATTGGGTGTAAAACTTTGAGTAAACACCTTCCTGACACCTATTACAGGGACTCGGCGGGAGGCGCAGCCATTAATCAGAACAGCCGCGGGAGGCGAGGGCTGCTGATGAATCCCTGGAAAGATGGCTTGGTCCCCTGCAGTTCTCTCTCTTTTTCTTCAAATTAAAACCCAAGGAAATCTAGAAGGAAAGAAACTCCATTTGGCTTCTGTTCGCATCCCAGAAGAAGGGGCATTTCAACCTGCCTGTGCTTGGAGGAGGCAGGTGTGGGATGTTCTCGGTGTTTGTGATTTAACCTCTCAGGTAGAGATGAGGAAACAGAGCCCAGAGGTAGAAGGGTCTCTCCCAAGGGAATCCAGGGGCAGCTGAAGCTGAGCTCCTGGTGACAGGTCCTGGCCAGGACTTTCCCAGTGACATCAGCTTGCTCAGCACACAGATGGTCAGGGGAGACATGGGTGAGTGGCATGGAAGGAAGGTCTGGGAGAGCCACAGGGGCACAGACAGGGAGTGTGTCCTAGTGGAGTGAAGGTTGTCCTCCATGGCCGGAGGATTCTTCTATATTTGGCTCCAACTTGGGGCCACAGAGAACAATGGTTGAGAGCCAGGGCTCCAGGCTCGGATGGTATGCATGTGTGCAAATCCTGGTTCTGTCATTTGAGGGAGTTGACTTCACCCCGGCGTGCTCCAATGCCCCCATCTGTTAAGTGGGTTTAGGAACGCTAATAACCAGCCATTTGGATTTCCGCAAGGATCAGTGGTGGGTATTATTATGATGGCACCGGAAACTAAGACGACGGCATTGCTTGTTCTGGGTCATTTCGGAAGCACAAAGAATTAAGCCTGTCAGGAAGGATGGGTATACTCTGGGTTAGTGACGTGAAAGAAATAAAATTAAAAACAGCTACTGGGGATGAAAATAGCCCTTCCACTCAACCACTGTGAAGGGAAAAACATAAGCGCTTAACTTCTGCAAGTGGAAAACTGAATACGACCTTGCCAACATGAAGTGAGCTGGCAGCATCCGGGACAGAAGAAAAGAGAAAGCTTAGGTCTGAAGGACGGGCAAGCATTGGGCACTCACGCGCATCCTCCAGAAGACGCTGTGAAAAGGGTGTGTTCCCTTGAAATGCCTCATATGGTCTCAGAACTGGAATTCTAAGGCCCTAAGTTCATGTTTTTGAAACTGAACTCAAATACTGATTGAATTATAGGAGGAAATCTCATAAGAGGAATGAGCTCACTCAAATTTGGGTCCTGATTTGTACTGGGTGTTCCCGGCTCCCACCATGCTGTGTGACGTGGTTTAGTCGTAAAAAGCCATGGCCGAGCCACCTCTTGGTTGTGGCAGGTGACTCATTGATTGCTGCTGCTCGTTGCTGCAAGCGATCCCTTGCAATAGGGCTTCCTGTCTACTGTTCGATGATTTCTTTCTCCAAGAAAGCAACCACCCACTCTTTGCCCCACAGATTAAGTGAAAAAGGAACTCATTTATTCAACTTTAGATTTTGCTCTCTTTTATTTCCAACCACAGACCAATTTTTCCTGGAGTATGAGGTAAGTGCTTATCCGGACTATCTGTAACGATCTAATAGATGTTATTTTATCGAGAATAAATGCAAATTGTGGGCAAATCTGATACATAAAGTTCTGTTAGTAAATCTGACTAAGAAACTAGCTTGTTTATTAACTAGATTACCGTAGTCTCCTCCTTCCTTATAGGAGGACTTACTTTCTCTGGTTTCAGTCACCCGCTGTCAACCGTGGTCCGGAAGCAGGTGTGGTCGGGTCACTGGTAGCCTAATGCTATGTCACAGCGCC
The DNA here is from genome assembly GCF_023065955.2 of Ursus arctos. Classification (NCBI taxonomy): domain Eukaryota; kingdom Metazoa; phylum Chordata; class Mammalia; order Carnivora; family Ursidae; genus Ursus; species Ursus arctos. The sequence goes on from NW_026623100.1 coordinate 6,867,476, forward strand.
CACGTCGTTCACCTCCCTGCATCCCATCGAGTGGGCATTCTATCATCTCACATCATCCCAAGAAGACAGGTGAGTAAAACACCGTAGATATTTTGAGAGAGAGAGTCCGCATTCACACAAGTTTTATTACAGTGTATTATTACAATTATTCTACTTTATTAACACTTGTTTTTGTTGTTCATCTCTTGCTGTGCCCGATTCATAAATTAAACTTGATCACAGGTAGGTAGGTATGCATAGGAAAAATATGGTATGCATATATTTTCAGTGCGATTCGCAGGTTTTAAGCTTCCACTGGGGGTGTTGGAACTTAGGCCCCCTGGATAAAGGGGAATGTTGCGTGTATGTATATGTATAATAGATATATTATATATATGCCTTCTGCTCACAGAAAATTCCTTCTGACTTGAAGAGATCAGGCTTCGTTTCTAATTCGTTGTATCTATCTGTTGTTGTTGCCTTGCTATGAGTATCCTCCCTCTCATAAAATAAATATCTTTACTTAACAAAAATCATCACCGTATTTCCAAATATGTACAGGACTCGAAACGGGCCCCTGCTTAGAAGCCAAGCTGGAGCAGACCCACCAGGTGGGTTTCTCAATAGCCGTTCTCAAGCCCCTCTTCCATTCTAGGTCCCGTCGGAGAGGCTAAAAGCCAGAAAATTACCCTCCCAGCAGCTTGATAGCAGCCAGATGGCCCAGGTCAGGCCACTAAGGTCAGAGGGAACTGTCTGCTGGAGGAATTGTGAGAAAGATCGTCCATTTTTGATGAAAGGAGAGAGAAACATCTTGTACCTGAGGGTCAGGACCCTGGCCCTATCTCCTCGGGGCAAGGATATGATACCTAGAGTTGTGCCCTCCATCCTCTCATAATGAGGAAGGAAGCTTCCAGAAGGAAAAAAAAAAAAAAAACAAGGCTGGGGAAGTAGCTCCAGCAGATGCCTGGGAAGAATCGGGGGCCCTCAGGCTGGCGAGCTGCGTCCGCAATGCCGGGACTCCCAATCCAGGATCTCCCGCTAAGTGAATAATACCGGAACTTTCTTAAAGCCACCGCTTGTTGGGTTTTCTAAAACTCATAGCCAAGAGCAATCAGATGGATACCCTGGCCTTCTCGCAGGCTTGGCTTTCAAATTCAAAACTCGAAAACCAAATACAGTATTACCTATCCATCTTTATTTATGTGTTCATATGTCATTGTCCACTCCTACGTGTACTTACGAAAAACTTGTTTGCATTTAATTCTAGGTGAATTAGAGTGAGCACAATTCCTTTGTGTCTGTCTTCAAAGAGTAACTTAAAACATTCATCCTTTTTACTCCCAGATGGAACTAAGTTCCACAAAGAATGCATAGCCGCGTGAAAGTTGGAAACACCGGAGGGGGGTCAAATGCTGACGCCATCTAACTACAGAAGAGAAAGATAGAATCTGTAGAAATAGAAAAGAGGGACACACATTTGAGAGACTAGCAATACGAAATACCACTGTAGAAAGTAACCTCCTTATGATAACTGTTCAAAGGACAGCGTCATTATGATCTGGGTGGGAAAAGGGCAGCACGGTAAGGTTGTGCAAAGGTGCGTAAAGAGATCCTGAGGTAGACAAGACTTCCCAGTTGGGACTCTGACCCTCACATTGGGGGTCTGAGCATCACGTCTGGCCTGACTGTGGGACAGTCTCCACAAGTGAGTGAATGAGGGGTCCAAACAGGGACGTCTTGCCCTGAGAGCAAACTGGAGTTCTATTGAAATACCACTCTTAAGGCAAATGCAATATCCAATGATTTGATTTCTTTTCTCTCTGCCTCACTGCGCGACCCCACATGGGAGGACAAGGACTTCTGGGGAATGATAAGAAACTTCTCTTCTCTGCTCAAGAGAAGAGAAGTGACGTGGGCAAATGTAAATCAGAGCAACGAGTCAGTGTGGAGCCTGGCTAGCACCTTCTCTCCTTGATGACAGATCCGTTTCTGGTTCTTTTTCAGATGAAAGGTGCTAGGAAAGTTGTGGATATTATTATTCTCTGGGAAACTTTGAGAATTTGGCACTTTCCTCTCCCCCTTTGCCCTGCTGACTGACCTGTGGCCTCTCTCCACTTGTCTGTTTATAATTATATTAGGGTCCCCAAGAAATCCAGGCAGCCTGCTCTCCAGCCCAGGTGTGCCGGTCGGCACATGCTGTGCCCATCTGTGAGATGCATATTAACGGAGCTTGCAGAAGTCCACTATTCCCTTCTTCTCTTCTTCCCTCTCCAATACGTACCATTTAACTCTTGTTCAACAGTCTGCCGCACGCTCTCCCGATCATACGACTGTAGCCACCAAGAAACGCTTTGCTGATAGTGGTGTTGGAGTGACTGACACGTAATTAATGGTATCGTGAAAGCTTGTAAACCGAAGTCCATGTCCCACTTTTCCTTCTTTCTCGTGGGGATGTCGACCTCCTGCCTACATTTCCACCCCTGGTAACTAACTCTCCATTTGGAAAGAGCTTAAGCGGAGCTTCCTCATGAAGCACTGTGATGAGAAATAAGAACTGGAAAGAAGGCCATGGGACTCTGGGTACTGGCACGGTGCCTGGTAGGACAGATGGTTTCTCACCCTGCCGGCTCTGCCACACTTCCCACTGCCCCGTCAGCCGCTGATCCACGCAGGACCCGCACTTAAAGAGATTAATGGGTGCTCCTCTTCGGGGAGAGCTCTCGATCTCTCTCCCACCACCCCCCACCTCTATCTCTGTCTCTATCCCTGTTCCTTTCTATCTTTTCCTCCCTCCCTCTTTTATTTTTGTTGCCATTATGATATTTAAAAGCCCACATTAGTAAAATCAAATCTGTCACTGAAAAGGCCCCCCTCACCTAAATGCTTGAAACGATTGGATTCCTGGATGATGCAGACCAAGTTGGATTTGGGTTAAAATGGTCTACATAAGTGTTCCTGATAATTGTTGTGGAGAACGTTCCAAACGTGGTTGCGTAATAGGTATGAGCAGAAATGTATCATAATTGTCGGGCTGAAATAGTGTGCCAGGTAGAGAGGAAGTTCATCTGCTTTCAACCGATTTCCTTGAGTGATTGGATTTAAAAATATATTTTGGACCCATCATCATTAGAGTTCTATGTGTATCCTTAGTTTTCTAGGGGGAAGGATACCTAGATAATAATTTCCTTTGCTTCGGGCTGTGTCGATGTTGTTTTTCTTATGTGTGTGTTTATTGTAATAGAACATTGTGAATATACCTAAAACAATTTAATAAACCAGATTTAAAACAAAGGCTGAAATCATCTGATATCATCTGAGACATCCCCAGCATTTGTCCTATGAGTAAGGCATAAGTAAAAAGATTAAGAGAGGCTGGCTACGTTTCATAACGAATAAGATGCTGAGAATAATTAGCTGTCGCTGAAGAATCAAACATAAACCCATCAGTGGAATTAATTCAAGACTTCTTCAATAAACTTTATTTATGAATTCTGAAAGAAATAGACACATTTTGCAATGGGTACCATTATGATCAAGATTTTAAATCATTAATCTTTACCAAAATGATCTGCTTTGTACATTGCAAATGGAGTTTAATGGGAAAATGATATGACTGGTGCTATATCTCTTTACAGATTTTAAAATGTATTTTTTTTATTTTTAATAAAAAATTATTTGAAAGTAATTATTTAAAATTTAAAGTTATTTTTAATTAACGTTGAGGGTTTTGTTAAACTCTTCAGAATTTTTAGCCATAATTATACGTGATCCAGAGAAAAGGAAGATGCTCACCCATTGTCAATTTAAAGAAAAAAAAGAGGGGCGCCTGGGTGGCTCAGTCGTTAAGCACCTGCCTTCGGCTCAGGGCGTGATCCCAGAGACCTGGGATCGAGTCCCGCATCGGGCTCCTCCGCTGGGAGCCTGCTTCTTCCTCTCCCACTCCCCCTGCCTGTGTTCCCTCTCTCGCTGGCTGTCTCTCTCTCTGTCAAATAAATAAATAAAATCTTTAAAAAAAATTAAAGATGAAAAAGAAACAGCAATATCACTAAAATAATTTTGTTTAATTTAGTGTAATATGTGCACACCTGTACGCTTCTTATTAAACTGAGCTTGAAATTCATATCTTCTTGAAGTCCAAGGAGAAAAATATCATTATCTTTGTGATGTTATTGTAACGTTTTACATTTTAGGGAAGGGATTAATAAATTTAATTTAAATATTCCACAAATTTCCATAAAAGAAATCCAGTTTTTTGATACACATCAAAATGCAATGTGCATCAAAAATCACTCAAAAGCTTTTGCTTTTTAAAAGCAAAGCATATGGGCCGCCTGGCTGGCTCAGTTGGTAGAGCACGTGACTCTTGATCTCGGGGTTGTGAGTTTGAGCCCCACATTGGGTGTAGGGATGACTTAACGATAAAATCTTTTAAAGAGTAAGTGAAAAGTATATATTTAAATGCACAATTGAAAGAAATAAGAAAAGAAATAGTGGACTGTAATAAAACAAGGCTTTAAATGTTCACTTGAAGTATGAATTTTAAACCCAAAATGCAGTAGGCATTCCGGTTACAAAGAGGGTTATTTGTAATCCTTCAGCTGATAGACCGATGAATGATCTGGACAGTATACCCACAAGGAAAGAGTGTGGGGTGCTGTGGGGCTAAGCTTTAACACCTTGCGTGTGTGTGTTACAATTACAAGGGAAAAAACGCCTATGTTGCAATGTTCACTTACAGAGCCATTGCATCATTTGAAAAATTGTAGAATTGATCTTAATTACACAGGTACGTTAACTCCTAATTGTTAGGCATTTTGGCTATAATTCATTTACTCTTAATCTTCGACAACAAATCATTGGATTTTCTCACATGTTTCTGTAATGTGCATAAAGTCAAGAAAGGACCAAGTCCCATTAAACTCATCAGAAAGGGGCACATTTTACCCACCTGGGGCATGTTATTTTGATCTGACGATGTTTAGATACTTATTATTAATGAGTCTGAGATGGATCTTTATTCAGGCTTTGTTGAACTCCATAATCCAATTTTAAACGACTGAATATACAGTATGGAAATAAGGGTGCCATGCAACTTACTAACTAGGTAACTTACGCAAGCATTTTATCCTATAAACCACAGGTTTCGTTTTTTTTTTTTTTTAAGATTTTATTTATTTATTTGACAGAGAGAGAGACAGCAGCGAGAGAGGGAACACAAGCAGGGGGAGTGGGAGAGGAAGAAGCAGGCTCACAGCGGAGGAGCCTGATGTGGGGCTCGATCCCATAACGCCGGGATCACGCCCTGAGCCGAAGGCAGACGCAACGACTGAGCCACCCAGGCGCCCCTAAACCACAGGTTCATCCAATGCAATTCTGCAGTTGTCAGAATGGTGACACAGTTGCGGGTTAAACCGATAGCTGACTAACTATCCTGTCTTCTCATTTGTTGTCTGTTTCCTTCCCTGCCCAGAGGCCCACGGGCCCACTATCCTATTCTCTGCATTCCATATTGAGAGAATGATCTGCCCTTAAAAGGAGAAGCTTGAAAGACAATTTTCATTCTCACTGATAGCCTTCGCTCACATTTCAAAACTTCAAGTTTCTTCATTAACTCATTCCTGTTATAGCTCAGAGTCTTGATTTTTAACTGTTTTTCAGCTCTGAGCAGTCCTGGCTATTACTTTAAAACCTTATTTGTGAATGGCCCTCTGTCAATTAACAGGAGGAGGCAATTCTCTGCTCCGGACGCTGTCCCACACCACCCTGCTCCTTGTCCTGGTCGCTACCAGGGCTTCTCTGTGACTGAGGACTCCAGGTCCAGCTTGGGTCACAGTCCCTGATCTCCCAGAGCAGAGCCCTCCATCCTGTTCCTAAAACACATCCAGAAGGTCCTCCTGGGGCTGCAGCTGTTTGAAATTTCATTGCTCATTCATTTCCTACTCACTGTATGTAAGTTACATTGTTTTCCAATAAAGTTCCTCTTTTTGTTATATTTATTTTGTAATTGTGGCAAAATCTACATAACATGACATTTATCATCTTAACCATTTTTAAGTGTGCAGCTCAGGGACATTAAGCCCATTCACATGGCTGTACAACCATCGCTACCATCCATCTCCAGAATTCTTTTCATTTTGCAAAATTGAAACTCTACCCATCGAGCCCTGACTCCCTACTCTCCCTCCCTGAGGCTTTGGCAACCACCGTTCCACTTTCCCCTTCCATAATGCCTTCTGTTGCTAACTTCCCAACACTGTAATTGGTAGGACATGATGAAAAGAGTCTTTCTAAAAAATGTCTTGTATAGTAGTCACATCACAGGTCTGACCCACGGGACAACAGTAAAGACAAGCTCCAATGAACTCATTCAAGGGGCAAGTGCTGAGTCACCGTGCAGCGTTTGATGGCAGCCCCTGAGGCCAGGTCAAGTCCTTTGTGTCTCCCAGATGTCCTTCTGTCCTCCCTTACCCCACGCCAGCCTATTCCCCTCATTCTTTCCGTCTGTCCTCACATAGGAAACATAGGATACAAAAAGAACAGTGGTATTTGATATACACAAACCAAGTTTTTCTTCTTGGGGTATTACTTTACTGCAAAATCACAGTGAAGCGTTCAGAAAACCATTTTATATATTTACGAAAAGTCATTCTTTTACATATAACATTTTATTAATTTCATAGAATTTGATTTTTCACAATGACAGAATTCTCTTTACCATCGATTCCATTTATAGAAATAAATATTAAGTGGTATTTGTACCATATATATATACATATATATATAAATTAATTATGGCATGTCTTTCTTTTGTTACTAATATTTGAGGAATAATATCACTTTTTGGATTAAGCATATATAATGAAAGGAGGAATAGCAGAAGAGAAGAAAATGAATCTTTATATCAATGCTAGGTATAGCTTCCCTCGCCTATTATTATTCTATGATATCCTAAAACACTGTAACGAGACCCAATGCTAGTTAAGATCAATACTACATTTAAAACGAAAATGACATATGTATATACTGTATCTTTGTTAAACTGAAAATGTAATAGTGGTTCCAACCTATATATTAAAAAAAGAAAGTGTCAAGTACTGACAAACAAGGATGATACAGCAGAAAAAAACTGAAATATTGATGGGATTTATGTGCCACATACAGGTTTTGTATAATTGGAATAATGATGGACTTAAGCAGTGCCCTCGCTTTCACTTAAGATCATAAATAAATAAAAGGAATGTCGACTCACTAAAAAAGCTATAGATAAAAGTCTAGTTAAAACAATCAAGTTAAAATATCATGATTTCTTAGCCGTTGTCAGTATTCCGCTTTGGAATCATATCATTTTTATACCACGTTCATATTTAATTATCCCATTCCTGACAAAGTGATGTCACTGTATTTCTGAAATATAATTCCTTGGGTAAATACACATCCCTCTGTATCCTTTCAGGACATTTCAGGAAGTCTCCCTTTCTAGATATTTCAGTTGAGAAGAAGCATTGCCAGTCTGGTTTGGTATAAAGTGATGAAAGCATTCGTATGACTATAGAGATATCAGTAATTTCATGTTACTTAAGGACAACAAACTCAAATGCATCCAAAAAATATCAGTACTATTTTAGGGATGTGTTCGGGAAAATATCATTATTTTCTTGTGTTCCGAGTTGGAAGTAGATGATATTTGTAACTTCAACTTCAAATACAGTTGCTAATTTTACTTGCTTACCTGCTCCGTCTTTTTTTCAAATATCGTACAGAGAACTTGTGGCTTCTTTCATTATTTCTCAAGTCAGGTTTGAATCTAATGGTAGAAGTAGCATTTCCGCTGGTTAACGCAGTTTGGTGTTGCTTAAAGTAAGAAAGCATCCATTTTCCCCTAACGATTTGCTGTATGTTTCTCAAATAACCCAAATCACTCAGCTAACTACCCGCCTCATTCCACTCGAAACAGAAATTGTAAAACAATTTTTAAAAGGTTATACTTACGCTTGCAGTGTGTTTATATGAAACACAATAGGAAATTAACTCAAAACACTGATAAAAAAAATCGCATAACATTAATGTCAAACAATGTTTCTTGTCATGCAATGATAACCTCAAAACACCTCCCTTACTTTATGGGGATGACAGCAGCTGAAGGCTGTATTCGACTTTTCTGCATTTAAGAGACATTTTTTTATCAGTATGAGGAAGCACGATTTTTTTTTAAATATTATTGTTTACTCGAATCAGATAAAGTTTCCAAGTATTTTTTTTCATAATTTTCTACTTATGCGTATTGACCTTTTTTTTTTTTTTTTTTTTTACTGGTTTATTCTAAGAGCTCCACATTGGGATGTCAAAAACTGCGCTTGCAGAAATGAAAGTATCCTCATTATGCTAATTTGGGTTCCACCGATAGGCACGTTCTGTTTTATAAATTACATCCTCTTGTCAGAAGTCACAATGTATTTGAATAACTTCATGGAAATTGTCACCAAGATTTAAAATTGTGTGCCTTCCATGCCATTGTTGATTTAATCCAGGGGGCTTAAAATGGACATATATTTATTTTTAAATGTGCACATGATTATTTTGTCACAAGTGTTGTCTAAATGAAACCTAGATGTAAGTATAATTTCCATGTATATTTTGATAAAGTTTTGCATTTTAGAAGGGTATTTTAATGCTCAGGTTTAATAAGATATGCTAAATAGTATTAGTTGCTGTATATTTTACTGCTAACAGGTTCGTTTCCTACACACTTGGAATTTTCCTAAAGGGTAAAATAAATATACATGTTTTTCACAAAATTATTAAAATATCAAAAATTCAAATGAAAAGAGGATTTGATTTGTGAAAATCATTTCCTGTTCACCAAGAAGAAAAGCACTTCTGATTTGCATTTATATGTCACCAACCGGAAAACAAAATGTATTTCATTGAAACTGAGAGTATTTACAAACATCCAAATATTGAATAAGTGATTTTTTTTAATGGAAGCTAAAAAAAAAAAAAAAAAACCCGATAGTTTTAAATTTACTACTTAAACCATCAAAAGAAATCTGGAAAAAAAAAACTGAAGGCATACACCGACATAATCATTTTATTAGAGAAAAAAAAAGTATTACATTTCCTTTTCAAACATTCTTGATAAAAGATCAGATTTCCATTGGTTTTTTTGAGGTTTTTTTTTTGTTTTTTAAAGTGTCCTATATGTAGCATTTGGGGTTGGTGCTCATTTGATTTTACTTTTCAGAATGACCAGTGCCGCTGTTCGAGTAATCTTTGATGTTGCAAAAAGTGGAAAAATCAAAGCAAAGAGCTAAATCTGTTCGTTTTTCAAACATATTAATCTTGTCAAGATAATACATAAAAATCAATCCTTGAAATTTTTTCCAGAGCCCTTTCTCCTTGCTTTTATCCAAAATATGAAACCACTTAGGAGGGTAAAGCCATGTGAATGACCTCAGGAAAATATCCTAAGCTATATTTTGGCTGAACATATTTTTAAATGGCCCGAGTAGACTGAGTTTGTATGGTCAGAAATGATCTGTTTGTATAACTATTGGCATTCGTCATACAGGCTCGGGCTCATATGCACGGCAGACTGAGAATTTCTGGTATGGCTTTTTTAACAATTCAACTGAGTTTCAAACCCCTGACAGTAACAAATACAAATTGCACCAGCCCCCAAAAAAATTGTTGGGGCTAATTTTAATATTAATGAATTCTTTACAACCTCAGTTCAGCGGTTTCGATTAAGCTTTAATTAGTAGCCAGAGGGGAATCCAAAACAAAAATAAGGAGTTGAATTGCTAATTAAGTTAGTTTGATGAGGTAGAGTTTTAGTAAAAGACTGGTTGTTGTTAGCTGTGCAAGTTCTGACAAGCTAAAAATACTAAAGATTATCATTATTGTAACTAACATTCTACGTTACCACCAGCTTTCTACGCAGAGCAGACAGTTCATTAGGGTCCGACGCTTCTGTCTGTCAGTAGTGGAATTAAAGCCTTGTTAATAAGAGAGCCGTGCATAGGAGCAGGAGCCCGAGACAGGCCCACGGAACTTTCACTCTGATTGGTTATAAATTAACTAGTTATTACACTCAACTGAATATATCGACCCACTAACAGGTTTTTGTCGTTGCCTGCAGTTTCCACAAGGTCTTACTTATTAGAAAAGGATGTTGCAAAGGAATTGGCTTTCTACTGTTGATGGTGATTATATTTTTCTTTATGTTCAGATCCTGAACAACTTCCAAAACTCCACGATTTCAGAGTGAATTTGCAAGTTAAAGAGAGAACTGAAAACAAGGAGAACCCAGCTACTATTCTGAAACGAATTATACCCTCTGTAGACCTCTCCTGATACACGTTGTATGCCAATCATGCCTGATAAATTTTTTTTTTTTGATTATTTGAATCCTCTCAATAATGGGGTTTTGGTTTTTTTGGTTTTTTTTTTTTTTTTTTTTTTTTTGGAAACTTGGATAATTCTTATTTCAAACCCGGAAATTAACCCTTTCGTGCGGTTGACTATTCCTAGTGCCATATGAATGCTCTCCTTGTACCCCAAAGACTACTAATTATCCCCTCGAAAGCTCTCTGGTAATGGGGATTCGCCCAGACTGCACAAGAAGAGTGTGAACCATCTTTTTCAGGACTGTGGAAAATGTAATTTGATTTCTCCATACTCCAATGTTTTCTATAATTTGTACTTTATCCTTTTGCTTAAGGTTTCAAAGCCTACAAACCCAATAACTTAGGGATAAGAGAAGACAGAAAAATAAATGATATTGTTTCTGAGGTATTAAATATAAGCCCGGCTATCGGAGCTGCATGGCACTCGCGAATCGTAATCAGGTACTTTGATTTAACACTGTTTGTTTTATAATAAGGTGGCTGCCATATGTTGGAAAACCTATCCGCCTGTATCTGAGGGGCTCCATACCTCTGTAACAAACCCAAAAATTCATTTTATAATACCTTAAATCTACCCATCGTAATGGAGCTCCACAAGTGTAAATCCAGTCAAACTTTGCTCATGAATGTGGCTGCAAGATTACGTACATTATCATTGAAAGCAAAAGGGTAGCCGTGAATTAGAATGCGGTGGATCTGGCAAAGATAACTTTCAGTAAATCTTCTTTTAATGCATAGTTTACCATTTTCTTTTGCTCGGCATGAAACTGATTAAGATCCCCCTTCTAAAGAATAGTTTCCCCCTCGCGTAGACACATTGTTTAATATAGTTACATCCCCCAATACTTGACAAATCAGAATTTCAATGCCGCAAATGTGATGCTTGTTTAACAGCAGCAGAGAGTATTAATAATTTATTTATTTGAATGTAGAATAGGTTCCAATTATAGTATTTCACATGGTGCGGCGACCCAACGTATATTCTCTTAGAGGCAGAGAGAAATCTTCAGTGGAAGCTAGTTGTTGATATCTGCTGGAGGAATTCAGAAACCGATACACAGCCTTGGATATTTTCATCCATTGTCACTTAAGAGTTACATTTTAAATGATTAAATATTAAAAGTGAAAGCTTAACCAAGGAATGAAACCATGAAGAGAAAACGTCTATAAACGAACACTGTTGGTTTTTAACAGTAAACTCTATTCTAGAAATCTATAAATGAAGGATGAGAATTAATCTCCAGCATTGCATTTTTTAAAAATGTGTTCTTTCGAACAATTGCATGCTATGATCAGTTTGAGGCAAGGCATAAGAACAAAATGATGAGAACATTAAATCACTTGTTTAAGTATCTAGCTAATAATCCACGGTCGTACTTCTGAGACACCAAATTAATTAGTTCCGTGAGTCAGAGTCAACTTAAGATATCAACAAACAAAAAAGGCGAAACTTGCCATTGAAATAATTTATTTAAAAAGTACTAAGGGTCTTATTTTACTAATGAATTATTTTCTGGTATCCGTGCAGACAAAATCTAGAAAACAAGGGGCGCCTGGGTGGCACAGCGGTTAAGCGTCTGCCTTCGGCTCAGGGCATGATCCCAGCGTTCTGGGATCGAGCCCCACATCAGGCTCCTCCGCTGGGAGCCTGCTTCTTTCTCTCCCACACCCCCTGCTTGTGTTCCCTCTCTCGCTGGCTGTCTCTCTCTCTGTCAAATAAATAAATAAAATCTTAAAAAAAAAAATCTAGAAAACGAAACTAATTTTAAAAACCCAAATGAACACAATTTTATTATTTCTCGATTACCAAATATCTCTAAAAACTTATTAGAGAATTGTTCTTTTTCTTGCCACTCACTACGATATTAAAAGGTGGTGTTTCAATTGGGTTTTCTTCTTGCATCTCCCCAAAATGCCCCTGACTTCAGTGAAATCAAACACAGACTATCCCAAGAAAGATGTATTTTGGGATTAGATGCAAAGAATATTCAAAATATGATGTCTCCACTGTCATGGGATTTCTTTTTTAAAATGTTTTTAATATTTTCTTTCATCTTGTGAAATCCCACTGATGAGATATGCATAAAAATATGCATCCACTTAGAAAAAAAAATCCAAATGTGTGTCCCAAAACAGCAGGACAGAAATAAGTACGGTGGAGGGAGTGCCCACCTGTCCGCTCATAGGCTTCAGTCTGCAGGACACAGGACCCATCTCCTGTTTCTTAGCCTCTGCACCAGAATCCTATAAAGTCCTAGGAGCAAACGTGGGGAAGCAGGTTAACTTGTATGTTAAAGTGTCTTCTTCAGATCAGATTGTTTTCACATTTTTCAAAGTAAAGAGGTCATTGAGAAAAGAAAATGATGGAAACCTTTAAATTACATTTTAAATACTGTCATGCCACGAACGTGTTCAGGCATTGAGAAATTATACGGAAAAAAAAAAATTAGCGCTTTTTCTACTTGTCCTCTAGCGGTGTAATTGTAAAAGAAGCAACTGTTCTCTTTTACGGTGAGGTACCATTTTTAGGTTTCTAGAACAGCAGACCTTCTTTGCTTTGGTCCCAGAGCAAAGAACCTACATGAGGTTTTAAAAATGAGTATTACAAAAATAATAGAGCTGCTTGCTGCCCCGCTTTAACACTTAATCTCTCCTTAGGTAAATAAGACAGCAGCAGCATGTGAAAAAGCATCCTTGAAACATAATCACCTGTTTTAGGAAACTACGACAGGTATTCGATTTTTAGCAAAGCAAGTGTTACAAGAATTTTGATTATTATATCCTGATTTTTTTTTAGAAACTTTAGCATTCTTGTATCTTAAAGATTTATCTGGTCTACAGCTTGATAATGACACTCGTATTGATTTTTTTTTTACTTGCATTAGAGCATTTTACCTTGAAACCACAGGAAAGAACAGTACTAGCATTCCCTAAGGACTCACTGGTGCCTAATTCTGTGCTAAATCTTTCCAGAGGATTATGTCCTGTCACCTTTAAATAAACTCTTTGAGGAAACTCTTGGGTCATAGCTCAGATAACGTCCTGGAGAACATACCCAGCGTGTGGCGGCCCCGCAGAGCTGATCCGGCTCAGAGCCTTGAGCTCCACGGCCGCCCCTGAGGATGGTCAGACTGCCACCCCTGGTTGAGGTCACCTCCAGCCAGGGGCCCAGATCTTCAGGGTCTGAGGTATTCTACACGGGACAGGAGGTAAAGGAGTTGGAGCCCAGAAGGGATATTTAGAGCATGAAAGGTCTGCTTGGCAATGTGGTGGGAAAAGTGGAAAGTAAGCCTTTAAAAAGACTTAGTTTACTATTCCATTTTGAGGAAAGGGGATACGCAGTGGAGTCTCTTACGGGCTTACTGGTTTCCCCCGGCATCCCAGGCCGCTGCCTGGTGCAGTCTGGCACGTAGCACGGGGTTCATAAATATTTCCTGATCGGTGCATGAATAACGCACAGCTCTGGAACCAATGGCCCTAGTTGTACAAATTGCCCAGCCGCACTCTAAAGGGCACTGAAAATGCCTTCCTCCCACTCCGCCCTCTGGGCACAGCAAAGTTAAGGATCAGCACTCTGGGGGCCCGGACGGTGAGGACAAGGGCACGGAGAGCTACAGAAGAGGCATTTCTGAGCGATGAAGACTTTGACTTTGGTTGGAAGCGACCCCCCGTTTGGCTGGGGCTCCAGGACGGCAAGCCACAACCACCCGTCTTCGCCCTACCAACTCTGCAAGAAAGCAAAGTTCGTATTTACTTCGAAGGGGGTTTGGAGGGCCCCTTGACACACGACGTGTGGCACCACCTACCAAATGATCAAGTTCAAGGTTAGGCGGAAGAATTCTTCCAGGCAACATGTATTTACTGGGAGCGGTGGTGCCCAGGATCAGGGCAGTGTCGCACGGACCTGGCTTCTCTTCTCCGCTCGGCTTCTGCCTTCTGGCCGGGGGCAAGCTCCCAAGCTCAGTTTTCTCATTGGCTCAACAGGCAACACCATGGGGCTTGGCTCCTGGGCCTGTTGTTAAGTGACAATGAGAGAAGGGCAGTCCTGTGCCGGCAGGCAGCTGGACAAAGACTGGCAGGTCCCGTGCACCAGGCGGGACACTGAACCGCGGGTGTAGGTCACCCTCAAAAGTGATACAACCGAGGTGGGAGATCATGTGACTGGGCTTCCCAACTGCAATGCTAGAGGAACAGTCTGGATGGAGTGACAGGGAGTGAGGGGCTTCTCCTTGCCATCCCTCTGTCCACTTTGGTCATGGCCATCGCTGGGACATAGGTAACATATGCCACCAGCCAGGAGCAAGAGAGCAGCTCCCTCCTCCCCTGCTCCCTCTGCAATAGTACAGACTCAGAGCAGGTGACCATTTGCCACAGAATAGAGCCTCTATCAGAAAAACCAGTGACATTTCCTCCCCACGGACGGCTCCGTAAGGCGCGGTTTTTACTTCTAGACGCTCCTCCAGCCTCCATCGAGATGCTCACTCGTGCTGGCAAGCTTACTCAGGCCACAGCGTACCCTCTGGAACTGGATCTTCTCACACCTACTGCTTTTCCCCCAAGCGGGCACAAGAACAAGGAGTAAGGGAGAGGGTGGGGGTGGGAGATCGTCAGCATCTTCGCCAGTCATTCCTGCAACCTTCTAGAGCTCCTCTGGAATGGAGCAGAAGCGAAGGGGCTGGCAGAGTGTCACTGCATCGTAGGACAGACTGTGGGGAGAAGGACACCACGGGAAGGGAGCCCAGGAGACTCGAGACTAGGTGTCCACCTCGCACTTCCAAATACTGACAGAAAAAGACTTTCTCCTACGCATGCACTCAAATTAGTACGCAAACACAATTGTCAGCAATGTTATCCTTTCTCAAACCTGTCACTGAGTGGACTTACAGAACAATTATCTGCAAACGTCAAGCCAGGCCACCCCACAGGCTGTGTGAAACCATGTGAACAACCACTGAAGTCTATGGTGGGTTTTGTTGTTGTTCTTTTTTTTTGTTTTTGTTTTAAGATTTTCTTTGTTTGACAGAGAGAGACACAGCGAGAGAGGGAACACAAGCAGGGGGAGTAGGAGAGGGAGAAGCAGGCTTCCCGCTGAGGAGGGAGTCCGATGCGGGGCTCGATCCCAGGACCCTGGGATCATGACCTGAACCGAAGGCAGATGCTTAACTGACTGAGCCACCCAGGCACCCCTGTTGTTGTTTTTGAACGGGCTCTATTCTGAAAACTGCTCAGGGCAATGCTCACTAGGAAACATGAACGCACTGCCCCCAAAGGATACAGCACACCTGTATTCATCCTGACCTCTCGAGAAGTCGATGACTTTATTGGAAAGGAGATACATGGATTAGGTTTTCCAGAACTGCAGTTGTAAACCTACCTCTAAAAGAGGATTGATTCTAGTTATGGTGGAACTGATAACTTACAGATATTCTCAGAGTTTTGTGAAAACTTTTCCTTCCTGGATTTGTGGAGCTAGGGGCTGGAGGACAGTGTCCAATCTCGAGTCCGATTGCTGAAGGAGATACCATCACAGAGGATGGAAACATATATGATGTGATAAGGTTTCCATGCATCGTATGTGTTGAATGGGTTCTGTCATCCTGGGCTCTAGAAAGGAACAGTCTGAGAAAGACAGAAGGGTTGTTCTTTTGGTTTTGTTTGTGGGTTTTTTTCGTGAGGTTTTTTTTTGTTGTTGTTTTTATTACAAACTATCAGACCCTGTTGCAAATGAAGATCTGATACAGTTCTTACTCAGAGCTAATTGGCCAACAGCTTTGTGGCCAGGGGAGTGAGGGACAGATGCTCAGGTTATCAAAGCTGAGGTCACCCAGGTGGGAAGGGCCAGGTCCTGAATTTGCCTGCAGAGCTTATGCCCTGCCCTGGGGCCTACAATGTGGCAGACAATATGCGGCTTGCTTACCTGCTGTGAGTTAAAAAGGAGCCGAAACCAAATAAATTATTTTAATCCCTATCTCACAGTTAAAAAAAAAAAATCAAAAGTATATCATTAGTAATAAACTATGACTTCATTAGAATCTTTCACATAACAGGATTAGAGAAGAATGTGTCAATAATTGGCAAAGGTTTGCCATTCATTAATTAACACCTTTGTAAGAATACAAACTTGTTATCCTCACATATTATAGGTGAAAGATTATCGTTAAAATAAGACATGACATTTATGGGTATTGTTTTTAAATTCTTATAATTTACTTTTAATAGGTTGATTCAGAGACATTTTTAAAAATCCCCATATTTTTTCTGGGTGAAAGGTGAGTGTATTTTAATCGTTAATGCCTATAACAGTCCCTAAGGAAGAGATTACATAATTTCATTTTTTATATAAAATTGCACTAATTTTAAATTTACTTTCCTTTTCTCACCTGTCTGTAGAAACCAAGCACAAATGTTAGTCTAGTTACCATGTGTCCCTCAGGCTGCTTTTCACCAGAATTACTCTGGCTGACTAAAGTAAACTGCTGCCCTCTCCGAGAGGAAACATCCCTCAGAAGAAAAATTGGTCAAGTCTAATTCACTGCATTGAATCTCAGCACTGTTTTCTAAAGTTTGCCACAAGTAAACAGTTTACGTTGAAAGGTTAACAGAAACAGAGACATGGTTTTCCCTGACAGCTAGCACTAATTTCATTTTCCTTCCAAAAATACAGTCAGATTTCCTTTTCATATGCTCATCCTTTCTCAAACAATATACTTTTTCATTACAAACGCATTTTGAGGGAAAAGGTATTCTTCCTTAGAAATGATTGGGGCAGAATTAAGTGGAAAGCAGAAAGGACTGGCTCTGTTGGTCCATTTCTGGTTAGGACAAAGTGGAGTGTCACTCACAGAGAAGTAAAATTTCCTGTTAGTTTTATACTCCTGGAAAGGTGATAGAATAATTATGTAGTAAGATTCAAGTTACTTGTTTTCATAGATGGATATTTTTTTTTTTGGACGATTTATTTATTTATTTATTTATTTGAGAGAGAGCACACACAGGCAAGTGGGGGGAGGAGCAGAGGGAGAAAATCTTCAAGCCGACTCTCCACTAAGGGAAGGACCTGACCCAGGACTCCATCTCTTGACCCTGAGCCGGCCATGACACAGATCGTGCCCTGAGTGGAAACCAAGATTCAGAGACTCAACTGACTGAGCCCCGCCCAGGCGCCCCCTGTAGGTAGGTTATTTCTAAGATTCGGTTTGTTACCTTGTTTATGTGGAATTTGGCAAGTTCCACACGTGTTTGTATTTAAAATAATCATTAGAATTACAATGGCCTTAGTCCCTTTGAAAATCTAAGGCCTTGGCAAATATCCCCCGATGCATTTAAACGTTGAACCTTGTTGAATTTTTTTTAAACGCACTTTCATTGTCAAGCACTCCTGTAATCGAATGCATAGATACAGGAATTCATGAATCTAAATCATGGGATACATAAATTACTCATTTCAAGTAGTAGATTGTTTTAAACATAAATGTATATTTTAATGAGATGTTACAAATAGTCCATATTCAAGCCATATAGGTCTTTAAGGCGCATTTCTCACTTAGTGAAAATAATTTAAACCACTTACGAGTAGGAATGCAAGCTGGTGTGAGAACATAGCTTATAAATACATGCATATTTGTGCATTTGTAGAAAAACTCTCCGTGATCTCGATCAGATTACACTGACTCAATGCCCCCCTGATCTCTTTTCTAAACAATCTGGTAATTTTGTGTATGCATTTCTCACTCTATTTTATGCGGTTCTTTTTTATTAATCAAAATAAGAAGCTAGGCAATTAAGGAACTGCTGACTCATTTTTAAAAAGTAATTTAATTCTACTTCAGGAGGAATTTGTCATCATTGAGATCTTAACTCTTTCAAAACTTTCTAATCCGTGTTTGACAACACAGATACTTCATACATGGTAACCAGATGCCCCGAACTATATTCACGACTACTTGGATTTCAAAATTCTATTTCTGTGACAAACCCACATCAAGCCACACGATCATGACTTTTATTTGGAGAAATTAAACACAGTAAGGTTAATGTAGGATTAAAACTTTGATTTATACTAGAAACATTTTCTTATATATTTAGTTTACTAGGAAAATAACTGAAAGAAAATTTAGAAAATGTTTTATAAGCATTTTTGATGACTTTGTTTTCATTTTCTCATTTTTTATCAAGTTTTACCAATACGTCTGGTTTGAGCGTACGTTTGGGAACATGTGTTACATTTTGTTTTGTATTCCACATCACAACAAATATTATGTTATAGGAACGTCATCTATTACATACAGCATTATACACTGTGTGTTATGTATTATGGATAGAGAAGTATTATCTACAAATATGTATTTTATGTCTATTTAATTATATATAATGACTTGGGCTCCAAAATAACACGTGAATCTTCAAGGCTAACTGGGTAAAAATATATACTGTGCGTTACATACAGCATGGAGAATGGCCGAGGAAATAGTTTGGAAGGACAGACTTAAATATCCATGGCATCTCTAATTGTATCAACTTTAAAAATGTATAAAATTTAAAGTTCTAACAGTTCTGAAATTTTACTGTCACTGTGACTACTTAACATAAATGTTCAAAATTCAGTTGCTTTTTGCTTCATTGAAGTATAATTGGCATCCACCATTGTCTTAGTTTCAGGTATACGACATATTGATTTGTTATTTGGATACGCCGTGAAATACCCCCCACAGTAAGTCTACTACCATCTGCCACCATACAACATTACAAGAATTGTGTGTGTGTGTGATGTGAACTTCTAAGACTTACTCTCTCCCCAACGCTCAAATATACAACGTTATTGGCTAGAGTCGCCATGCTGTACACGACATCCTCACGACATTTATCTTACAGCTGGAAGTTTGTACCTCTTGATCCCTTTCACCCACCCCATACCTGATTCCCCTCTGACAATAACTATCTCTTCTCTGTAGCTATGAGTTTTGGTTAGTCCTGTTTTATTGGTTCATTTGTTTTGTTTTTTGAAATTCCATATATACGTGAAATCATACGGTATTTGCCTTTCTCTGTCTGACTTATGTTACTTGGCATAATACCCTCGTGGTCCATCCGTGTTGTCACAAATGGCAAGAGTTCCCTTTTTTATGACTGAGTAGTATTCCATTATGCACATACCACCTCTTCTATATTCTTTCACCCACCAACAGACATTTAGTTTGCGTCCACATCTTGGCTATTGTAAACAGTGCTGTGATGAATACAGGGATGCATACATCTTCTGGAATCAGTGATTTCATTTTCTTTGGCTAAATACCCAGGAGTGGATTTGCTGTATCATATGGTAGTTTTATTTTTAATTTTTTGAGAAACCTCCATACTGTTTTCCACAGTGGCTGCACCAATGTGCATTCCCACCAACAGCGCATGAGGGCTCCCTTTTCTCCACATCCTCGCTGACACTATTTCTTGGCTTGATAATAGCCATTCCGACGGATGTGAGGTTTTAACTTTGCTTTTCCCTGATCATGAGGGATGTTGAGCAGCTTTTCATTGTGCCTGTTGGCCACCTATGTATCTTCTTTGGGAAAATGTCTATTTGGATTCTTTGCCCATTTTAAAATAGGATTTTTTTGTTGTTGCTGTCATTGTTGTAGTTGAGCTGGGTGAATTCTTTATACGTTTTGGATATATGATTTGCAAATATTTCTCCCATCAGTAGGTTGCCTTTTAATTTATTGATGGTTTTCTTCTCTGTGCAGAAGCTATTTAGTTCGATGCAATCTCAGTGTTTATTTTTGCTTTTGCTGCCGTTGTCTTTGGAGTCAGATAAAAAAAATATATATATATTGGCCAGAGCAATGTCAATAAGCATCAACATTTTCCTCTAAGAGCATTTTGGCTTCTGGTTCTACATTCAAGTTTTTAATCCATTTTGAATTAATTTTTGTGTAGAGTGTAGATAGTGGTCCAGTTTCATTCTTTTGCATGTGGCTGCCCAATTTATCCAAAACAACTTAGTGAAGAGACTGTCCTTTCTGCATTTTATATGCTTGCTCCTTTGTCATAAATTAATTGACCATATGTGCTTGGATTTATTTCTTGTCTTTCTATTCTGATCCATTGATCTATGTGTCTGTTTTTATGCCAGTACCATACTGTTCTGATGACTATAGCTTTGTAACATAGTTTGAAATCAGGGAGCAGATGCCTCCAGCATTGTTCTTTCTCAAGATTGATTGCTTTGGCTATTCAGGATCTGCTCCATACAAATTTAAGGATTGTTTGTTCAATTTCTGTGAAAAAAGCCACTGGAATTTTGATCAGGATTGCATTGAATCTACAGACTGCTTTGAGTCATATGGACATTTCTACAATATTAATTCTTCTAATCCATGAGTATGGAATGTCAATTCATTTATTTGTGTCTTCTTCACTTTTTTTCAGTGTCTTATAGTTTGCAGAGTACAGGTCTTTCACCTCCTTGGTTAAATTTATTCCTAAGTATTTTATTCTTTCTGATGTAATTGTCAATAGCATTGTTTTCTTAATTTCTCTTTCGGATAGTTTGTTGTTAGTGTATAGAAATGCAACAGATTTGGGGAGAGAGTCATTATGTCTATGCTGCGTGTGATTATATATCTTACTTACATTTCTGTGTGTGTGTGTGCTTATATTCCAATCTATGTGAAACTGCCCAGTGTATTTTTCAGTTCAGTTATTGTATTTTTCAGTTCTGTAACTTCTGTTTGATACTTTCTTTTTGTTGAAGTTCTCTGGGTGTTCATCAGTTCCTTGCCAGAGTTTGATAAGCATCTTTATGACCATCAACTTTTTTAAAAAGATTTTATTTATATTTTATTTATTTTGAGAAAGAGAGAGAGAGCGAGAGAGCAGCAAAGGGAGAGGGAGAGGAAGACAATCTCAAGTAGACTCCATGCTGAGCATTGAGTCCAACTCGGGGCTTGATCCCACAACCCTGAGATCATGACACAAGTGGAAACCAAGGGTTGGATGCTTAACCAACAGTGCCACCCACGTGCCCCTGTGACCATCACTTTGAATACTTTACCAGCTAAATTACTTATCTCTGTTTCATTAAAGTTTTTTTGGGGGGGTAATCTTGTCCTTTCATTTGGAACATATTCCTCAATTTCCTCATCTTGCTTGACTCTCCACGTTTGTTTCTATGCATTCAGTGAAAGAGCAATCTCTACTAATCTCGTAGGGGTAGTTCTATCAGGTGATGAACCTTGCCCCAGTTCTTGGTTGTCTCTCAAACTGACTCTTGAATTGTTTTAGACCTGTGGGGTCCAAAAACATAATCCTCCCAGGCCACCAGAGCCCAACACTCAAGGGGCATCTTCTGTGTGGGCTGTGTGCACTGGCTGGTTTGGGGGGTTATGGGGGAAGTGGAGCACCTGCTCACTGCCTCTGGTAAGGCTACAGGAGCATAGGTGGGGAGTAGAGATTGGGACACCCTCCTACCACCTCTAGTGGGGACACAATAGTGACATGGTGAGGGGCACTAGCAGGGTAGAGTGAGAATGCAAAACTGGCCCCAGCCAGCACCAGTGCTAGGAAGGTAGAGCATGTAAGCATGACACTTGTCACTCCCTCTGTCCCTGGAGAGCATCTCAGTAACCTTTTACCCCTCTGACAGATGCTTAAAAATTATAAACGAATCTTCTTCATATACGGTCTAGGCTCTTTTTTTGAAATACTACTTTTGCACTGGATCCCAGGGTGAGTGAGCTTGTGCAGAAGCCCATAATAGACGATTTTCTATTCCCTATAGCCCTGTGGTTCTCCTGGATGTAAGTCCTTATGTTTTTCAAAGCCAGATGTTTCGGGGGCTTGTATCTCCAGTGCAGGTCTCAAGGGTTGAGGTGCCTGAGGTAGGACACAAGCCCCTTTCTCCTCAGGAAGGGGCTCATAGTTGTGAGACCCTTCCAAATGGCGCTTTCCATGGGTGGGGTTTTCGATGAGACTACATCTCTGTCTCACCTACTCATCTTGATGAGGCCTTTTTATCTTTCCTAGTAGAGAAGCTATTCAGCTAGTTCTCAAGATCTTTTCAGAGAGAATTGTTCTATATGCAGCTACAGATTTGTCGTGTCTGTCGGAGAGGTGAGTTCAGGGTCTTCCCACGACTCCATCTTAAACTGCCTCCCCCACAATTTCATTTTGAAGTGAACATGGATTACACGTTTCTCAAAGTTTTCAAAAAGTTATCAATTTCTGTCATAGTCTAATGGATCTGTTCCCTATTTTATAAAAGTCAACACAGTCTTTGAAAATAAAGAATATTACAACTTTAAAAAGAGTTTGCAGGTTTTTTCTTGGAAGAGGCAAGAAGATGAGTCATTTGCCTGAAAAAATAGAATGATAGTGAAGGCATATGTGCTTATATTAATACTAAGTTTATTTATTAATTCAACTACTGCTCCGTTGTACTAGTTCATCATTTTATTGGTAATTTGGCAATTTATTATGCAGCATTGGAATCGTCTTCATTATTCAATGGCCATAGTAAAGAAATAAGTACAAGTTGGTGAGAATGTTTTGAACTAAATATTCCTTCTAAATCATTAGATTAGCCAACTGCATCTCAGAATTTTTTGGCAAAAGTATCTAGGACCTAAGCCATATCAATTAAGTAAATAAGTATCTGATATTTTAAAAATCTCATATTTTAAATACACTCTAAGAAGTACCTACTGGGAGTTTATTAATTACCATGAGTTTAGAATGCCCCAACATAAGTCAGTACTTGAATGACAGCAAGAAATAAATGTTAATACTCATCGAGGCTTTAGGATGAGAATCATTATGCCTATGTTGCACGTAATATATATTTTATTTACACTTCTCTGCGTGTGTGCTTATATTCCAACACGTGTGATTTTTTGCACCAAGGTGTGATACCCTGGTATCCCGGTATGAACACCCCAGGTATTCTTGTACTGCGAAAGCAATCTTAGTGCTTCAGATTCTCAGAAATTCACCATTATGAGGGCAATTCTACTCCTTTGATGTCCAGTCCCTTTTCTTGGAGGGTTAGGATAAAAGAGTTTCACTAATCTTTTGGTACTGTCTATAAAAAATACTAAAAATGTCCTCCATACTACTATGAGAATCAGAGTAAGTAATGTATGTTCAGTACGTTTTGTGCTAAAAAATACTCTAAAAATGCCATATATTAAGGCATTCGTAAGCATTGTTTCAATGCTTTAAAAATACACTGTATTTTCAGATTGTTCTGTTTTTTCAGGGTAGAATATTCCCTATATCTACTAACTCCGTATAAAATGATTCTCTTCTAAAATTGTTTGTTCAAACATTGTTTTTAATCTTAGCAGATCGTCGATCGAAAATCTTTAGGCAGAATCCGGAGTGACTATTTTATGGAATGCCAAAGATCACCCACTAAACTTATTTTATTGGAAATAAATTCACTATAAATATAAATGCAAAATGTCAATATAAAATGTAACTACATATGAAATCAATCAAAAAAGAGCTGAAATCGAAGTAAATACTGACCTAACAGAAAACTTCTTGGTAGCCTATACATGCACTGTAATAATACTTTTGCTTAGAACATTTTGAAACCCCTATGTTTTTGGAAGTAGCTTTGTACTTTATTCGCGAGTCACCTGTTTTATAGCTGTACTATATTTTTGACCCAGAAGTGAATCAGTTAGCCTGGTCATTAAATTTATTTATCAAGATCAAATGACATTTTATTGTTTAAAATGAATTTTAAATGAGTCCAACACATACTCAAAAATACATTTGCTATCAATGATAATATTTTAAAGAACACACGAGTAACTTCCAGAGAAAATTTCTAAGACTTGTTTGAACAATGGCACAAGATTTGAAAAAAATGTAAAGTCCTGAGGTGCCAGGCCAAACAGAGACATATGGGCACTATGGAAAGTCTAACAGTGATTTTAAATAATTCTTCTGTATTTAGAAGAGGTACTTAACGCTGCATGGGGAATGCCCATGAGATCCCTCACCTTAATATGGTATGTCTACTGATGAAAAGAAAGTTCTATGGTAAACAGAACCAGTCTTCCTCTGACGACAGTCGGTGGCCATTTATTGGGCCAGATCATGGGTTCTGTGATATCTCACTATTCTCTCCCATTCTGAGAGGCTTGTTCTTTCCAATTCTGGCAATCCCATGTGATAATATACATATGACGGTTTCTGGCAAACACAATTTTCTCTACCCTGTTACTTTTTCTGTGGTGTTTCATTATCCCATGTAGTGGTCTCCAGTTTATATGCTCTTTTTTCACTACTGGTTGGATATATGAATTCTGCTATGTCACACACAACTGGTCATGTTGCTTACTTTTCCATAGTCACATTTTATAGTTCCAAAAAGTTTTAACGTACTCAACTCTGGGGTTATTAAAGGAATATTCCAAGTGGTGAATATGCCCCTCTGACCTTTGGAAATAGATATTATTCTGTGCTCCCCTTTATTACCCAAACAGTGGCCTCAAATGGAGACTAAATTAACTAGAAGCTGTAGAAATAACAAGGTTGACCTAACAAGCAATGAGTTTGTTTTGGTTAAGTAGATCCCAGAAACACATGCGATGAATGATTTAAAAACATCCACTACTTTATGACTATCTGTTGCTAAAAGATATTTTTGAAATGATGGTACATATTGTTACAGGAAAATTATGTCCCAAAGAGAATGTAATTTCTGTGAGATCATGTATATTAGAACTCAGTAAATATTTGTTGAATGAAGGCAAATAGGAGCTGAAAGAATTCTGGGAATGTTTGGTCTGATTGTAAAATTATGCTTTGAAATGACAGGTAGGAGGTACTAATCGAGCAGAAAATGTACTTAGACTGAACCTTTTTCAAAGTGAAGGTAAAAAGAAGTAGAAATGAGCATGGTCCTTGGGGAAAATACTTAAGAGGCCATTAAACTATCAATTATCCCAAGAAATAGTAGAAACAAATATGAATATCATTCATAAATTATTTTGTTACCAACATTCAGAGTATTGAATTTAAGAAAAGGATATTTTAGGGGGCGCCTGGGTGGCACAGCGGTTAAGCGTCTGCCTTCGGCTCAGGGCGTGATCCCGGCGTTATGGGATCGAGTCCCACATCAGGCTCCTCCGCTATGAGCCTGCTTCTTCCTCTCCCACTCTCCCTGCTTGTGTTCCCTCTCTCACTGGCTGTCTCTATCTCTGTCGAATAAATAAATAAAATCTTTAAAAAAGAAAAAAGAAAAGGATATTTTATAAAGGCTTGAAAACTCCTTTTGCATTTTAAAGCTTTTCCTAATGCATTTAGGCAAAAATCAAAGCAAAACAAAATTGTATTGTTTCCTTTAAATTGATGGTTAAAATGTTTGTCTTTTGTACAAATTTCTAACTTTTTGTACAAATTTCATAGTAAGTTTATTGACACTAAATTACAATACATAATATAGTTTTATGAATGAATAAAATTTAATTAAAAATGAGCTAAGAGGGGCGCCTGGGTGGCGCAGTCGTTGAGCATCTGCCTTCGGCTCAGGGCGTGATCCCGGCATTATGGGATCGAGCCCCACATCAGGCTTCTCCGCTTGGAGCCTGCTTCTTCCTCTCCCACTCCCCCTGTTTGTGTTCCCTCTCTCGCTGGCTGTCTCTCTCTGTCAAATAAATAAATAAAATCTTTAAAAAAAAATGAGCTAAGAAATATGATTCAGTAGAATGTTCTTGATACCATCAAGTAGGACTATCTCATAACCTTTAAGTAAATATTTTCTACTAGAAATAAATTATAGATAATCACGCTATTGAATAAGGAACATTAAGCTAGAGTATTAAGATATGACATTTAATTCTTAGAATTCATGTCTGGTTCCCAGAGAAAGTACAAAGAATGACTTATCTTAATTGCTTTTCTTTCATTTTTGGCAAACCTAAATCGGGGTGTCGGTTAGAGGTAAGAAACTACTTACTCTTTGTAATTAAACAATCTCAACAGTTCGAAAATTCTATTAAATATTGTTTTGCAGGTTCTACCAATGCCAGATTCAGTCCAAATCTCAGGCTCAATAGGCATAGCTCAGCATCCAAACATTACTCAGGGGGACCAATGAACAGCTTCTTCTTTTCTTGCCCATTATAGGCAAGACAAGGCTTTGGAGGTGTACCCATCTTTATAGAATAGAAGCACTCCAAGTGGATCATCCGACAAACAGCACTTAAAATGCTAAAGGATAAAAGCAGGTGTTTCTAATTTCTCAACTTTGAAAACGATGTTGAAAATCCGAGTTACAGGCGGAGAATCCGTGACATTTGGTTTGGCAGTGAAGATTACTCTTCAGGTGGAAGTGAGCGACAGGGAGGTGAGAGATACTACCACGTAGTTAACTGAGTAAGTGCTATAAAAGCGATGTTTGATTCTGTAAGTTAGGAGTGAAATCACAATGCTTGTTGAGTTAAAGAATGGAAGTTATTCATTTCTTAGTATGTTCGAAACTCTAGATCTGCCAGAAAGATTACTTTTAGCCTCCAGTTTTAAGAAAACTCTGAATACCGGATACAAATGTATTAGAATAAGATAAGAAACTAAAAAAAGAATACTGCAAAATACGATGGAAAAAATCGCACCTTCTAAATCAAGGTTTTATCCATTATCAATATTCTATTATAGATAAAATACATTATTTCTTGAAAGGATCACAGAGTTTTTACAATTCAGCTACGATGCAAGAATTTTCGTGCTCAGTGTGGACTTTTAAACACACCACTAATCCATTGTCTTCCTATACCATCGTTCTAAGACCTTGACCACGTGATGCTTTTCAAATGGCCACCATCTACAGTGTTATCTGCCAAACAGCAAATCAACCTTTATAATTAAAGTTGACAAGCTGACAAGAAAAATGAGTGTATACTTGCACATATATATGAATTTTTATGTCACATTGCCGTCTGTACACTTGTTTGCTTTTCGTCGATAGCTGAAGGCTCATTTCTCTGCACCAGAAGCGTGTTATATTCCAAGGTCTTCAGACAGCTCCCCTTCGCCCTAGTGAGTCTGTTGATTAATTTTGGATACTCTTTTTAATTAACACCCCAAAGGAGATCTAGATTATCTAGCCCATAGTCCATGAAAAACAAGTGAATCTGAAGAATAATGACCCAGGGAGACAGGCACACTCTCTTCAAATGATGTTTTAAGAACACTCAGTCTTTCACAAGTCAAAATCATGTCAGGCAATGCCTAGGGAGGACGTAGGCCTTTAATCAGGGCAAAAATAGAGGTTTATATTAGTCTAATTTAATTTTCTTTTTGACAGGGAGAGAAGTGATAGATGCCCCTTGACAGATGAAACATGGTGCCCCAATACAGTCCTGGTTGCCATTGGCCTTGATTAGTAACTGGTCCCATTTTGACCTCCAGGCAGATGAGTTGATGAATGACAGAAAAGAGTGAAGCAATTAGAACAGTAGGATGAAGTAGGAAACTAGCTAATTGTACCCAAATCTGTGAAACCTAATCACAGAACCAAGAAATATGATGCTTATGGCAGCTTTCATAAGTATGTCTAAAGACATTAACCCATCACGTGCGAAGAATACAATGGAACAACTCTGACAATACTAGCACCACAAAGAAAATTTCAGTTCATATCTTTAAAAAACCTTTTCTGAGGAGCGATTTTGTGGTAAGCCAACTGTTGCATCTGTTAGAGATGATAGGAAATACAGTCCTCTTTCATTTCTAGGCCACATCGCGAACAGGTGCAAAAAAATCTATCCTGACGTCTTAAGCAAAAAAGCTTTTTAGTGACTCAAGCTAACCCAGGTATCCAGTAAATAACAAAAGCCAAAAGAAGAAAACCCTGAAATAAATACAAGGTCTTAACTATAGTTTTCAGTCAATTTCATTCTGGACCACTTGACTTAGCATAGCGTAGTTAAGGAGCATTTTCGAAGCTGAGTCATCTAATTGCTACTCCATTGCTTGTTGTCCTCAGCACTCAGCAGCTCCACATTTAGAAAAGCATATGCCATTCTATCTGTTCCTCTTCGGGGGGAAAAAATATCTTCCAGTTGATACTATGGATTCCATTTTTACCCTTACTAACAAAATGCTGAAGTTGTTTTTTTCTCATCATTTCGATGTTTAAAACCTCTAACCTGCAAAAGCCTGTTATGTAGTCTAACACTTCGCCGTGATGAAATGGGGATGCTTTTTACTGCTTTTCTTAATCTAGAATAAGAATGAGTGGCCATAACTGAAAATAACTGCTAAGCACGTTACCACTTCAAGGCACCAAGTCTTAAAAGAAGAAAAGTAATTGTATGTAAAGTTATTCTTCAATTTGAAACATGAGTGTCTACTTTCACAGTAGTCAGTCAGTCAGTTAGGGAGCAAACATCTATTGAGTGCCTTCTATGGATCAAATGCTGCAAAAAGTACTTTGCCTGTACAACGACTTTGGTAGCTCCCCAAATGGCTCCAAATTCCCATTGTCTTTTCGCACAGTGCTCTTTGCTATTTGATCTTGCTACTGTTCCCGTAAAATGGTGGAGTCTATTCCTCCACCCCTTAAATTTGGACTATATGACTTACTTTGGCCAAGGTGCCTTTAGAAATTATGAAATAAACAACCTTGCAAAGCAGTTTCCCTCTGGTACTTGGAAAAGGGAAGCCTGGAACACCAAAGTTTGAGTGATGATGGAGGAAAGAATGAATAAGCAAAAGAGACGGAGACTGAGATATCAGTCACACTGTTATATTAATGAAGTTACATTCACGTGCAGAATATGATATGGATGGATATACTCATGGTATAGACTATCATTATGACTCCATCTAATTGAATTATTATTAATGAACAATTATTAACAAATATACTATGATTTCCTGATGCCTTCCAAGTTTTCTGCTATGGGGTGCTTTCTTACACTCCACATGACTACTGCAAATTATTTTGAAAATATCTTTTGGTAGTTTCATATTCACTGCATAATCTATGTCAGGGAGTCTAGCACATTATTAATGCTACTGGCTTCAGCAGAAATTGTGTTGTCTAAATTGATCTCTCACCTACCTCAATCATGATACATTTTCAAATAATAAATATATTAATCAAAGAATATGCTATCTTTGAATCTCTTCAAAATACTGTGTAATAACTTTAGTATTTCCTTTCTAAGAATATTTAATAAATGTGGGGGAGGTCATTAAACATTAAGGACAAAAAGATAGCCAATGATAGGATATTCTAATGAAAAAAGATGAAATTTGATCTCTACCACACACCATATACAATTCAAGTTAGACTGTACTTCTCATCATAAAAAATAAGACAAGACATCTTCTGGTGGTTGCATGGGAGATGATCTTTAAGACTTTGGGGTTCTAACAAGACACAGAAAGCAATACCCATAAATAAAATGACTTCTAAATTATACTACATTAAAGCTAAAACTTTTCTATCCTCATACGTTTGTTGTCTGATTGGTTTACTTCTGAGTTTTTTACCTCAAATTTGTTGCAAGGGTGATTCATTCACTGAAATGTAGTACATTCTCTAATATTTCTCTTTCTTTCTAAAAGGTACCAGCTAGGTAAAAATATTCTTAGGTCACATCTTCATCCTTCTTCATTCATTACAGCTGTCCTCTGACACCTTCCAGCATCGCATACAGAAAGTCTAATAATAAACTTGGTTTTTATGACTAATACCTCCTTATATTTTTGTTGAGTGTTTTGATTTATTTCTTACATTTTATGCTCCATACCATTAATTTAGGTCTAGAGTAACCCATCCTCTCCTTCCATTCATTATTGATTTTTGTAGTAAGGAAGCCATATTTTGTTAATTCTTAAAAAGTCCCCTTCGTGCTACTGTTGAATTTCCTTAAAACTCTTAATATATATATATATATATATATTTTAAATCCAAGTAGTCTTTTGTCAACTCTTTCAGACTAGTCTCGCTCTCTGTGGATGCCGTGTCTTATTACATGGCTTGTCATGTCTTTGTTTGCTTTGTTTTGCTTATGAGGGAGCAAGTCAGGTTATTGGAATATTTAGCCGCAGCGATCCGGCAGGTGAAAGGAGCCAGAGTCCCTCCCAGGTAGGAGTACCAGCGGTCTAAAGAGGCCCCATAGAAAGGGTCCGTGTTTCTGGTTTCCCCACTCCTTCCCAGGTGCAGGGATAGATGTGCACAAAACATTTCTCTTGTGCTTTATAGCTACACTTTTTTCTTACCTTTGAAACACCTCCAAATGGAAAGGTGCCCACCCGGCATGCAACTCAATGCAACTCTCCCTTGTAGAAATGGAAATAAACTCATCTTCTCCTCAAAGGAAATCATCCATGTGTTATCAGTTGATCACCATCTAGCTGCAAACCCAGGATTCCTGGTGATGTCTATTCCTCGTCTTACTGCGTGGGAATCAGGTCTTGATATTCTGGGCTGTTTGGGAAAAAATTAAATAATTTAACTGCCACTAATCCACCCAAGTTGGGGAAGTGAAAGAAACCACAGAGTAGATATACCTAATGTATATGTAATATATAATGAATATATAACAGAATATATATATCTTTGTTATTTCATATATTTATAAATATAGTATATATTATTGTATATAACCCAAAAGAAAAGAAATACAGATAGAGACTAAAGTCTTTGTTTCCCAGATGGTCACGGTTGGCACATATATGACTCCCTTCTTTCATCACCAGCCTCATTTTGCCTTTGGCCAGCACATAGCTGCTTAGAGTTCTTTACCCCACTGGGGTGATCCAAGTTTTGTTTCTGAGGGATGTGACTCTTTAGTGCTATTTCTGCTAAAGGATCACCATCGTCTCCCATTAACTCCCTCTCTGAATGGTGCTACCACAGGGAAATTGCAGGAGCTCAACTCTGCTCCGGCCCCAGGACAACCTACCCCACTACATAGCAGCAGCCCTATCTCCTCATTGATCACTCAGACCTCCAAGCTCCCAGCTCTGCCATCATGGCCAACTGGGCAAATACTGCACAGGCTGTGGAATGAGGCTATCTGACACACACACAGCTGAGCTCACATGCCCACTGATACCAAGGAGACTTTTTTGCAGTAGAAACCTTTTCGAACATTCAATCAGACACAAATATTCTCACCTTTGGAATCTGTTCCTAGATTCCTATCCACAGACCTCTTTATTGTCAATCCCTAATACTGCTCCTTCCAAATCCCTAACCATCTGGCCAAACAGTTTGCCACAATTAGTGTAGATTCATACTCAGCTCTCTCCTTACAGAATAACAATTTGAAGTTCTTCCCATGGGGAGGACTTCCATTCTACACTGTTTTTCACATATGAAAGGAGTTATAACACCCCTAATCCTTCTTCTCAGTGATGCCAGTCGCCTGTTTCTCAGGCTGGATTTTTTTTCTCAGTCCTAGGGCACTCCTGAGGAGTCTGTAGGTGTGCACTGGAGGAGGGGGGCAGGGAAGCAAGGGTGGGCACAATTGGAATATGATCTGTGGCTCACGCATCCTTCATGTGCATGAATGGCCCCAGCCTCGTCCACTCTACGACATTTCTTCCACTGGATGATTTCGTGCTCCCCGGCATGCCAGATCTTATGTCAGCATCAATCAAGTTAACACCCTGCTCTTGATGGGCAGTATGTTGGCATGGGCCTGGTCATTTTCCACCAAGACATAGTAACAAACCAAGAACCATTCCTTGGAAGGAAATGCTGACTCTACATCTAGGGATGTCCGTTGAGAATCTACCAGGACTTGGCCAAGTCTCCACATGGCCTCCAGACCTGCAATGTGGGCTTTGTGCCCTAATGAAGTTGTGGTCGAACGAAATGATGCTGCATGATTTCAACGAATAAAGTTAGAGATTTCAGGTGGTTCTTTACACAAATTTGCTCTCGTCTGGCAACTTAAGCTAGGGGACATTCGATTTAGTTTGCTACCACAGAGCTACAGCTGAGATGTTTCAGCACTTGCTGCTGTCAGACCAAAACATCTAAATTGATGTCATGCTAAAGATCACTTCCTTATCAAAGACCACACCCCAGTTTGCAAATGCAGCTTCCGCTCCACAATGGCAGCCTTCCCATTGAAATTTTCATTTGAGCAGAATACGATTTGATTTGGGTTCATTTTCATATGGTGGGCTAATTTCAAAATCTTCCAGAAAAAAGCCAATACGTTGTTCACAGAAGACATTCTAA
This sequence comes from Ursus arctos, assembly GCF_023065955.2. Lineage (NCBI taxonomy): Eukaryota > Metazoa > Chordata > Mammalia > Carnivora > Ursidae > Ursus > Ursus arctos. The sequence goes on from NW_026623100.1 coordinate 6,900,074, forward strand.
AGATTACTTTAATAATCTGAAAGTGAAGGGAATCAATTTCCAGACATAAAATCTTGTATAATAAAGTGTGTTGATTTCATTTTTGGGGAGAGAGTTTAATATGATTGTTAAAGAGTCCCCTGTCCCTCAAAGGTTAAGAATCGTGAATCTGACGAATATCTAGTAACAGATTTTTCATACATTTTAAGTAACACACCTGTCATAGTGCCTCACCACAAGTCTTTTATTATTTATTATTTTTATTTTTTAAAAAGACTTATTTATTTATTTTAGACAGAGAAAGAGGGAGAGCGAGGGCAGGGAGGGGCAGAGGGAAAGGGAGAGAGAAACCACGGCGACTCCGTGCTGAGCTCAGAGCCCAAAGTCGGGCTCCATCTCAAAACCCTGAGATCATGACCTGAGCCCCTCACATTATATTTTCTGAGTCTTTATATGTTGTTCTTACCCCATTTATAACTACAGTTAATCTGTTTTAAATAAAGCAAAACTTGAAAAGTCAGATAGGACATTGCACCCCTTAAATTAGGGATTAGAGAGACCCATGATAATATGTTCAGGTATCATTGTAAGTTCAGATCTGATCAAATTAACATATTTTGTGTGTCTCTTACTTGGTACGAATGCAGCCATTTCTCAATATGCCAGTTACATCAATATTTTGCATGGGCCTTAGTCGTTGTTAAGTGTGATCACCACAAAATATTTTAGAACATTTAATAACACGGATTTCATTACGTTAACTACAATTCTTGCTACTGCAATGAAATGTTGATTGTATTTCACATAGGAATTCACTGAGTTGAAGCTAAAATAGGATTTGGCTTGGCCTCCAGTTAAGCAAAGTCCCAGCCAGCAGAGATGCTGATGCTAAATGCTTTGGGATGATGTTCATGGGAACGGATCTACAATGCAAAGTCTAGGCAACACTGTCGCTGATGAGTCCAATAAACTTAGGAAAGTTGCTGGAAAGGCAGAACAGGTTTGTTTTTATGCTGAGTGACTGTTATTGGCTATGTTTTTGGTAACGGGCTTTCTGCTGAAGCTACATTTCATTCAGCAGCATCCTCATTCAGGGAATCTTATGGAAGTTATTTTTCCTGAGTGCTCCATCAAAGGAACAGAGGAAAGCAGGACCTCCCCCCCACCCCCGCCCCAGTCCACCACCACCCAGGCTGGGACTCCCTTGAAATCCACAACCTTTGAATGCCTCTTTATTCTCAATCCATTGATATTCTTGGCCCATATCTTTCCATCATTCAGATACTGGAGAGTACTGTAACCAGATGCAAAGTGGTACTTTCTAACAAGACTTTGGCTAAGCATTATATTTACTGTACCACAGTACTACTTACTGTACGAAAACAGAGGACCCTTTTACAACTTCAAAAGTTCCTTTCACATACATACACACACACACACACACACACACACATCTTAATATATGATATGCAGCCTTGGCCACAGTAGAATATTAAACCATGTTTTCTGTCAATGTGATGTAAAGAAACAAGGGGCCTCATGTAATTTGGATTTTTCTAGGTATCCAATTTCAATCTAATGTACTGTTGTGAAACTAAGCCAGTAAATCTATATGGCTGGTCCATTTGGGGACTTGGTCTGCTATCTTTAGTCTGTGACAATTTCTGGTTTCCATTCCTTGTTCGGGGATGATAACAGTGTGATTTACAGGTATAACTAACAAATGAGATCAATTAAAATGTCTAAAAGTGGCACCTGTCTGAGTATAGGGTTCCACTAAATAATTCCCACAGCTTTGCTTCCTGTCGCCCCCACCATTTGCAAGGCTTCTCCACATGCAAAGTAACAATGAAGTGTTGTTTCCTAACGGGCATGAACCAAGAAAGCCGGCCTTATCCTATGGCCTAGATATATGATTATTATCACTGCCTGGAAACAACAGGTGTATTTTTCAACTCCATTCACAAATGATCCCTGTGTTTCATAGCATTCATTAATATAGCTTCTTGAATTGCCCAATTTGTTACAAATTTGTACTGTCAGCTGCCTTTGTGATTGAATTGAATCTGTAATGAAATAGAAGCCACCTTTCATTTGTGTACATTATTGAATACTTTGATCATTACAAGACAAACTCGATACTTTTCAAAGATCTTAGGTCATGGACAAGGGAAAAATGGTTCCTTCTGAGGATAAAAGTCACACTTAGACAAAGCACTCCAGAACATTTTTACATGTCTTTTACTAAAGCTTCGTAAAATAAACGAAGAAATATATTGGCAAGTGTTATGATCATAAAGCACTGGATTAAATAATAGGTAGAAACTTCGAAGGCACAGTATATTCTTATGATTAAGTTTGATTACAACTGAGATTTTGAGTTGAACTTTGTAAACATGTTTTTCGCTACTGTTCTCATCTGGGGACAACATGAATTAAATTGCATAATGAAAGGTGAAAATTTCTATTCTTTGACATATCTCTGAAGTCAGAAATTATATTTATGAAATAAATTAATATTATTTATATACTTGAAACTACAACTTAATGGATTCTCACAAGCTAACCAGAGTTCCCATTCCTAAGTGACTTAAATCCCCAAATTAGCATACACTAGAGAGTGTGCGTAGAGAAATTTTGCCTGCTAAAACATCGCACTTCCCTACTTCAAACACCTCAGCATCTTATAAATAAGATGGCAACACAGGCCCGTTTGCCTGGGATGGAATGCATGTCTCCCATGCATATTTGTAATCAGATCCCTTTCCTCTGCACAAGTGGATTGGAGCAACTAATCACACAGACACCCAACTCCTAAGTCTAACAAAATAACGCTGTAAAAGTTAGTTGCATCTCATTGAAGAAAAATAATATCACAGTTATAAAACATAATTAAAGGCATTCATCCACATAAGCCACAGTTAGATACAAGTGATTTCTTTTTTCTGTAAGACAGCCAGAGCACCCTCGGCTCTATATACTGTGGCTTCAGAGATGCTAGGTATGATATGATTCTTGTGTATTAATGTTTAACTGGCTTAGTCCTTCAAATAGAGTTACACAGAATTGCCATGTAATTATCACCAACCCCCACAAACAGTACTACGCCATATCTTATTCTGCAACAAAGAACAAAATACACTGGAAGGAAATCTAATTATACCTTATCTCTTAGACCATTTCTCTCCTACAGGTTGCAGACTGTAGGATTCAAACTACCAAATCAAAGCTACTCTAATCATTTCTAGCATGAAGAGTGGAATCAACAAAGTTTATATCACAAAGAAAGAAAATGCTCACACATTTAAATTTTTAAAAACACAGGCCACCGATGTTGTCCACTAGGACAGTCTTATACATGTAGGAAAGGATGCTCATCTGGGGGCAGTGTTTAAAATCTTATTATATCTCTTCCTATATAGATAAGATATATAAGATATATATATATATATATAAGATATAGATATATTTTTAAAATTCTCCTCATTAAAACAATATTGCTGAAATCGCCAAAGCTTCCAGAACTTCTTAGCTGATAGTGTATTGGAATAGATAGAATCTGAGAAATAATATAGTTCAGTATTTTCCAATCAATCTTAGAAACTTAAATACAAGAAGACAGATGAATTTACCCAAGGTCATAGAGGAAGATTATTTTGGAGTTAGGGTTCTGGCTATTTCCTTCCTCCTTTCTTCCCTTCTTTCCTTCCTTCCTTCCTTCCTCCCTTCCTTCCTTCCTTCCTTCCTTCCTTCCTTCCTTCCTTCCTTCCTTCCTTATTTTTTAGTAGCTTTGTTAAGCAGCTCGGCACCACAAACCCCACTCTTGTCCTCAGAGAGTTCAAGGTGCACAGGTATGCCTCATGTTTATGGGCAGTAACCGCCATTCCCCATGTGACCTGACCTAATTCACACCAAAGTTATTTACTCCGTATCTGATGAATTTGGAAGATTTTAAGATACCTTCATAGATGGTAAGTGTTTTCTATAGAAAGAAGTCTTTATATCACCCTTTGATTCATCCACATTCCTAACTTCAGGGGTCATAAACCCCTCAGGAAGAGTTCAAACAGGACCGTGAGGATAACTGACCAGTGGAGTGAGCAGTGACTTATACAAATAACTGCAATGAAATACCAGATGGTAGGATGGGATAATTTCATATGCCATCCTTGTTCTAAATGTAACTTTTTACCACTACACTTGTTGAAATGGGCTAAGATTGTGTTGGTTCTCCAATCGGTTCTCCCCAAGTAGACCATGAGCACTTTGAGAATTGGGCCAGGGTTTTGTCCCTGTCATTTCTTATCCACAGCACCAGGAATAAGCGATTGTCTAATGGATGGTGGATGGATGGATGGGCAGAACATTCAATGAGACTCAAATAGGCAATTTGATAAAATGTATTTTAGGAAGAATAGATTTAAGAAAGAGGGAAAACTCGGAGAGTGACTGAAAACTAGTGTCAGTCGAGGTGAGCTTTTGTAGGGCAAGTAAAAGATAATACTAGAAGGACAATGATGAAAGCAGATCACTGACAGCTCGAATGCTGAACTAAGGAACTGAGATTTTAAACAGAACAACCTGTTTAAAATTCTTAACAAGAGAAGGGAAGAGATTTGATCCACACATTTTTGAGGTAGTTGATCCAGCAAGTTGAAGTTGGTATGGATTAATTATCTCTGGCTCTGGCCTGATTAAATATAGAAGATGTAAACTATAAATGGGATTCTCTAGAGGTATAGACATTATGGAAGCAATTTCACAAAAAGCGAATCCAAGCCAATCAACAAGAAGACTCTTGTCTTATCTCAAATCATCTGTGTGCCCATCTGGCCTGAACACTAGCTTGTGGTAAGCTCGGGCCTACCATTCAGGGTTTAGAGTTTCACAAGCTAAAGCTACTCACTCATTCAGTTATCACCTTCTACCAAGGAAAGAGAAGTTAAAGTGAGAGACGCTTGTATAATTCCTCGCTCTCTTTCAACTCCTAAAATCCTTACACCTCATTTATTGTAATAGTAATAATAATAATAATAATAATAATAATAATAATAACTCATCATGGTCATAAACAAAACAAAATTCATCATTGCTTTTTCTTCTTAGCAATGGACTAGCAATTAGCATTTGACATAAGTTGGTGATGATGACTAAGGAATAAGAAACAGTGTTCTGCCCGGGGATCCTTGTGCGGGCCATCTACAGGGTTTAGCGAGAGCTATAGCACATAGGAAATCCACTCCTTCCTCCCATGAGTCTTTTTGAGCTCGAGTGATTAATGTTGCGTGTTCTTCTATTCAGGCACTGCGTCTAAAAGCATTGTTTACCATCACCTTGCAATCAGCATGCCTCAGCAACCCCCTACTACCCTTGATAGCGGTGTGGCTGCAATTTAGACCTGAAAGAAATAGGTGGGCCCTCCGAAGCCTCAAGCTGCTCCGCAGCCCTGTTATCTCCATTTGTGATTTGTTTTCAAGAACAGTGATTTACATTTCAGCTGGATTACCCCTTTTAATGTATCACAGAGGTATAAAGTGGCCGCAGTACAAACTCTCGGCTCTGCCACATTTCAAATGATGCATTTGAGTCATTGTAAAGAGGGCTATGCTTACAATTAGAACCCAAAGTAGGACAGTTCTTTCCAGGAGATGGCACCGACCATATGTGGGTGATGGGAAAGACAACAAAGTGCTGTCCGTACTGCTATTTGAAAGTGGTATGAAACAGTGCTGTGCCATTAAGAATGTTCATGACCCTAGTCATTACTGCGGGAGCAAAAATGAGAGCTTCCTGTAAAAGTATCTCAAAAAGTTAAGTAGAGGTAAGGTTTGCGATGGGGCTGTGTCACACGACCTGAGACAGCACAACTTTTATTGGCAAGTACATTCTTCTAAAAAACCAAATGAAGCCAAAGTGATATTGCAGGACAAAAATAATGTCCACGTGATAACAAATTACTGTTTTCAACAAGTGCTTATTTATAAAGAGCTTTATTAAGTGCATTCATTTTCACTTCATTCTGTTATTGGGATTAGTTCTCTATTTCCAGCTTTATTGAGGTACAAATTACACATAATAAAATTCAGCCACGTGAAGTGTCCGATTTGAAGAATTTTGGCAGTTGCTTGCTGTCGCATAACCACCACTACAATCAAGACATAAATCATTCTATTGGCGCTGAAGAGCTCCTCATGGCTCATTGAAATCAAGTCTCTCTCCTAACTCCCAGCCCCAGGCCACCACTAATCTGCCTTCTGTCACTATTGTTCTGCCTTTTCTAGAAGTTCACGTAAATGGGATATATGGTATGGCCATGGTCTGACCAATCCTAACAACCAAAGATGATGGTATTAGGAGTTAGGGCCCTTGGGATGTACACCGGTCGTCAGAATGAGGCTTTCATGAATAGGATTGGTATCCCTATAAAAGAGACTCCACAGAAGTCCATCCCCTTCCACCATGTGAAGACACTGTGAGAAGTGGGCAGTCTGCAACCCTGAAGAAGGCTCTCACCAGAACCCAACCATGCTGGCACCCCGATCTTGAACTGAGGGTCACCAGAACTGTGAGAAATAAATCACTGGTGTTTCTAAGCCACCCAGGCTCTTGTGTTTTGTTAAAGGAGCCCAGACAGACTAAGCCAAGCATAGAGTCTTTGATGTTTCTTGTTTTGCACATTATTATAGGGGTTCATTCATGGTGTTGCATGTGTCAATACTTGTTCTTTTGCTGAGTCATAAAGCACCTGTTGATGAACACTGTGAGTTGTTAGGGACTCTTATGAGTATTGCTGTTACAGACATTTGTGTAGAAGTACCTATGAGGACATGTGCTTTCATTCATCTTGGGCGGATGCCTGAAATAGGGTTTTTGGTCAAATGGCAGAACTATGTTTAACTTTCTACAATACTGTCACTTATTTCCAAAACAGTAATGCCATTTTGCTTTCCTACAGACAATATATGAGCGTTCCAGTTGCTTCACATCTTCATCAATACGTGGCCTGTCAGTCTTTTAAACTTTACGCATTCTTGTGGGTTCAGAGTGGTATAATATCGGCCTTAGTTTGTACTTCCTTTATGATTAAGGAGGGTGGGATCCTTTCATGTGTTCACTGGCCCCTCCGTTCTCTTCTCTGGTAAGCTGTTTAAATATTTGGCCCCCTTATCGGGTTGTTTTTCTTATTATTATTGATGTACAAGAGTTCCTCATGTATTCTCAATTTACGTCCTTTTATGCATATATGTTTTGCAAAATTTTTCTTTCAAAAATGAGCTTTTTATTTTGGTTTGCTTTGTTTTGGTTTTGGGCCAGGAAAAAAAACTCACAAGAATGTTTTTTGTTGTTTTTGTTTTAAAAAGTTATCAACTAACAGTTTGGAAATGAAAGGTTTTGTATTAGATGATTCCTCTGTGTATGTCAATAGTCTAGACCCTTCTCCTGTGTCCCAGATACTTTGGCAAATATTTGTAAAATAAATGAAAAATCAACTGAAAAGTCAAGGCCAAGGGCACCTGGGTGGCTCAGTTGGTTAAATGTCTCCCTTCAGCTCAGGTCTTGATCCCGGGGTCCTGGAATTGTGCCCCAAATTGTGCTCCCTGTTCAGCGGGGAGTGTGCTTCTCCCTCTCCCTCAGCTTCTCCCCTGTTGTTCTCTCTCTCTCTCTGTCAAATAAATAAAATATTTTTAAAAATTAAAAAAAAAAAAAGAAAAGTCAAGTCCACTTGAATGTCCCTTGGAAATTCAGAAATGGTAGACCTAAAATGGAACTCATCATTTTCCCTTGTCAAATATAAGGCTTCCTCTATCTTCTTTATTGTTAGCCACACAAGCCACGAATTTGGGAGTTATTCTGTACCACACCTTCTTTCGCCACATTTAATTGGTCACCAAGTTAAGCAGATTCAACCTCTTAAATTAAGGATAAAATCCATGCGTGCTCTCCACCCCATGCCTTAGCAAAATTTTTCATCATTTTTTTGTGTGTGTTACTGGCCTGCTGACCCTTCTTTCTGCCTCTAGCCTGACAATATCCATAGTGCTCCCCTCTGTGTGCACAGTGCTACCAGGTAACTTGGCAGAAAAAAAATCTAGTCAAGCCTTGCTTCACAAGTCCTCCAGCTGCACCAGATTATGTGTCCCACTCAGCATTTCACACTGTTTTACAAATCTGCACCATTGATTTCCTCTGCCTGGAACCCTCTAAGTCCACTGCCCCCTTGTATATCCTGCAAGACTCAGTAACTGTGACATATCACCCCTTCATCAGGTCACATCCTCTCCCTGAGGCTCCCACAGCACATGGCATGCCTCTGTCATGTCACACTTTATTACCACCATTCCCATGGGAGTAAATACCATTTGCCATTCTCCAACATAGATCCCACAGAGTAAAATAATAAAGAATAAACTCAGGAGTGATATGGTAAATGACGGAAGAAAGAGCTTCAAGCATTCGTCCCTCCATTCAAGCGATGTTTAAATTGGCAAAAACATAGAATCAACTTCTCTAAGAACTCTTTAATCAAAATTTGCAGCAACCAGAGAAGTGTCTCATGAAGAAAGGGACTGGTAAATCTCAGTTAAAAAGGCATTTTGGCAGTTTTGCTTATTGGCCTACTATCTCTAGCAGGGGCTACAGGGACATCAGCCTGCCTTCCTAATGCAGCTTGCCAAGATGGAGCTGGAGAGGTTATAGACCTTAGTCTTTAAAACTTCGGTTGTGTGTTTTGACCTATCTAGTGGTTTTGAGGGACCAATACAAAGGTTTGCCTTTGATTTTCTCCTATTTGGCTTCCTAAGGTGCTATTTGCTGGTAACTTTAAGGACATATTCTACCCATAGCCATTTGGGGCAAGAGACAGTATACAGGACAAGCAGCAAGTACACCAAAAAGTCTAAGACGAAGGAAGCTGAAGAGGAAGATTCTCAGGGGAATAAGGACGCTGAAAGGCTACTGCAAACACCAATGTGTGAGCCTAGGGCTGGTTGTCTGCTCTGAAAAGACCAGAAAGGACATTAAGCTTGAATTCCTGGCTGATCTTTGGGCTCTGGACAAGAGGATAAAGACAAAGGTAGAGTTGTAAGTGGCCTGGCTAAGTGTTGAAAAAGTGGCCCAGGTCAGAGTCAAGCTACAAAAACTAGGACAGTTCTTATTGTCACTGAAGGAAATCTCTTCAGGCCACTGGCTCATCACTGAGATGATGGAACAGAGATTTCAGAGAGACACGCACACAAAACACTGCCTCTGCAGAAATAGTTTGGAAAATTCACTAAATAAATGATTACTGTAGCTCTCAGAAAGGAAAAACATGAAAACCATGGGAAATGGGAAGAATCTGATTTCTAGAGTTTAGCACATTGTCATATCCAAAACGTGCAGGTGCCACCAACAACAACAAAAATTGCAAGATGTACAAAGAAACAGATATGTATGGCCCATTCGGCGGGGGGGGGGGGGGGAGGGGGGAGATTAACTAAAACTGCCCTTGCTGAAGCCCAGGCATGAGACTAACTAGCCAAAGATGTTATATCAATTGTCTTAGGTGTGGTCAAAGAGTTACAGGAAACCATGAACAAAAAACTACAGGAGATAAGGATAATAATATATGAACAAATAGGGGCGCCTGGGTGGCACAGTCATTAAGCGTCTGCCTTTGGCTTAGGGCGTGATCCCGGCATTCTGGGATCGAGCCCCACATCAGGCTCCTCTGCTAGGAGCCTGCTTCTTCCTGTCCCACTCCCCCTGCTTGTGTTCCCTCTCTCGCTAGCTGTCTCTCTCTGTCAAATAAATAAATAAAATCTTAAAATAATAATAATAATATATGAACAAATAGAGAATGTCAGTAAAGAGAAATAAAATAGAAAAAGGAAGCAAATAGGAAATGCTGAAAAGTACAACCACTGAAATGAGAAATTTACTAGAGAGTTTCAACAGCTGATGTGAACAGGCAGAAGACGAATCAGTAAACTTAAAAATAGGGCAATTAAAATTATCAAGCCTGAGTAGCAGAAATAAAATACATGAAGAAAAATAAATCCTCTAAAGGACTTGTGAGACATCACCAATATACCAACATACACATTATGTTAGTTTCAGAAGAGAGAGGAAGAGGTGGAAGGTACACTGAGGAATGTCTGAAAAGTTCCCAATTTTGGTGAAATACATGAATCTGCAGATTCTGGTAGCTGAAAGGACTCCAAGTGGGATAAACTAAAAAAAGATCTACAGTGAATACATTCTTTAAAAAAAAAAAAAAAGATTTATTGATTTAATTGAAAGGGGGAGAGAGCACACACAAGTGCAAGTGGGGGGAGGGGAAAAGGGAGAGAATCACCAAGCAGACTCCCTATTGAGCAGGGAGCCTACCATGGGGCTCCATTCCATGACCCATGAGATCCTGATCTGAGCCGAAAACCAAATCAGGCACCCAACTGACTGAGCCACCCACGCAGCCCTACGGTGAATACAGTTTAATCAAGCTATTGAAAGACAAGGACAAAGAGAGAACCTTGAAAGCAGCAGGTGAGAACTAGCTGATTACATAAAAATCATTCTCAATGAGGTTAATAGCCACCTACCAACGGAAACCATGGAGGCGGCGGGGAGGACATATTTCAAGTGCTGAAAGAAATTACTTCCAACCAAGAATTCAATATCTAGTAAAATTATCAATTAAAAATGAAGGGGAAATTAAGACATCCTTAGACAAACAGATGCTGAGGGAGTTTGTTGCTGGTAGTCCTACCCTGCAAGGAAAGCAAAAGAGAGCCCCTCAGGTTTAAATCAAAGGATGCTTAGTGGTAGTTCAAAGACATATAAAGAAATAAAGAACACCAGTAAAGGTCATTACATGGGTAAATATCAAAGCCAGAATTATATTATTGGTTTGTAACTCTACTTTTTATTTTCATAGGATTTAAAGGACAAATCATAAAAAAAAATAAATCGATGTTAATGGCCATACAGTGTATATAGATACGATTTTTGTAACAACACCAACAACATTAAGGGAAAGAGAAAGAACTGTATAGAAGTAGCGTTTATGTATGTTATTGAAGCTAGGATGACATCAATTTCAGCTAGATTGTTATAAACTTAGGATGTTCATTGTAATCCCCAGGTTAACTACTAAGAAAATAACATAAAAATATACAGAAAAGGAGCCTCTGGCTGGCTCAGTCAGTGGAGCATGTGATGCTTGATCTCGGGGTTGTGAGTTCGAGCCCCATGTTGGGTGTAGAGATTAGATAAAAATGAAATCTTTAAAAAATATACACAGGAAATGAAAATGAGAAGGGGAAAAAACACACACAAAAAGCACAAAGAATCAAACACAAAAGATGCTAGGTATCTACTAGAGGCACCAAGGAACAAAAAAAATATGACATAAAAAATATGACATAAAAAAGTAGCAAAATGGCAGAAGTAAGCTCTTCCTTATAAGCAATCACTTTATGTATAAATGAATTAAACACACTAGTTAAAATACAGCTAACTATACACCGTCTATAAGAAAATCACCTTAGATTCAAAGACACAAATAAGTCGAAAGCGAAAGAATAATAAGAGATAGTCCATGCAAATCGTAATGAAAAGAAAGCTATAGTGGCTATACTAATACCAGACAAAATGGACTTTAAATCAAATACTGTTATAAGTGACCAAGAAGGAATAATACATTGATAAAAACCTTTATTATTAGGAAGACGTAACAATCACACAACACATAGATGTACCAGGAACAAAGCTGCAAAACACATGAAGCAAACATTGACAGAATCGAAAGGAGAAATAGCTCTACAATAACCGTGGGGGACCTCAATATCCCACTTGCAATCATGGATAGAGATTCAGACAGAAGATCACTAGGAAGCAGAGCACTTGACCAACCAGTAAACCCGCAAACAGACATCGTACACAACAGCCGCAGAACACATTCTTCTTAAGTACACAGGGAACTTTCTCCAGAATATATGTTAGGCCACAAAATCAGTCTCAATACTTTTAAGAAATTGAAATCCTACCAAGTATCTTCTTTGACCACAATGGAATAAGTTAAAAATCAAATAACATTAAGAAATCTGGAAAATGTAAAAATTAAACGGCACATTCTCAAGTAATCAGTAGGTCAAAAAAGAGTCATCACAAAGAAAATTAGAAGGGGCTCCTGGGTGGCCCAGTCAGTTGAGGGTCAGACTCTTGACTTCAGCCCAAGTCATGATTACCAGGGTCCTGAGACTGAGCCACTTGTGAGGCTCTGTGCTGGGTGTGGAGACTGCTGGAGATATTCTCTCTCTCTCTCCTCTGCCTCTATCCCTCTCCACCCTCTCTCTCTATTTAAAGAAAAAAAAAATTAAAAAATACATTGAGTTAAAGGAAAATTTATGGGATGCAGCATCTGTGTTCAGAGGAAATTAATAGTTGTCAGTGCCTGCATTAATGAAGAAGAAAGATCTCAAATCAAGAAACTAACATCAGGAATTTAGAAAAATTAGAGCAAAGTAAACCCAAATCTAGAAGAAGAAAGGAAATAATAAAGATTAAAGTGGAAATAAATGAAATAGAGTACAGGAAAAAAAACCAACAACATAGAGAACCAACAAAACCAAGCATTTGCTCTTTGAAAAGATCTGCAAAAATTAGCAAGCCTTTTGGTAGGTTGACAAAGAAAAAGAAAGAAAGAAGATGCAAATAACTAAAATCAGAAGGAAAAGAGGTGCCATCACTACTAATCTTACGGAAAAGGATTACAAGAGAATGCTGAGAACAGCTCTACACCAAGCATAGCTAGCATAGACATACAAAATGGAGAAATTCCTAGAAATTATCAAAACTGACTCAAGAAGTAGAGAATCTAAGCAGACTTCTAACGAGTAAAGACACTGCTCCAGTGATCACAAACCCCCAAACAAGGAAAGGTCCAGGACCAGATGGCTCGCGGATGGCTTCTACCAAACACTAAAAAGATTACAACCAATCCTCAAAATCTTCCAAAAACTATAAGAAGGGGGGAATATTTCCTAATTCTTTCTCTGAGGCCAACATTACCCTGTTATTAAAGCCAGGCAAAGGCACCATAAGAAAAGAAAAATCATCGACATCTCTAATTAACATAGATGGAAATTTCCTCAACAAAAAGCAACCGAATGCAAAAACACGGGGAAAGGACTCCCTACCACGACCAAGTGGGGTTTATCCCGGTAATGCAAGAGATGTCAAGCATAAGAAAATCAACCGATGTGACACACCACAATAACATAACCAAGGGGGAAAAAACAGAGATGATTGTCTAAATTACTGTGGAAAAAGCATTTGACAAAATTCAATATGTTTTCATGATTAAAAAAAACACCCAGAAAATGAGGAATAGAAGAAAACTTACTCAACATGATAAAGCCTAGCACACACCATACTTAATGGTGAAAGATTGAAAGATCGCCTGCCCCCAAGTAAAGGAATAAGGCAAGAATGCCTACCTTCATCACTGCCATTCAATATTATACTGGAAGATCTACTCAGAAATTAGACAAGAAAATTAATACTAAAAGGCATCCAGATGTGGAAGGAAAAAATTATTTCTGTTTGCAATATGACATGATCCTATCTCTGGAAAGCCCCAAATAATTTTTTTAGAAACTTACTAGAGTTAACAAATTTAGCAAAGCCAATGATATGGAGAAATAGGAACACACATACACTCCTGATGGGGATATAAACTAGTGTAGCCACTGCGGAAAATAGTCTCATAATTCCTCAAAATGTCAGAGTCACCACATTACCCGGTGATTCCATTCCTGACAGGTACCCAAAAGATTTGAGAACAGGTGTCCATACAAAAAATTGAACAGTGCTATTCACAATAGCCAACAGGTTGGAATAATTCATATGTCCACCAGTGAGTGAAAGGATAAAAAAATTATGGTGTGTGTTTGTGTATATATATATATATATATATATATATATATATATATATGCAAAATGTTGGTGTACTGATACATTCTACAATGTGGACAAATTTCAAAAACATCATCATGCTAACTAAAACAAGCTAGATGCTAACACTTATATATTGTTTGATTCCATTTATATGAAATATCCAGAATAGGTAAATCTATAGATACAGAAAGCAAGGTCGTGTGTTCCAGGGCCTAGGATGAATGGAGAATTGGGAGTGACTGCTTAATGGGTATAGGGTTTTTCTTCTGGGGTGTACACTTTAAAGAATTAATTTTGTATTATTTGAATTTCACCACAATGAATAATGTTATAGCTCGTGGTTGAATCACAAGCGAGGCATTTGGAAAGAAAAACATAGCTTCCATTGGGCCTACGATTCGTTGGATAGAGTTTTGTAAAAAAACACAATATGCCTTTTAATACCATCTACTTCCTTTCTGAAAAAGAAGTTGGGACAAATAAATGAAATGCTAATTGTTTCATCAAATCAACACTTTTCTTGGCCAAACTTGAGGAAAAATATTCACTTCGTACTGAAAAGAGTCACTGTAGGAAGAGACAAGATATATATACATCTCAGGGAAACATATTCTTTAACTTAATTTTCAAACACAGGGCTTAAAATACAAAGTCATCTTCTTGGAAAATATTCAAAGTATTTTTTGTATTATTTTCAGAAAAAATCATAATGTGAAACGTGAATGTCTATAATATTTATATGTTTAAAATCAGACAAACAGCTAGTTCCAAAGTAAGAAAAATGACTTTCAGGTTTCATCAGTGTGTTTTTATTCAGAGGAACGTGGCCTGAAGCCCACTCTGTCAGTTTCACCAGTGTTATTATTCAAAATAAATAAATAAATTTTAGATGGGCATCTGGGTGGCTCAGTCGGTTAAGTGTCTGCCTTCAGCTCAGGTCATGAGCCCAGGGTCCCGGGATCGAGTCCCACATTGGGCTCCCTGCTCAGTCGGAAGTCTGCTTCTCCATCTATCCCTCCCCCCTGCTCATGATCTCTCTCTCTCTCACACTCTCTTTCTCTCTCTCAAACAAATAAAATTTTAAAAATACATAAATAAATAAATGTTAGAGTAGCTGTGTCAGCCCAAACTATATTATACAACACAATAATCCAGAGTAATATTATTGAGGAAGACTTGACGCCCAGCAAGAGAAGGCATTAATATTTTCAAGAGAGAAAATTAGTGAGGAGTAATCCAGTTAAAACGAACACAGGTTTTAAATTTTGATTTTAATGTTTTTTTATTATATTATGTTAGTCACCATACAGTACATCCCTGGTTTCTGATGTAAAGTTCGATGATTCATTAATTGTGTATAACACCCAGTGCACCATGCAATATGTGCCCTCCTTACTACCCATCACCGGTCTATCCCATTCCCCCACCCCCCTCCCCTCTGAAGCCCTCAGTTTGTTTCCCAGAGTCCATAGTCTCTCATGCTTCATTCTCCCTTCTGATTACCCCCCTTTCTTTATCCCTTTCTTCCCCTACCGATCTTCCTAGTTCTTATGTTCCATAGATGAGAGAAATCATATGATAGTTGTCTTTCTCTGCTTGACATATTTCACTTAGCATTATCTCCTCCAGTGCCGTCCATGTTGCAGCAAATGTTGAGAAATCGTTCTTTCTGATAGCTGAGTAATATTCCATTGTATATATGGACCACAGCTTCTTAATCCAGTCAGCTGTTGAAGGGCATCTGGGCTCCTTCCACGATTTAGCTATTGTGGACAATGCTGCTATGAACATTGGGGTGCATATGGCCCTTCTCTTCACTACGTCTGTATCTTTGGGGTAAATACCCAGTAGTGCAATGGCTGGGTCATAGGGTAGCTCAATTTTTAACTTTTTAAGGGACCTCCACACTGTTTTCCAGAGTGGCTGTACCAACTTGCATTCCCACCAACAATGTAGGAGGGATCCCCTTTCTCCACATCCTCTCCAACAATTGTTGTTTCTTGCCTTGTCTATTTTTTGCCATTCTAACTGGCGTAAGGTGGTATCTCAGTGTGGTTTTGATTTGAATTTCCCTGATGGCTAATGATTTTGAACATTTTGTAACATATAATCAACAAGTTCGTGGATGTTCAACTTCAGAAATGGTGGGAATTTGAGTGGCAGTCAAAGCTAATAGGATCTACCTTTTCTTCATGCTTTCTCTCACTCTGTTATGCTGGCTTCATCCCACGGTGCATGTGGTGGCCATTGATAGACCAGCCTCACCCCATCCTCTATTACAAGATAAACAGGGAACGAAAACACCTCTTCCCTATGACTCCCATTCAAGTCCAGGATGCCTGGCAACAGGACCAAATTAGGTCAAGTGCCTATTCCTGCCCCAACATGAAGGATAAGAGTTTAGCAGAGCACGAGACGGTGGTGGTTTGGACAGAAATAGGAGACTCAGAGAGTTTTGGTTTTATGGTAGTTGTTTCGAGACTTCTCAGGAACGCAGTCTAGAGGAGGCAGGAGGCCAGACACGTTAGCCTGAGAAGAGTTTCAAAGTGTCAGAAGTTTGCAGAAGGGATGGATTCGTTTTATAGACTGAGGTGGCTTAGAAATTCTCAGTTGTATATGCCTTCTGCATGCCTCGGGTTTGAAATACATGCCTCAGAATCATGGTAGATGGAATAATTGCCCCCACCCAAAAAAATGCCCATGCCCTAACCCTGCAAGTCTGTGCATATCTTATGTGGGACAAGGGACTTTGGAGATGCGAGTAAGGTTAGTGACTTTAAGAAGTGGAACTTATTCTGGTTTATCCAGGGGGGACAATATAATCACATGGATGCTTAAAAGGAGACCTTGCCTGGCCATAGTGGGAGAACCAGAGAGATAGCAATGTGAGGAGGACGTAGGCTGCCGCTGCCGCCTTTAAGGAGGCAGAAGCCATGAGCCTAGGAATGTAGGAACTCTCGAGAAGCCGGAAGGAACCGGCCTCCCTGCCAACGCCTTGATTTTAGCTCTGTGAGACCCATCTGTTTTATCATATTGTTTCAAGTAATTGTGACAGCAATAAAAAACTAATACAATAGTTTATGGTTACTTATACAGATACAAATTTATATTGAAATTAAGCGTGTGTGTGTGTGTGTGTGTGTGTGTGTGTGTTTACATATGACGAGGAGTGCTAATGGTTAGGCCTTAGATCTAATAAGAAGGGAGCCTTGGACTAATCACCCACAGCAATCCAGTTCTCTCTGGGCATTTGAATCCTCAGACTTTCCCCACAGGAACTTCTTTACGGATTTTTTCAAAAAGGTCACATCAAGGTTAACAGAAATTAGTTCCAGGGAGAAGTTCAGAAAAAAAGGTCACTGGTCACTAGTACGGGAAGGGGATTATGGGAACGACACTCAGCCCCTGCGTTAGGTCCTATCTAATGCGTTACCTCATTACCCCTCAAAAGATGTTGTATTATTTCAATTTTCCTAACAAAAAAACAGAGAGATTATTTGCCCAATGTTATAAGGTAGCAAATACTACAGTCAAGCTTCAAACCCAGATTTTTCCATTTCCAGATTCTTGCTGACTCTATTCTCTTCAAGCCACCGTCTGAGGAGAGTCAGAGCGGCATCAATGGGGCTTTGCTGGATGTCATTCTGCCTCATCCCCAGCACATGCTCCCACTGAGCAAGGGGTCAGCATAAACTGAGGGGCAGACTTTCTCTGGTGCTTTCTCCACACCCAAACCAACCAGCTTCACAAATCCTCAGCACCGTGCCAGGCACTGAAGAGAAGCCACTCGGAGGAAAACAGTCGTGGTTCTCTCTTCAAGGAGTTTGCAACTACGTAGAGAGACAAGAGGAGAAAGAAGCTTGAAGAATATCATTAAACACTAAATTATACAGAGCTAGGGGTCTGTGAGGAAGAACCAGTGGGAACTGGCGAAGTCAGGGAAGTCTGCATAGAGAGGGGAGGGTTTGGACAGACCCACCAATGGGGCTGAACCCCCGTGGTGCCTGTGT